>NW_012267412.1:271508-304332 GCF_000151885.1 Dipodomys ordii | reverse complement strand
CGCTGTGGCTCAAGTGGTAGAGTGCTAGCCTTGAGCTGAAGAGCTGAGGGACAACGCACAGGCCCAGAGTTCAGGCCTCACGATTGGCAAAAAAAAAAAAAAAAGTCCAGGAAGCTGAGAACAGCAGATCTAGATGCAGTAACTGCTATGTTCCACCCTTCCTACAGGCAGTTTCTCTCCAATATAACCTGTAGCCCAGACTGAGGAATCAGGACCAAAATAGTATTGCCATAGCAACATTTTAGCATCCAGAGGCCATGAGAAACAAGTAGGGAATATAGTCAGTCTTTGGAATTGCCTGAACATCCAAGGAGCCTTCCGATGCTAATGTGAAAGCAAGTACAATCCTTCACTTTACCCCTACATTACAAAAAAAAAGTTGTATCATATTTTCCAAAACAGAATTTTCTGAAACACTGTGCACCTTTCCAAGTCTACAGTCCCTTTTCTGTGATTATTTTACTCACTAGTCTGAATTTGGTGTTTATCACTAAAAAAACCCACAACAACAGTAAATTCCTAGGTTGCAGTGGTAGCTCAGATAATAGTGTTTGCCTAGCATTTATAACATCCTGGGCCCAATCCCTAGCATCATCCCCCCATTATATATGTGTGTGTGTGTGTGTGTGTGTGTGTGTGTGTGTGTGTGTGTACATGTATATGTATATATATGCACAGACACACAGAGGCACATACACACATACGTATATATACATGCTATATATGCATATAGGGAGAGATAGATGATAAGTAGATAGATTGACAGAAGGACAGACTTGGCCATGCCAATGGCTCATGCCTATAATCCTAGCTACTTGAGAGGCAGAGATCAAGAGGATGGTGTTTTGGGGCCAGTTTAGGCAGAGTCTCCATATCTAGCAAAAAAGCAGAACTGGAGGCATGGTCCAAGTAATAGAGGGCAGCAAAGCAAGCCAAACTAAGCAAATGTGAGGCCTTGGGTTCAAATCCCAGTACTACAAAAAAGAGAGATGGTTTTGAAAGTTGTTTTATTCAATGTTTTCCTAATCTTCAGTTTATTATTTTTACCATGAAATTCACAAAGTATATCTATATATTTTCTTTTTTTGGGGGTCCAGTCGTGGGGCCTGAACTCTGGGCCTGGGCGCTGTCCCTCAGCTATTCAGCTCAAGGCTAGCGCTCTACCACATGAGCCACAGCGCCACTTCCGGTTTTTTTCATTTTGCTTATGTGGTGCTGAGGATTCGAACTCAGGGCCTCATGCATGCAAGGCAAGCGCTCTACCACTGAGCCACCTTCCCAGCCTGTCCTTGCTCTTTTTGAAAATGAAAAAGTTCAATATATAATAAATTTCATGGTAATAATGAAATAATAATAGCTATTATTTAGTCAGTACCTAATTTAGACATATCATATCCATAATCTTTAACTTTCAGTCAAGAAATTAAGGCTTAGAATTAATGTAACTAACTAAAACAGCTAGTAAATATTGGCATTCTGATTCAAATCTGTGTATAATACTCTGAAGTCTACTCTTTTTACTACAATAGAACCTCTTGAAATGCAAAAATAGCTGTCTAGTCTTTTTTTATTAAAATACTGGAGAGAGCTAGGTACGGTGGCTCATGCCTGTAATTCTAGCTACTCAGAAGGCTGAGATCTGAAGATCAAGGTTTGAAGCCAGCCCAGGCAGAAAAGTCTGTGAGACTCTTATCTCCAATTAACCACCAGAAAACCAGAGTGGAGCTGTGGCTCCAAGTGACAGAGCACTACCCTTGAGTTCAGGGATAGCATCCAGGCCTGAGTTCACGTCCCACAATTGCAAAACAAAAAACTGGAGAGATCTTTCAAAATTCAGGTATTCTTGTCATCTACAACAAAAAATATTGAACATAAATTTTTTACATTTAGTCAGGGTTATCATTTTGAACATCTATTAATATAGAGCTGTTTTAATATAATCAAAAAGGTCTACTTGCTATAAGTTTCAAATTAGTTGGTCAGCTTTATGACTTTTTTCTTTTCCTCTTTTATTGATATGGCACATTCACAGTTTATTGCTTTTACTATGCCATAGAATTAGTTTATAGTTAATTAAGCTTATTATACTGTATAAAACAAAAATACATAAACCAAGTAAGAAATGAATAAAAGCAAATATATATTGTATCTTATAGTTTGGGTATTAGGATAATATAGTCCTGGTTATAGGAAAGGTGAAGTTAGTGTTTAAGTGACCAGTAGAAAAGTTAACTATCATGTTTTGGGAAGCGGGGAAGAGGGGCAGGGGCATGGCAGAGGGAATAAGATTGATTGGAATATGTTGTAAATATGTGTGGAAAGGTAACAGTGAAATTCCCCCTGTAGAGTATAACTAATGTAAGTGAAATTTCTTAAAAAGCTATGACTACTTAAATATAAAAACAATAAAACAGGGCTGGGAAGGTGGCTGAGTGGTACAGTGCTTGCCTTGCATGCATGAGGCCCTGAGTTCAATTCCTCAGCACCACATACGCAGAAAAAGCTGGAAGTGGTACTGTGGCACTAGCCTTGACCTGAAGAGCAGTTCAGGCCCCACGACCGGCAAAAACAAAAAAACACAAATACACTTGTAATAAATCAATTCAATGAACAGTAATAAATTGTTTAGAATTTCAAAGAAGCCTTCCAAATAATTCAGAATCTTATTATATTACCACATAACAAATCATATTAAGTGAAGTAAGCTAAGCTCAAAGGATGATAGTCTTAGAAGAGGAACAAAGGGTGCAATGCCTATGTGTACTTGATCATAAAAATAATATTTATCCAAATGAACTCCAGGAAATGGAAACAATGTTTTTCTTTGTTTAAAAGATAAAAAGGAAGAAGAAGAAATCCAAGACGTAACATTCCTATGTTCTAACTCTGCTCAAGCTACCCTAATGACCCAGAATTTACTATTAGCACAACCTGTTCCACTGCTGACTAGTTCTATACCTTTTCCAATTAGGAACTGGAGGTATGGCTCAAGTTGTAGAGCTCCAGCTGTTAGGAAACAACAACAACAACAAGCAAGAGCTTGAGGCCCTAAGTTTAAGCCTGCCCCATAAACCCCCTGCCAAGAAAGTCAAGAACAAAATTCCTCATTATGAAGTTTTCCCAACCTCTCTCTCAAAGTCTATTTCCTGAAGGGAAAAAACAACAAATAGTCCAAGTCCTCCTAATCTGGATCATCACAATTATCCCTTTTAACAAATCACAACAATAACAACATTCTTTTATCTCTAAATGTACACAGAGTAATGAAATTGGGATTTTGTGTGTATTAATTTTTATATATTAATGGAGGTCTCTTTAATCTTGATCATGTGCAAATGCAATGACACTATCTATCAGCTTTTTCCGTCCAAGGCAGGGCTCTACCACTTGAGCCCTAGCTTCACTTCCAGCTTTTTCATGGTTAACTGGAGACAAGAATCTCACAGTCATTCCTATCTAGGTTGTCTTCAAACCACAATTCTCAGATCTTATACTCCTGAGTAGCAAGGATTGCAAGTGTGAGCCATGAGCACCTGGCACAACAGAATCTTAAAGATATCTCAATCATAACTGTTTCTGTTGACAGGTTTTTCATTTTCTCATTCTCAAGATATGTCTTGACTCTTAAAACTTATAGATGACTAAACTTCCCTAATTCTTCATCATATCAAATGACTTTTCTTATTGCTCTGTTCCATACATGTAACTTTTACATTATGTTCATTTCGTCTATGTGTCACCTTTACCATATTTTAGCATATTAATCCAGGGAAATAATTTAACCCTTGAATTAAATTCACTGGTAATCCATTTTCCTTAGTAAGAACAGAGTCCTACTTCCAAATATCCTGGCTAGTGAATTCTCCTTTGTGAACACAGTGATGAATTCCAAGGACATTAAGAAGCAAACCATCATTTAACAGAGATGATCATATGCAAAAAAGTCTAAACTATGGTATTGTAGTTCACTACTCAGGAGCTGAGGCAAGAGTCTGAGGCTGGAGGACAGCTTGAGCCCACAAGTTGGGTTGGGTTATGTTACCTGGGCAACACAGCTAGACCCCATTTAACAAAAATAAACAAAAATATCAACCAGTACTGAGGTGCAACTCAGTGCTACAGCACTTGTACAGCATGCACAAGACCTTGGGTCTGATCATTAGCACCACAAAAAAATAAAATGAAAACCTGACAGATATTTAACAATATACACAACTGATTAAACAATTTAAGGATGTATCTTAAGTAGCTGATTCTAAAGCAAGTTTCATATAAAACCCCTCTATTAATGAAATGATTGTTATTTTTATATTTCTTATCTACTCTTATTTGCCTATTACTATTATGCCAAATGACCCATAATTAAAGTGTGGGAAATAAAAAGACAAGAGAACTAATGTGCCAGACATTTTTGCTGAGTCCAATGTAGATAATCAGTAAACTTAAAATAGGCAAAGATGGTTTGCTGGTTTTAATAAAAGAAAAAAATTCATTCTCTTGAAAGGCCCTAAGCCAAACAACAAGGGCAAAATAGAAATAATTTTAAGATTTGCTTAAAGCATACCGACTCCCAAGTCTGGGGGTTGCAGCTCAGAAATACAATGCTGGTGTGATGCCCTGAGTTGGTTTCCGGCATCACAAAAGAGCAAATGAAAAAAGCCATGCCACTCAGAAAAAGTGGGAAGCTAAGAATAATCATGCCAGAGCAATACAAATCTAGCTTGCAAACAAATCATATTAAGCTAGTAGCATACTACATATTGTTCATGAGTACTGAATTAGACAGCACTAAGCATTCAACACTAATAAGTTCTTATTAATAGTAACAACTTAGTGTGAAGGTTGAAAACCTTTTATAGTTCCACCAAACCTTCCTTGCAGCTCTGAAAAAAAAACAACCATACACAATCGGGTTACTGTATAACCCAATACTTCTAAACAAAATTGTAAGGAAAGAAAGTCATAGGAATAGTAGTAAGTCTCTAGATTTGTTAAATTACCTTAAAGTCTTGCTGTTTGTTTGTATCATGAAATAAAAATATGCCTAGAGTGAAACATTCAATCCACATAATTATGTATGTATATAAATACACATATAATGTGAGTTTTAAATTTAAAAAAAATTGATTTTTGCTCTTATTCTAGACCATTAGTTTCATTCCTCATGGAATTCTGTCCATAGCTCCTTAAGTTTGAAAAATTTATATGTATATAAATACGTGCTTCTTAAAATCAAAAATGAAAATATACTATGTATTTGTATATTGTATTTCTCAGTTAATTATGTATCTTAGAAGATTCTTCCATATCTGCATCTCTAGGCCCACTTCCTTTATTTTTTTTGGCAGTTATGGGGCTTGAACTCTTGGCCTGGGCGCTGTCCCTCAGCTCTTCAGCTCAAGGCTAGCACTATACCACTTGAGCCACAGTGCCACTTCTGGTTTTCTAGTGGTTTATTGGAGATAAGAGTCTCATAGACTTTCCTGCCGGGGCTGGCTTTGAACTGCTATCCTCAGATCTCAGCCTCCTGAGTAGCTAGGATTACAGGCGTGAGCCACTGGAGCCCAAAAAGTAAGCATTTATTTAACCAGACATCTGCTGACGTACATTTAGGTTATTTCTAGATGTTCCTGGGTGTCTTCTCATTCCAAATGATATGGTGATAAGTATCTTTGTATGCAAATTTTTGTGTGCAAAGAAGTATAAGTAAATGATAGATTTCTAGAAGCACTGCCTTTTATAATTTAAACAAATTCTAAACAAGTTTATACACTTACAAGAGGCCAGAAAAGTGCTTAGTGATTAAAAGATTCCAAACATCACCAAAAAGCTAAAGTTAAAGTTTTGAAAATTAGGAAACTGATGGATTAGGAAAAGTGAAATAGAAAACAAAAAGAAACTTTACCCTGGGACAGAAAGATAAAAGGATGAGAGAACAGATCACCTAAAAGGAATAATGGGGAAGGACTTGGGAAAAGGGAGAGATGCATAAAGGGAAGGAAGAAAGTGAGGGAGAGTAGAAAGAGGGAGAGAAGGGGACAAAGGGAGGAAAAAAAGGGAAATAACGTAAATGTAAAGAAACATAAAGGACATTTTGGGGGGTTCTTGCTTAAACTTAAGGCCCAAAATAGAACTATCAACAGATTTAGACATAATTATACAGCCCAACTTAGATGCCAAATGATTTAAATGACTACTTGAGGCCTAATATTTATGGGGTGACCACAGATAGATTTATTTCTCCTATGCTCAGTGTTGGAAAGGAGACTCCCAGAAAAGGAAAGAAAGTAAAGCAACAATCTTCCAGGAACAATATAATTTATCAATCTCTTTAATTGCACTATTGAAATTTCCTTGGCCCATTCAGAGCTATTCTAATATCTCACCTAATGTAAAACATAGTCAACAACTTACCTCTTCCAAAGTGCTAGGAATTGAATGCCACAATACAAATTGATTCATGTTTTTGTCCATTAATATTCCGTGCTTTTCTTTACATGAAGTCCATAGGTATCAGTGCTCTGCAAAACTGAAAACCTCAAGAATGTCAATGTACATACCTAAGTTACCACTTGGATACCAACTCATTAAGGAAAACAGTTACACTATTGAGATTTAGATGAGCAAAGTTTAGAGGACATGACAATCAACACCACACAGGCAAAAAAAAAAAAAATTAGACTAAGGCAATGATATTTTGGGGGGTTCTTGCTTAAACTTAAGGCCCAAAATAGAACTCAAAAAATTACAAAATTGGGGCTGGGAAGGTGGCTCAGTGGTACAGCGCTTGCCTTGCATGCATGAGGCCCTGGGTTCGATTCCTCAGCACCACATAAGCAGAAAAAAAAGCCGGAAGTGGCATTGTGGCTCAAGTGGTAGAAGGCTAAGCCTTGAGTGAAGAGCTGAGGGACAGCGCCCAGGCCCAGAGTTCAGGCCCCATGACCGGACCCAAAAAAAAAAATTACAAAATTACCTTTTATCATATTTATATTATTCTAAACACAACATCACAGTAACAACATATAAAAATAGAGATGACTCAGAAATTGAAAAATGAAGAATTAAAGATGGGCAAATTTGTAAATTTTAAGGACTTCAATAAAGCATTTACATGGGACTTTTAGTGCCTTCAACCTATTTGAAGATCTTTAAGTGCTTAGTAGCTTCTTGTTTAAAAAAAACACACAACAAAACACATACACACATAACACACACACAAAAAAAAATGTAGAGAACAATTCAGTGCTCTCCGCCCTGCTCTATCCAACCTTACCTAAGATAATGCAACTTCTCAAGGGCTTCATCAGAGAGCCCATAGACACAAGCGTCTCACTGGGACTGCATGTAGGGTGGTGATTCATGTCCAGATCTTATTACACAGCAGAATGTGTCATCTGCACCGTATTCATTTGATAACCACAAGCAATCTGGTTGCACTACTTGTGTTTCTGGGTGTATACTCACTCTTGGTTACATTAAAGGCATTTTTACTTTGTTGTTATTATTGATCTTCTTGGGGGAAAGACTTCTACAACTGCTTCTTTATGTATACACAACAGGAAACTTCGACCTAGATTTTTTATACATTTCTATTTACGTTTTCGTTGTCTTTTTCAGTTACCTTTCAAGTAAGAAAAAGCGAGGGGGGCGGGGGAGGCAAGCGAGTTTATGCACTGAGGGGAAACTAAGGAGCATCACAGTGAGACAGCTACACCTTCATCATTTGAGGACACACACCATCACCCCGTGTCATGCCCCTGCAAGTTTTTTTTCCCAGAAAACCAAAGGAACCTGCAAAATGGTCAGATAATCGCCTTATTGTGTCCCCCCACACCAGGGAAAGACACTCATACATACCCATTTCACTAACTTTAAAACAAAACGAAAACCTCTGCGTCTCTCCCGCGCAGCACCCTCCTGAAACACTGGCTAAGAAACGAGATCACTGGCAGTGATCGCTACCACTCGGAAGAGGGCTGCTACTGGCATTGACAAGTTGCCCTGCCGAGCCGCAATCCGGTTCTTCCACTCGGGATCGCGCTCACCCGGACACCTTCTGGAGGCGCCAGGCGGTGCGCGGCACCGGGCTAGCCCTCCAGGGAAGGGGAGACGGGATCCTTGCCCCTTCCTCCGGGCCGGCCGAGGGGATGCTGGGGGCCCCAGCTTGGCTCACTGCAGTGCCCCAGACCCCATCTCTCCACCCCACAGATGCTCAGAAGGCTCCGACCCGGCTCCCCACAGCTCCCCAAGTCCTCAACCCTCCGGGGAGCCCTCTTCCCGCCCCCACCTACAGTGAAAACCGTCCCTCCCGCTCCCCGAGCGGCCAGCCCCGGACTCCACCTCCGCCCTCCCACTTGAAATCCCGCCCGCGGTTACCTGCCCGCGTCCGACGCTCCTAGAGGACCGGACTCCCGTCCCGCCCCCGGCGACGCCCTCCGCAGCTCAGCACCGCCTCCCTACGCAACTTCCGGCTCGTCGCATCCGGTGGGGGGGTGGAATCTTGTGCTTCTCCGCCGTGTGACGTCATTTCCGTCGCGTCACTTGTTTTGTTTCCCCCACGTCGGGTGTCTTTGCGTTCTCCCCTCTCCCGCCTCCCCCCCCCCACGCCCGATCGCCGCATCTCCGGCCTCTTTGCCCGTTTCTGCAGTGGCCGCTGCCCGCGGTGCGAGTTTGTCGCTCCGCTCTGTGCACCTGGACTCTGGCTCTTCTGAGTTGTCTGGCCGGGGCAGGGTTTGGCAGTGCGAGCTCTGTGGTGGGGCCTCTGCTTCTCGGGGTCTCTCGCTGCTAGTGTGATGGTGGTTTTTCTTGGGGAGGGGTGCTGGAAGTCAGGCCCTGGGCGCTGCCCCGGAGCTCTGTTCACTCAAGGTTGGCACTCTACCACTTCAGCCAAAGCTCTGCTTCCGGCTTGTTGTTATTATTGTTAATTCGAGCCGAGCTTCACGGTGTTCCCTGGCCCGGCTGGTTTCGAACTGCGATCCTCAGTTTCCTGAGTTAGGATTACAGGCATAAGCCACCAGCGCCTGGCTCTCTGCCTGTTTGTAAGTGTGAAACAATACTAGTACCTAGACCTTAGGCTTGGTGTATTACTTAGAAAGCACTGGCATTCTGAACCTCCTCAGTGAGCGCTAATTGCTGTTTTATTTGTTATGAACTCTTGTTCCTCGTTAGAACATATGAATGGGTGGAAGGCTGGAGTCCGTTTTTAATTTAAAGGCTAGTCGATGGTTCTTGGTACCTTTTTCCTTAGGAACTATGCACTCCTTCAGGCAAAGATAGAATCACATATGAGACCCAGTCCTACCTGAAACCATACTTGGAAACACCTGCTTAGTTATTATGCTAAGTACTGGGAAAAGATGCATAAAGCTCAGGCTTTGCCCTGAGTGTGCGTACTCGATAAATTGATGATAAAAGAAAACCTAGACTAGAAAAAAGGATCAGCTGTACTGAGGATTTATTCTTGGTAAAGGAAACAGAAGGAGGAAGGGAGAGAGGAGAGAAGAAGAAAGGGGGTGGGGGGAGAAAGGTGGAACTAAAAGGAAATTTAGACTTAGTCATTTAGTCAACCCCTTGCCTTTGCAGCTTAGAAAAAAAGATTTAGAGAAACAGTTGACCAGAAATGATCATTAGTGACAGAGTGGACCAAAAGTGGAGCTTTAAAATATTCACCACTTATCCCCATCCCCAAGAGTCGGCTTCCGGATGTTAAAAAAACCAAGAAAGTAAGATCAGATTTAACTTCAACACTTCACTGTTAAAGTGCAAAGGACTAAGGAAAGCCTAGACCAGAAGAAACCTAGGGCAAGGTAACCTTTAGCAAGCAGATACCACACATTTCTGATGCTCATGTGAATGTTTTAGGGTGACCACTGTTGGGTTCACGCCAAACACTAATCCCTCTCCCATGGAGAAACATCATATTGGCCCAAAAATGTGGGGCAGTGCTTCAGCCCCTGTGAGCTCTACCTTCCTTTTTAAGTGGCATTGGCAGGAAAAAAAAATAACTGACTGAAGCACCTCTAGGATATAAACTTGTGTGAATGTGCAGCCAATGATTTGGCATGATTTTATTCCCCCCCCCCCCGTTTTTCTAAAGTTACTTTAATCTGCATTTAAATGCTTCATTGAAACACTGGGCTACACCCTTTACCTCTAGGCCGAAGAAGATTTATCATTTGGTCACATACCCCTTACAGTCTAACATGTGGGGATGAACATTTACAGAAACAAATATCTAAGGTGATTTGTATTTTACCCCAAATTAGCAGACTTTTGGTCATGTATATGGGGCAAGGCCGGAGTCTGGGCAAGTCTGTGGCATCTGTCTCGGGGATTACCTGCAAAATTTCTAGATATATTGGTTAAGACTGAAAGGATCAATGGAAGGATCCTTCATATCCATGCCAGGGGACCACACAGAGGCCCAGAGGCACAGGAGAAAGATGATCATAAGGTTTATTAGAGGAGCCATATTTCCCCCAGAGAGAGAGCATATGGCAGCCTCCGCTATAGGTAGCAGCAGGGTCTGGGGTAGGAAGTGAGGTAGATGGAAGTTCAGGTGGGTCTGGGTGGAGAGAGGGAGGGGGCCAGCTGTAAAGTGGGAACTCCAGGGCAGGAAGAAGCTCAGGTCTGGGTGGAGCTGAGGACCAAAAGGTGGACATAATGCTTACAAATACCTGTTTCGAACAGGATTTTTCAGGCTGGTGCCATTGATTTCACTTTGGTCCCTTAATTTTCAAAGGAGTTGATCAGTGCACGGGGGAGAAAACAAAGAATTAAAACCTTAACGTTAGTTTCTTTGTCTTACAGTCATGTCACAACGTTTTAAACCAATTTAGATTAAATCACAACTTCCATTCACACAGATTTTTAGTAAACAGAGTACTTGGTAACCTTGAAACCATAATCGTTTACATATAGACAAATAGACATGTTTGTGCACAGATTAAAGAGCGCACTTAGATTTTTTAAATCGGCTGTTTAAGGAATTTTGGTATTACTCTGCCTAATTATGATGGCACCACGTGGTCAGTTTAAAATATAAAACTTTGCCAACAACAAACTTGTAGCAAGCAGGAGACAACAGACACATGACATGATATAATGGCGCCGCTGGTCAGGTCAGAGGGGGGAGGGTCACAGAATCAAATTGAAGTTGGTGTGAAATCAAGTTGGCGCAAAATAGCAGCTGAGCTCCCTCGATGCCAAGATGATGCATCCGTCACATGGTCAGTGATAGAGAGAGCTTGTTGGTCCTCTGGTGATCAGCGTGTAGGATCTCAGACTAGGTCCCCCGGGGAAGCTGGTCAAACCCCATCTGAAGTGGAGTGGGGGAGCAAAGCCACCGGGGAAGCTAGCCCTATAGGGCCACCAATGAAAGGATCCTTCACATCCATGCCAGGGGACCATGTGGAGGCAGGCAGGCAGGCACAGGAGAAAGATGATCACAAGGTTTATTAGAGGAGCCATATTTCCCCCAGAGAGAGAGAGAATATGGCAGCCTCCTCGCTATAGGTAGCAGCAGGGTCTGGGGGTTAGGAAGTGAGGTAGATGGGAGTTCAGGTGGGTCTGGGTGGAGAGAGGGAGGGAGCTAGCTGTAAGGTGGGAATTCCTTAAAAGGTTAGCAGTGGGTCTATATTCTAAGTTACCCAGCAATACAATTGGGATGGGTGAAATTTAAGATTTCTTTCATTAAATGAGCCAATGAGATATGGGTTTTGGAGCCATAGGAACTAAATAATCTGCCAGAAGTCAAAGTTAGTCACTGGCAATCAGTTCTAAATTCTAAACTTCTTAACTCCATTTATCCATTTATTTACTTATCCTTTCGTAGTTGTACAAAGGAATTTCAATTCAATATGCAAATTAATGAATACAATGTATCTTGATCACTGTGACTCTATTATTTCACTTATTCGCTTATTAAGGAGGTACACAGGCATTAAGGATCAAAGCTTGTTATCTAGTAAGGGAGGCAGACTTGTTAAGTGGGAAACAAACTTAATAGTATTATTGACCTTTTTTTTTTTTTTTTTGGTCAGTTGTGGGACTTGAACTCTAGGCCTGGGCGCTGTCCCTCAGGTCTTCAGTTCAAGGCTAGCTTTCTACCATTTGAGCCACAGTACCACTTCCAGTTTTCTGGTGGTTTATTGGAAATAAGAGTCTCACAGACTTTTCTGCCTGGGCTGCCTTTGAACCACGATCCTCAGATCTTAGCTTCCTGAGTAGCTAGGATTACAGGCGTGAGCCACTGGCACCCAGCTAGCCTTTCAGATCTTTCACTCAACAAATGCTCGCCACACAATAATTTAATTTTTTCAGTACAAAAAACAATATTTTAAACCACACATTGAAGAACTTCAAACTCATGAGACTCAGAGAGGCCATTTGTCCTTGTATTTTTTATTATGCAGTCTTAAAAATAAGGAAATTTGGGCTCAGAGACGTTACAGATGTTATTCCTGTCAGATGATTAATTTTATCCATGATGCCACTTTTCCTTTTTAAATAGCAAGGTAGCCTCTGCAGTTTTGTGATCCAATGCCTTAAAATGAATCTTTATTCACGAGTTATATGACCCTAAAGAAATCACTTCACTTCTCTGTGCTTCAGTGTCCTGCTTAAGTATTTTACTGGACAAAGCTTTTAATGTTATATCTAGTTGAAAGAAAGAAAGAAAAGAAAAAAAGAAAGGGAAAAAGGGGAAAAAAGCATGACACCACCGTGACCACTAGATGGCATATGATAAAGACGAACCTTTTTCTTTTTTTCTTTTTTTTTTTTTTTTTGATCAGTCTAACCAAAGTCATGATTGTACCGCCTCTCAGAACAGCTCAGCTGCTCATGACAGTTGAAGACCTTAAGACTTTAGGAAGCCGGGCGCCGGTGGGTCACACCTGTAATCCTAGCTACTCAGGAGGCTGAGATCTGAGGATCACGGTTCAAAGCCAGCCCGGGCAGGAAAGTCTGTGAGACTCTTATCTCCAGTAAACCACTAGAAAACCAGAAGAGGCGCTGTGGCTCAAGCGGTAGAATGCTCACCTTGAGCTAAAGAGCACAGGGACAGCGCCCAAGCCCAGACAGAGTTCAAGCCCCACAACCGACAAAAAAAAGACTTTAGGAAATGACAGGTCCTAACTGTTTGTTTAATTAATAGATTCTAAGATTCATCCTAGGGTCTTTTTCCTGCTATTGCCTTTGTCCCTTTTGCTATTAAAATATTTCTTTTTAAAGCTATGGTGGTGGAAAGAGGGAGGAAAACAATAATTTGTATTCTGTTGTTAGGAAAATGGGGGGAAATGCCATTACATTGTTACTGGCAATGTACATTGTCTTGTAAAGCCAACACCAATGCACTGTAGTATTTGTAAGTAAAATGGTATAGTCCAAGAGTATTGGATGGTAATTGATAAATATTGGTCACATATTCATATTATTGTTTGTTCATTTTTATTTTTTGTTCATGCTTGAAATTTTCCATAATACAAAGTTAAACTGAGAAAGACTATTAGGACATTTTTCTTCCACTAGACAAGACTTGAGTACAGACTACACCAATGAATCTCAGGATGCTTTTGCCTGATAAAACAGAAAGCTTGTCTTTGACTGGGTTTTCAATAGACAATGCTATGGAGATAGGAAGTGAGATTTTTCTTAGGACTAGGGAGGAATCATGAGTATTCAGAGAAAGAAATTGAATTACTATGCAGATCCCCCCAATCCTTGGACATGCTGAGCGGGAGTTCTAGAATAACTATTGCCCATTGAGAATTGAGACTGTACTCTTGTCCAAAAGAAATAACCAGTCTATTATACTGGATGCAGTCTGTCCCCAGAAGGGTGTGATCTCAAGCAAGCAAGGAGAGTCTCTACAGCTAAAGAAGATGAAATCTGGGAGCTGTTTATAGTTTGGTAGCGAACTTTTATTTTGCAAAAAAAAAAAAAGTAATATAAATTGGCCTTAAATAAAGGGATATATTAACTTCTATATCTAGAATACGCTTGAGAGACATAAGGTTAGTTAATCTGACAATTTAAGATAATCATTCAGGACCTATATATTTTTTTACCCCTTAGCTTTGCCATCACTAACATGTATCCAGTTACTATATCTAGCTTTCCTTAAAGAGGCAAATGGTTATGGCAGTTCATCTACGCATTGTGTATATCAAAAGGGATGGCCTTAAGGCCTGGCACTGGTGGTTCACACTTGTAATCCTAGCTATTCAGAACCTGAGATCTAAGGATCATGGCTCAAAGCCAGCCTAGGCAGAGAAGTCTGTGAGACTCCTATCTCCAATAAACTACTCAGACAAAGCCAGAAGTGGCTCTGTGGCTTAAGTGGTAGATAGAGGTAAAAGAAGCTCAGGAACAGAACCCAGACCCTGAGTTCAAGCCCCAGGACTGGCAAAAAAAAAAAAAAAAAAAGGATGGGCACACATCACACATCCAGCAATCCATTTTGAATCCAAGGGTAAAAAAACAAATATATGCATCAGTGTCTGGACCAGATCCTGTACTCTGTCCAGTTTTTATCTCTACAACAGTAAAGGGCTTATATTAGTCACCATTAAATTCCATGTTGTCATAAACTCACTCTAGAATCCCATGGCAGTTGACATGGATTATACTGCAGTAACTACCTATTACCTTAAAACAACTCAGGTTAGGTTCTCTGCCTCCCTCCTTTCTCTCTCTCTTAACTATGTGCTATCCCTAAGCTTTTTCACTCAAAGCTAACTACCTACCCCTTGAGCCTTACAGCTTTTTGCTTGTTAATTTGAAGTAAGTCACAGACTTTCCTACCAGGGCTAGCTTCCATCCTCAGATCTCAGTCTCTTGAGTAGCTAGGGTTACAGGTATGAGTTACTACACTGGCTCTCAAGTGTTCTTCTTCATGCTACAAGAGCATTTGAATCTGCATGGCAGCTGTGCTCCATTGTAGCCATTTAAGAACTCAAGCTGACCATGCTACTACCACCTCAAAACTTTGTTAGTGATAGGCCAAATTAACAATAACAACGACAATCTAGTATCCCCCGGTGTTGGTGGCTTGTGCCTGTAATCCTAGCTATTCAAATAGCTGAGATCTGAGGAAAATGGTTTGAAGCTAGCCCAAGCAAGAACATCTTTGAGATTCTTATTTCCAATAACCACCATAAAAGCCAGAAGTGGAGCTGTGGCTCAAATAGTAAATCACTAACCACAAAAGCTCAGGGAGAGTGCCCAGGCTCTGAGTTCAAGCCCCAGGACTGGCAAAAAAAAAAAAAAAGAACAACAACAAAATTAAAAAACCAATCTAGTGAAATGTGTGCTTCCTATTAATGCTCTTCATTCTTTTAATACTTTATTAGCCTTCAGCAATAAGTTCTATTTCAGGTAGGCAGGCAGGCAAGTGTAATCCTACCATAAGAAAACTACAATATTTGTAAGCACACATATCTATTACAAATCCAGCTCGCTAGGTTTTGCTGAAAATCATGTAAAATCCAACTGTATTGAGCTGTGAATAAAATTTCCTTGACAGCTTTCCCCCACATTTAATTTTATTGTAAAGTGAAAATTATTTATGTATCTTAAGTATTTTAACATTGGAATGTCATCAACAACAGCACAGTGATTGCCGAGAGTTTCTTTCCTGAGATTTTTAAATGATAGTTGAGGAGCAGGGCAGACCAGCATTAGGTAAGGCTCTTAAATGTGATCCCTTAGGCACCTTACTTTCCTAGCCATAGTCCCAGTTGGGGAGCCAACTTTAAACAAAGGCTGAGCATATTTACAGATTTATATAGAAACCTAAAGTGGAGGACAGGGTTGAAAGTTCTGTGTTCAACTGAAAATATGGGGATAGACTGCTATAAAAGATGAAGATATGCCTAAAGAGTCCAAACTATGCTTATTAGAGCCTCCCTCTCCAGGAAAACTTGGCCTTTGTGCAGGACTGTCTGTAGAACAGTATGGCAATCTTACTTCCCTTAGAGAGCCTCTTTGCAGAGAGACAAAATTGAAGTCACTGCTTGTGTAAAGAAGAGAGAACTAGACTCACTATGCAGAACAGACTTGATCTTACAGTGTTGTGAGACAAGGTTGGGTTCAAGGATTTCTAAATTTCAAAGGAACTAGATACAGATTCATAATCAACTGGTTTCTCCCAGGAGGCTGCATTGATTGTTGGCACTCATAGGCAGTGCTTTGGGCTGTTGCTGATTGGCTGTCCTTTACACTCAGACGTGGATCATTGAGTCTGTTGTCCATGTTGTGTTGAAGGGATTCTATCTGTATATTTCTAGGTAGGAAACTTTTTGGTAGGAACCTTTTTCTTTTCAAGAGCAAAACAAAGTGTATGAAATTAATCCTTAGTCATTGTTAAAGTTTATGAACACCAGTAAAGATGTATTTCATGTATTTTTTCCTCTCACACATTTCCATACTACCTTCTAATCATTTGATGGATCTTTGAGGACCATAGGAAGTCAGGAGTTGGGACCTTGCATCTACTGAATTTTTAGGGGTAAGAGTTGGGCATGGTTTCTCTAGTCTCCAGTCAGGTCATGTACATAACTGGTGTTCAGCTGGTAGATGGAGTGTTAGCAATCCCACTCCTTAGGGAAAGCAAAAAAAAAAAGGATTGGGCAGACAAGTTGCTCTGAAGTTGTGCCTTCCTTGCTGTGTGTAGCAGTGAGAAAATGACTGTTCTGTATATTGCTGGTTGTGGCAAGTACCACCCACCAGCAGTTAGGTGAAAATGATGCATGTGGTTCACTAGTTCCAGACAGGCTTCTTGGCGCATAGTTGTCAGGGCCCCAGGGAACGATCCCTGTGCATGGGGACCATGGGGATAGCTTGTCTCTCAGTGAACCCAGAGCAAGCCTCCCAGCCAGCGGGGGGTCAGCTCTACTGGCGTTCTGGCTGTCCGCTGGGAAGCTGGGATGATAAGCACCTGTGTAGAGCTGCCCAGTCCTTCCCGGGAGGTGAAAGGTGGCTGCGTGACTGCCGAAAGGGGCGGTTGCGGGAATCAGGAGGCGGTGCCTGGCTCTCATTGACCCAGCTCTTCGCCCCTCCTCCTGGGGGCCGGCCCAGAGATTCCCTGAAAAGTGGCCGGACTCTTAGAGGCAGAGGCAACTTGGGCCACGGAGGAGACTTCGGCGACCGAGGAAAATGGCTGAGTACTTGAGGCTGCCCCACTCCCTGGCGCACATCCGCCTGCGAAACCCGCCTGTCAACGCAGTCAGGTAACGGCCTCTGCGGCGGGGAACCGCGGGCCCTACCAGCCGGTGCCTGGCTCTGGCCGGAATCGACACTGCCAGATAAAGCAACTGGTTTGTAGTGGGTCCTTTCACTGGGCCATCGGTGCATCTGAGTCACATTCCTGCGCTGTCAGGAAACAGGCTGAGACCCGCCTGAGGAACGGTGGAGCTAGGCTCAGTTTCACCAAGTTTGTGCCAACTGCGTGCTGGATGTTTGGCTAGCTTGCGCCTTTGCTTCTAGGCGCTTGCAATTCCGAAGTTCTTGACTTGGTTCGAGTTTGGACCTTGATTCCTTTCATTCCCCTACTTGGACTCAGGCTGCCCTTACGCTGTGTAGCGACTCCCTATTTACAAAGCAAGAGAGTGATGCTCAATAATAAAATATTTGCAAAGCTGGGAAGGTGGCTCAGTGGTAGAGCGCTTGCCTTGCATGCCTGAGGCCCTGGGTTCGGTTCCTCAGCACCACATAAGCAAAAAGAAAACAAGCCAGAAGTGGCGCTGGTGCTGTTTTATATAACAGACTTGAATACGTGAGGATTTGGGCTTGGCAGGGATGTTTGTCCTGGAGCCAATTCCTCACACACAATGAGGCTTGACTGCATATGACTTTTGGACTTCTCAACATTATGTAATGATTCAGAATTGGATTTTAGAGTACAAATTGATTTCCCATCAAGTATTCAAAAGCTAGAGGTTTTGTTTATTTCCTCTAAGTTACTGGGTAAAAAGTAATTAGGGGAAAAGTAATTATCGTACACAAGGGCTAGTTGCCTCTTTATTCATGAAGTTTGACCTATAGTTGCTGGTCTTAACAACATGGCTTTTATAGAAGTTTGTTTTAAAATTTATAACAATTCTTTGTACTATGGAACAATGATTTACCACATCACAGCTTGTTCAAATGTAACAGGTTCTCCAGTTTTCCTTAGCTATATATTTTATTTCCTTCCATTTTCTCTTCCTATTTCTAATTTTATGTACAAGATTATCTCTTTCTAAGTCCAGTAGAAGAATCTCAGGTGAATAATTCTTTTTCTCTCAGATAAATAGCAAATGTCTTTCACAGCTTCTTTAGTCAGCCATGTTTCCTCCCATTCCAATGAAGCTATCATCTTTAAAGTGAAGGACTGATTACTTGGCCTGTTTCTCAGAGCAGTGGCTATCACATTTTTTACATATAACTGTAATCCATATAGTAAGAAACATGCACTATTGCATAGCAAGCAAATGAAAATGTACATATATAGAAATATATAGGTGAAAACAAAGTTTCCTGAAATTGAGCCAGTCCTTTCATGTCTAGCACATTGTATTACAGGAGAAAAGAACAAGAAAGAAGGAGAGAAAAGGAGACAGAGAGAAAGGAAGAAAGGGAGGAAAAAAGAAAAGGTAGGAAGGAAGGAAGGAAGGAAGAGAGCTTGGGTGTGTGATTAGCTTGGTATTAGTGGTCCACAGCTGTGATCTTAGCTACACAGGAGACTGAGATCTGAGGATCATGATTGGAAATCAGCTTAGGCAGGAAAGTCTGTAAGATTCTTATCTCCAATTAACCACCAAAAAGCTGGCTCAAGTTGCAGAGCACTAACCTTAAGTAAAAAAAATAAAAGACTCAGGGACAGCCCCAAGACCCTGAGTTCAAGGCTCAAGACCAACACCAGGGGAGGGAAAGGGGATGCAATCTAGAAGGAAGACCTGCCAAAAGCAGAGGCCTTATGGTCAGCACTCGGGACATGTTATCTTCTCAGGTTGCATTCTCCACACCTGGAAATATGAAGGAAAGAAAAGGCTTTCTTGGTCCCTGTGACCTTTACCTGCTATATGGCTGTGGTCCCTCTCAGTAAAGAAAGCTGCATCATTTACTGCCATCTTTTTCCTGCTGTGAATGTTTTAAACTTAAACAGGGCAGTTGATTGGGATGGGCAAAGCCAGCCTCTTGTGCATGACACTGATCAAATTAATTATGGCTCATTTTGAGGCCATCCTTCCTTGAGGAAGTAATTCTGCCAGGTCTTCATATCCATGGGTCCTGAATCCCCAATTCAGCTGACTCTACACAGAAAATATAGTTACACTCAGATTGCTTGGATCCCTAATGAACATGTGTAGTTTTTTATTATTGTTGTTGTTTCCTGATTCCATAAACAATGAAGTAAAACAACTATTCACATAGCATCTCTATTTTATGGGATCATACACATAGTTGAAGTATGACTATGTACATAGGTTATATGAAAATATATAACCATATATAACAGATTTAAAAAGATGAACTTGGTTTCTCTGGGAACAAATTTCCCACAATACTGAGAGATGACTGACTGCATATGCCTGATAGACATCTCAATGTTATGTAATGTTCCAGAGTCTGTTTCATTATCAGATTTGATTTCCAATTAGTAGGTTAAAAAGCCAAAGGTTTTGTTTGTTTTTGTATGTTAAGAGCAAAAATGTAACTAGGTGAAAGATAACATGCACAACAGCAGGTATTTTCTTCATTCACTGACCTTTGACTAAGTTACTGGTCTTAACAATATAGCTTTTATTGAGTTTTGTTGTTTGCTTTGTTTGAAGAGTTTTCTTTATATATCAAAGACCTGAGATTTTGTGCAGAACAGTCAGAATTCTAAGCAAAATAAATATAGTCTGCTGTTATCTTCCCCCCACCCCTTTTAGTAGTGTTTTTCCTTCTTCATTATCCTTTGGTCTATTAATACTTATTAGTTCTTTGGTATTTGTGAATTAGACTTCCTCATTGTTGGATAGTTGTGCTAAGCTTCTCAACTTTTTTTTTCTGTTGTTGGTGGTGGTGGGGCCTGAACTCTGGGCCTGGGCTCTGTCCCTCAGCTCTTCAGCTCAAGGCTAGTGT
Organism: Dipodomys ordii; assembly: GCF_000151885.1. Lineage (NCBI taxonomy): Eukaryota > Metazoa > Chordata > Mammalia > Rodentia > Heteromyidae > Dipodomys > Dipodomys ordii. The sequence goes on along the minus strand of NW_012267412.1, from coordinate 284,220 downwards.
TCTACCATTTGAGCCACAGCACCACTTCTGGCTTTTTCTGCTTATGTGGTGTTGAGGAATCAAACCCAAGGCCTCATGGCATGCAAGGCAAATACTCTACCACTGAACCACCTTCCCAGCCCCTCAACTTTTTTTTTCTTTAAACATGAGTTAATAAAATTTTTATTCACCACCAGCTGACTTCCTCTCCTACTTTTTTTTTTCTTTTTTCAGTTGTAAGGCTTGAATGAGGTCAGCCTGGGCACTGTCTTTGGGCTCTTTTGCCCAAAGCTAGTACTCCACTACTTTGAGCCACAGCTCCATTTTCAGTTTTTGAGTAATTAATTGGAGATAAGCATCTCAAGGGGATTTATCTGTACCTGCTGGCTTCAAATCTCAATCTTCAGATCTCAGCTAGTAGTACATGCAAGAGCCATAAGCTCCTGGCTTCTCTCTTACTTCTTCAATGCAGACAGGAGCAGAGAATCTGCCTTCAGGTCATATTTATCTTCCTTGGCTTTAGTCAAGTTGTCCTTGGACAACTCCCTCTGATACTAAGACTAGATAAAATCTACTAATCTACTCAAATTTTCTCTAATTTTCCTACTTTCACCTTTATCTCCTAAATGTGTCTGGACTAAGATTGATTGGCAGTTATATAATACTGAGTTAAACAAGAAGTTAACTTCTTCCACAGTAGTGTCCTGGTTTGGTGTTACCACTCCAAAATTCTGTCTTAACTCTGCCATCTTTAACATATGGCTCTTTGTTGTTGTTGTTTTTGCTCTGGCCTCAAACTCTCTATCTTCCTTATATAGTCTCCAAAATGCTGGAATTACAGACATGCGGCACTAATGCCTGGCTAAACTACATGGCATTTCCTCCTTGGAACAAGAATAGTCTTTTGTTTGTTTTTTATTTTTGTTTTGTCAGTCAAGGGGCTTGAACTCTGGGTCTGAGCCCTGTCGCCCAGCTCTTCTGCTGAAGGCTAGCATCCTACCACTTGAGCCACAACACCACTTCCGTTTTTCTGGTGGTTTATTAGAGATAAGAGTTTCACGGCCTTTCCTGCCCAGGCTGGCTTTGAAGTGTGATCCTCAGCCTCCTGAGTAGCTAGGATAACAGGCATGAGCCACCAGCACCCAGCAAGGATCCTCTTCTTTTGTTGTTGATATGGTGCCTGGGTGCTGTCCCTGAGTTTTTTCTCTCAAGGCTAGCACTCTACTGCTTTGAACTACAGCTCTGCTTCTGGTTTGGGGGTAGTTATTTAGAGATAAGAGTTTCTTGAAATTTCTGACTTTCCTGCACAGGCTTGCTTTGAACCATGATCCTCAGATCTCAGCCTCCTGAGTAGCTAGAATTACAGGGATGAGCTGCCAACACCCAGCAAGATATTCTTGATCTAGCCAACCCATCTGGATTCCTGCCAGCAGTAGGGAAGAATGAAAAATCTGAAAATATTTTAAAGACTCTTCTCCAAAGTTGCATATATTTTTCTATCATATTTGTCAGAACTTAGTGCTCTGACCTTACTGCAAAGCAGGCTGGAAAATATGATCTTTATTTATTTATTTATTTTTGGGTCCGGTCGTGGGGCCTGAACTCTGGGCCTGGGCACTGTCCCTCAGCTCTTCAGCTCAAGACTAGTGCTCTACCACTTGAGCCACAGAGCCACTTCCGGCTTTTTTCTTTTTACTTATGTGGTGCTGAGGAATTGAACCCAGGGCCTCGAGCATGCAAGGCAAGTGCTCTACCACTGAGCCACCTTCCCAGCCCATGATCTTTATTTTGAGCTACTGTATCTGCAGGTAAAAACTAGCTATTGCCAGGCTCTGGTGGCTCATGCCTGTAATTCAAGCTATTCAGGAAGCTGAGATCTGAGGATTGTGGTTCAAAGCCAGCCTGGGCAGGAAAGTCTGTGAGACTCTTTTTTTTTGTTGTTGTTGTGGGGCCTGAACTCTGGGTCTGGGCACTGTCCCTGAGCTTTTCAGCTCAAGGCTTGGGCTCTACCACTTGAGCCACAGTGCCACTTCCAGATTTGTCTGCTTATGTGGTACTGAGGAATTGAACCCAGGGTCTCATGCATGCAAGGCAAGCACTTTACCACTGAACCATCGTCCCAACCCAGTCCATGAGACTCTTTTTCTCTGATAAGCCCCTGGAAAACCAGAAGTGGCACTGGCTCAAGTGGTAGAGCATTAGCCTTGAGCTGAAGAGCTCAGGCACAGTACCCAGGCCCAGAGTTCAAGCCCCATTACCGACAAAACAAAACAGAAAACAAAAACTCGCTGTTATATTCTTTGAAGAAAATGAGAAGAAATGGATATTTGAGTTATTTAGCATCCCCTACCACTTGTCCTAGTTTTTCTCCTTATTTTCTATTTTTCCAGTAGGACTAGGTGAAATTGAATTTTCTCCCACTGAATTTTTATATCACCTTTGCACCTTTATGACAGCACTCATATCAGTGCACCTTCCATGATGGTTGTATACACTTACTAGGCAACACTCTGTAATATTATGTATAATATGTTACAAATTCATTATGTTGATTCTGAGTTTTAAAAGTTACAGCAGTGTGGACGAAAATAATATTGCTTTAAAAGTGGTTTCATTTGATCATCTCTTTGCCTAATTCATAGTAGACACATTATTTGTTGGCTAAATTAAAAATTAATGATAAGAATTTGTAGTTTTATCCATTGCAGATGTTTAATTTTTCTTCATTATTAGGAAAGGAAAACCTCTGAGATGGTGGAAATTTAACTTTGACTAATTTGCTTCATATATATATATTTTTTTTTCTTTTTTTTAGTTCGAATGTACTCCGTGCAATAAAAGATGGACTACAGAAAGCTATGTCAGACCATACGATAAAAGCCATTGTGATTTCTGGATCAGACGGCAAATTCTCTGCAGGTAACTAATCCTCTCCCACTGTGGCTAGAATACAGGTACAGACTTTAATCAGTAGTGTAGAGGATGTGCTATGGGTGAGAACTTAGTGAAGGTGGATGGGGCACACTAGAGTGGGAATGAGAAACATGGTGGGTAAAGAAATAGGTCGTTGGGCTGGGAAGGTGGCTCAGTGGTAGAGTGCTTGCCTTGCATGCATGAGGCCCTGGGTTCGATTCCTCAGCACCACATAAGCAGAAAAAGCCGGAGGTGGTGCTGTGGCTCAAGTGGTAGAGCACTCGCCTTGACCTGAAGAGCTGAGGGATAGCGCCCAGGCCCAGAGTTCAGGCCCCACGACCGACCAAAATAAATAAAAATAAAAAAAAGAAATGTAGCAAAGGTATACTGATAGATGCCTGGTTCCCCTGTTCCCATGCCGGAATTACAGACATCTATCAGCATACAGGATCTTGCTATGTTGGCCATTCTGGGCTATATAGCAAAATCTTTAAAAAAAAGAAATAGGTCTTTCCCAAGACATCTAAAAGAGAGTCCAAAGGACTCTTTGGACTTCTTCATGTTGGGTTTGATTTTTGGAGGACATTTAGAGCTGGACTTGATGGCAGTGATACCTACAAGTGGAAACTTGCTGTCGTTCACCTGCTCTACATATTGGTATGGGCCAAACTCTTTGATCTCTTACATTTGGTTTCCCTGTCTGTAAAGTAGGAATAGCGATAGCCAGCTTAAATGATTTTTTTTTGTAAGATTAAAGGAGATAGCTAACCTTGAGCATCCTGGGGCAGTGCCTGCACACAGAAGACATTCCTGAAACTTTAATGTTTAATTCTCAGAGTCTTAAAGTGGAGTTCAGTGTCCCCCTGAGGGGCACCCACCTCAGAAGTGAGTAACCATATCCTGCTTTTTGGGGTCATTGGGTAAAGATGCAGAAATATGGCAGAAGTATCAGAAGTAGTGATTCACTGAGTACTGTTTATAGAATGTATTTCTTTTGCCAAATGAATATATTAAATCCTTTAACAAGTGTCACATGTCTAGTGAATTTTGCCATATGGAAGGTATTCAAGATACATTGTTGGGCAACCTGAAAAAGCACAATCAACATAAAATTTTAAATCTATATAAAATGTTAATAAATCAGTATAAAATATTAATTATAATTACCATTTATTTTACTGCTACATATCTGTGCTATGTAAGTTACTTATTAATTAAAATAAAAATGGCAATCTCTTGATATACTTTATATTTTAACACTCAGTAAATTTTACATTCCTCTATTTACAAATAAGTATGAAGTGCCAAGCATTAACACACTTTGAAATAGCTTCCTGACTGTTTAGAAACTTAAGTTTGGGACCTAAGATGAAGACTTGAGCTCTTCAGCTCAAGGTGAGCGTTCTACTACTTGAGCCACAGTGCCACTTCCAGTTTTCTGGTAGTTTGTTGGAGATAAGAGTCTCATGGACTTTCCTGCCCAGGCTGGCTTTGAACCATGATCCTCAGATCTCAGCCTCCTGCGTAGCTAGGATTATAGGTGTGACACTGTGCCCTGCTAGAAGTTGATTTTTTTTTTTGTCAGTCGTGGGGCCTGAACTCTGGGCCTGGGCGCTGTCCCTCAGCGCTTCAGCTCAAGGCAAGTGCTCTATAGCTTGAGCCACAGTGCCACATTTGGCTTTTTCTGCGTATGTAGTGCTGAGGAATCGAACCCAGGGCCTCATGCATGCAAGGCAAGCACTCTACCACTGAGCCACCTTCCTGGCAGAAATTAATTTTTATAAGTAAGATGTAGAAGAGAATATGTAATTAGAGTTCATATTAAGAAAAAACACTATTCTAAAATGTTGTTTTAGTGGGCTTTTATACAACAATGAACCCACTAACTTGAAAATATACATTCTTCTCAAACACTCCTGGAGAATTTGGAAAAAGTGACCAGAAACTGGATATACCCTTGTTTCAGTAATTTTCACTTAGAACATATTCTCTGAAAACACTACAACTAAAGTTAAAAATCAATAACACAGACTAGTTGCTCATACATTGGTAAGTCAAACTAATTTTTTTACCGTGAGTCAATTTACAATAAACAGTGGGAATCTAGAAAATACAGTGAACTGAATGACAATGCAAATATGAATCATGAGGGATACAGCTAAACAAAAAGCAGAAAATGTATAGCTTTTGCACACTATATTAGATAAGATAAAAGATAATGACAATTAGTGAAGCACCCATATGATGCAGTTCATGTAACATACAAGAAAACAGACCTAAGTATAGTTAAAAGAACAAAAAAAAGGAAATAATCAGAGGAGAAATGATAGAAATAGAAAACAATGTGAATCAAAAGAAACAAGTGTGAATGTTAATTCTTTGAAAAGACTTAAAACTGACAAACTTCTGGAGAGATTGGTCAAGAAAAAGAGAAGGCACAATGTGTAAAAATGTCCACAAACTGAATGTTTTCCAATGGTGGAAGTTTACTGCCTCATAGTTCTGGAGGCAAAAATTGTAATCAAAATAGCAACAGGGCACCAGTGGTTTCACACCTATAATCCTACCTACTGAGGAGGCTAAGATCCAGGTATCATGGTTCCAAAGCCAACTTGGGGCAGAAAAGTCCCCTAGAGACTTTTTTTGGGGGGGTCCGGTCATGGGGCCTGAACTCTGGGCCTGGGTGCTGGGTGCTGTCCCTCAACTCTTCAGCTCAAGGCTAGCTACCACTTGAGCCAGAGTGCCACTTCTGGCTTTTTTCTTTTTCTGCTTATGTGGTGCTGAGGAATAGAACCCAGGGCCTCGAGCATGCAAGGCAAGCGCTCTCCCACTGAGCCACCTTCCCAGCCCCCCCTAGAGACTCTTATCTTCAATTAACCCCTCAAAAGCCTGAAGTGGAGCCTGGCACTGGTTCAAAGCCAGCCCAGGCAGAAAAGTCTGTGAGACTCTTATCTCTAAGTAACCAAGTGGCACTGTGGCTCAAGTGGTAGAGTACTTGCCTTGATCTGAAGAGCTCAGGGACAGCGCTCAGGCCCAGAGTTCAAGCCCCATGACCGACAAAAATAAAAAAATAAAAATAAAAACATAAAACTCTGAAATGGAGCTGTAGCTCAAAGTGGTAGAGCACTAGCCTTGAGGGAAAGAGCTCAGGGACAGAGCCCAGGCCCTGAGTTTCAAGCCTCATGAGTGACGAACAAACAAACAAAAACTAGCAACAGGACCACTCTCCCACCAAGGGTATTTGGGAAGTATCCTTCCTTGCCCCTTCTGCTTCTTGGGGTTGCTCCCAATCCATGGCCTGTCAAAACTTCTGTCCCTGCTTCTGTCTGCACATGGCCTTTTCCCCATGGCTTGCTATCGAAATGTCCTGATCTTACATAGGCCCTCTCTCCTCCAGTAGGACCTCTTCTTAATGTGAAAGCATCAGCAAAGATCCTGTTTCCAAATAAACTCACAATCACAGGTTCTAGGTGGACACTTCAACCTGGAACAGGTCTCAGCTCCTGTTGAGAAGCTAGCATAAGCTTAATGCCAATATCTGGCAAGGCCAGTATAAGACAGTGACACTTTAGGCCGGTCATATTCATAAACATATATGTAAAAAAAATCCTACCCTTTCTATAAGGAAGCCTGATATTCTTAGAAGGTATAACATACTACCTTTTCCTTGAGATATGAGATTGTTTAAAGTTATTTCAGTGTTATGCATCCTATTAAGAGATTTGACAGAATAATCCTGATTATTTCAAGAAAGGTAGAACAAAACATTTGATTATATTTGATTTACATTTAAGATAAAACTCTTAGTAAACTAAGCACAGAATGGAAATACCTTAATCCACCTAAGGTGAATTTTCTTCATTTTTAATTTTTTTGGCATTATGGGGAGCATTGACTTGGTACTGGTTTGGACCAGCAGATTCTGGGGCAATGGATGACGAAATGCCCATGCAGGGATATCTCAGAATACTGTTTAGTAAATTATTAATATTCTAATTACCACCATGGAGAGAGGAATGAGTTTAACCTTTAGACATAGTGAAACTCCAATTCTCTGCCCTAACCTCATCTATTATAGGTTCAAGTTGCCCATATTTTCATAGGAAAATAAACAAAAGGGCACATTCTGAACTTCTTTTCCTACAGCCAAAAGCAGTAGATGACAGAGTCAGGAAGCACTTACACGATTTCAGTTAGGGATCCCTGCAGGAATTTCCTCACTAAATACCTAGAGGGACTTTTGACAGGAATTATTGCAAAAGGTCAAACACTCATAGTCCTCTGTCAGTTAGACATAGGATTAAAAAAAAAACAAACCATTCAGCCAGCGGTTTTCTACTGGCATCATTCATACTTCAAGCACCCAGTCAAATCTCCTGCAGTCAGTCACAGTCCCCAGAAACCTCTAAGGTTTGCAGTGTGGTGACACATTGTCCCAGTTCTAGCCAATACCTCAGTAGAAGGATCTCAGTCCTAGGCTAGCTCAAAAGCATAAGACCATTTCAAAAAGCAGCAACAACAACAAAACACACACACACACACACACACACACACGCGCACACACACACACAAACTAAAAAGCTGGACACTGGTGGCTTATGCCTGTAATCCTAGCTACTCAGGAGGCTGAAATCTGAGGATGATGGTTCCAAACCAGCCCAGCAAGAAAGTCCATGAGACTCTTATATCCAATAAACTACTCAAAAAAGTCAGAAGTGGCACTGTGGCTCAAGTAGTAGAGTGCTAGCCTTGAGTGAAAAGAAGCCCAGAGACAGTGCTCATGCAAACAACAACAATAAAACTGGCAAACAACAACAATAAAACAACAACAACAAAAACCAAAAGACAAAAAAACTGATGCTTAAGGATTGGGGGCATGACTCAAGTGATAGAGTACCTGCTTGAAATTTATTAGAATAAAAGAATATTGTACTTTTCCTAAGAAATATTAGCATCCAAATTTAATTGATTTCTCTCTGCTAGAAATATTTAAACATGAAATTATTATACCCTTGTCTGTGCCTTGGTTTCAGTCAATTTGGGGCAGTAATACTAATCTTGTGTGATAAGCAGAAGACTACAGGCTGAAGATGGCATTTAAAAATCAGGCTTTGTGACCTGGGAAGGTGGCTCAGTGGTAGAGTGCTTGCCTTGCATGCATGAGGCCCTGGGTTTGATTCCTCAGCACCACCAAAGCAGAAAAATCAGGCTTTGTAACTCCACATAGAGCTCCCCTATGACCCAGCAATCCCACTTTTGAGCATTTGCCCAAATGATCACAAACAAGACCATACTAAAGCTACCAGCACAACTATGTTTATTACAGCATTATTTACCATAGTTAAGATATGGAACCAACCCAGATGCCCCTCAGTAGATGAATGGATCAAGAAAATGTGGTGTATATACACAATGGAATTCTATGCCTCCATCAGAAAGAATGACATTGCACCATTTGTTAGGAAATGGAAAGACTTGGAAAAAGTTATATTAAGTGAAGTAAGCCGGGCCCAAAGAAACATAGGGCCCATGGTTTCCCTTATTTGCAAAAATAGTATATATCTGAGACAAGCAGAAAAGGTCAGATAAAATGATGTTAAGTGAAATGAACCCTAAGATAAAGACACAAGTGACTTTTTTCTTGCTTGCTGTTTTTCGTTGCTTTGTATGTCCCTCCCCCACAATATAACCCCTGTTTTCACTGTATTTGATGTTGGTATAATTTGAGGAGCGTAAGGGAAAAACAAATTGTTTAAATAGGGATACAGGTTGACCCAGACACTATGTCAAAAAATTAACTTTACAATTTAGGCGGGGGTGGGTAGGGTAGTTGTGGAGGTGGGAGGGAAGGGACGGTAGGGAAGAGGAGGCAACAATGCTTGATAAGAAATATACTCATTACCTTGCTCATGTGATTGTATCACGTCTGTACAGTATTTTCACAATAAAAAACATTAAAAAAAATCAGGCTTTGTTAAATTGGCTGAGTTGAAATCATTATATGAGTTACTGGTCATACCTGTTTTAACTAATCAATTCATATCTCAAAGCTTTAACTCCTTACCTATAAACTAGTAGTTGTCATGGCACTTTACCCAATTGTTATGAAAATTAAATGAAACAGTATTTGAGCTACTTAGCCCAAGGCCTGATGTATTTATCCACTTAATGTTCATTACTACTAGTCAAGAAAAACCATTTCAACTTAAGCTATTGGAATGATAGTCCTGGGGCTCAAATTGGAGCTGAATTTTTTTTTCCTACAGCCAAAAGGAATCTTAAAAACAATAGAAAGCAATTTTACTGGACAACATAATTAAATATGGTACATTACTGAGAAAAAAAGCCCATAAACCCCCAGATTCGTGCTAGATGAGCAACATATAGTGGGGAAAAAAAGAGAAATAGATGAATAAGTGTTCAACATAATTTATACAACATCTTCGTTTGACCCTCTAAAGATCAGACACAGGACCTCTTGTATGCTAGTCAAGCACCCTATAATTTAGCTATACTCATAGCCACTGATTTGATTAATTTATAAAATGGCAGCAAATATACTCTTTTCTAAGAATATACATTGTTCCAGAAAAAAGCTAAACACCTACAATATGATGTGAAGATAAGAAAATACATAATAAGGATTCACAGCATGTTCTCAATGATAAAAAATACATAGTAAACTTTCATTTCCTAGCAAACATAATAATAGGGCCAACTTCAAACCCCAGTACAAATAAACAAACACAAAAACCCAAATAAAATAAGCCACATAAAAAATTTTAAGTCCTTTAATTCTCACATTAGTTACTTAAGATAGCTTATTATTTAAGACAGTCACAATGCCATTTATGTGTCAGTGGGGAAAAACTGAGAATTTACCAGAATACTAAATAATTATCTCTGTGTGCTGTATTTAGGGGGATCCTTTTTTAATATATAATTTTGTACCTCCTTAAAAACTTCATAATACCTACATCATATTATTATTATTATTATTTATATTTTTATTGTAAAAATGCTGCACAGAGGGGTTATAGTTACATGAGCAAGGTAATGAGTACATTTCCTATTGAGCATTGTTGCCTTCTCCTTTGTTTTTCCCCTACCATCCCTTCCCTCCCACCTCCACCCCCCCCCTTTTTTTTTGTCAAGGTTGTGGGGCTTGACTCTAGGCCTGGGGGCTGTTCCTCAGCTCTTCAGCTCAAGGCTAGTGCTCTACCACTTGAGCCACAGGGCCATTTCCGTCCTTTTCTGCTTCTGTGGTGCTCAAGAATCAAACCCAGGGCCTCATGCATGCAAGGCAAGTGCTCTACCACTGAGCCATCTTCTTAGCCTCTGCCTACATTATTTTTACATTCAGGAAAAGCAAGAAATTTTGCTAACTTTATTACTTACATCAAAACCTTTTCAGCTTGGTTAACATGTAAGTCACAAATATGCATGTATTTTGCCATTTTTTTATATTGTAGTGATTTGTGCTTGTTGAACAAAGATAAGTGGTTAAATTGGTGTGAATAGGGTGATAGTGTCATGCAAAAAATTGAGGGGTTTGGCTCAATCTCAGGATGGTGGTATTAGTCAGAGAACCTATAAATCCTCTTCACTGAGCTTTTACATTTCCCTAGAGTTGCTACTGATTATGAAAACATAGATGTTAGAAGATTACAGGATTCCTGGTAAAGATGTAAAGATTTTCCTCATATTTTATTCTACGTTTCCCAGGCAACTTGTTTTTTTGTGTCATCAGTCTACAGATGTAGTTATCTTCTGGCACCCAGATGTCTGAGCTACCTTAAGAGTAATTAGATCCCTTCATGCTAATAGCAAAGTCCAATCCTTTAAACACCTCTCTTGTTTTTTGTGTCTGTGTTCTTCAGGTGCTGATATCCATGGCTTCAGCAATCCTGGCTACTCTGGCATCAGATTGGGAAGTATAGTAGATGAACTACAGAGAAATAAGAAGCCTGTGGTGGCAGCTATTGAAGGCGTGGCTTTAGGAGGGGGACTGGAGCTGGCTTTGGGCTGTCACTATAGAGTTGCACATGCAGAGGTAACCACGAGGTCCATGTAGGGGTTGGTTTGGGGGCTTTCCTTAGGGAAAGTTCTAAATATGGTCATGGAGATCAAACAGGTGCTGTTGGTCAGTGGTGGCTTGTAGTTAACAAGTCTCAGGTATGTTCAGCACTGGTGCTAAGCTGTGATGTAATAGGGAAGTGCTTGCAGATGTAGAGATTCTTCATCCTGGTTGGTAAGTAAACTACTCTGAGCCCTCTTACCATCTAACGTCTAATTATTTCTACAATTTAGTATATATATGCACATTTAATACATTTACTGATTAAGAAAACTTTCTTCTGCCAGTTAGTTGTTGGTTTCTGCATTTTGTGTTTTTGTTCTTGGGCTTCTCCAATAATGCTTTCATTTGTGTTAACTATATATTTTTTAGTGTACTCTGTAATTCTCTTGTAGTTTCTTTTTTTTTTTAATTTAATTGTAAAGATGCTGTACAGAAGGGTTACAGTTACATGATTAAGGTAATGAGTACATTTCTTGTGGAACATTGTTACCTCCTCTTTTGTTTTTCTCCTATCCCTTCCCACCCCCACCTCCCCAACCCCCTTCCCCCAAATTGTAAAGTTCATTTCCAACATACTGTCTTGTGAGTATCATTGTTGCAATGGGTCATCCTGTGTCCTTGTCTCAGCATTTTGTTATTACCCTTCCCCTCCCCAAATTAGATAAATGCATATACCCTGTAGTTTCTTTTACTATATATCTTTGAGTTATTTTCTTATTGGTGGAGAAGGTCTTGGGGACAAAAATTAGCATCTTAATTTTTTGTTAGCCAGTATTTGGGCTTAAACTCAAGGGTGCTGTCCATGAGTTTTCTTGCTCAAAGCTAACACTGTATCACTTGAGCCACAGTTCCACTTCTGGCTTTATGATGGTTAACTGGAGATAAGAGTTTTACAGATTTTCCTGCCTGGGCTGGCTTTGAGCTGGGCTACTCAGATTTCAGCCTAGCTAGGATTACTGGCATGAGCCATTGGCAACCAGCTAGCATCTTCATTTTTAGTGCTCTAACTTAAACTAGTACCAATTTAGTTTCAATAGTATACAAAAATTTTGTTTCCCTCATCTGTGTACCTGCTCCATTACATCGTTTTTGTCACAAATTATGAGTTCATATTCATTAACTATATGGAGCTCTTTTAAACAAGATAAAAATGAGGAATTGCAAAGTAAAAATATATTGTCTTTTGCATTTTCCTACATTCTTATGCTTTATAAATGTTTTTATATTTTTTATGTGAATTGAGGTTACTGTCTAGTGTCCTTTCTTTTCTGCCTGAAGAACTTTTAAAGGAAATGTGCTAACAATAAATTTAGGGTTTGTTTAGATAGGAATGTGTTTGGGTTTCCTTCATTCTTAAAAGATATTCTTGCCGGATATAGAATTCTTGGTGCTTTTTCCTTTTAGAAATTTGAATGTGCCATTCCATCCTCTGGCCTCCATTGTTTCTGATGAGAAATCATGTTAACCTTGTTGCAAATATAATTTAAAATATTCTTACATAAGTATGCATGAGTTTTCATTATATAGCCATCTAAGCTGTGTATGCCAAATCCAAAATACTTCAAAATCCACACTTTTAAAGTACTGACATAATACCTCAAGTGGAAAATTTTTACATCTGACTTCTCATGATGGTCCAAGTTAAAAGACAAGCATACCGGGCTGGGAAGGTGGCTCAGTGGTAGAGCGCTTGCCTTGCAAGCCTGAGGCCCTGGGTTCGATGCCTCAGCACCATATAAG
>NW_012267412.1:251323-269233 GCF_000151885.1 Dipodomys ordii | reverse complement strand
CCACTTGAGCCACAGCGCCACTTCCGGCTTTTTTCTTTTTGCTTATGTGGTGCTGAGGAATTGAACCCAGGGCCTCATGCATGCAAGGCAAGTGCTCTACTGCTGAGCCACCTTCCCAACCCGAGCTTTTTCTTTTGTGCCTATACTGAGGCTTGAACTCTGTCCTTTAGCTTTTTCATTCAAGGCTGACACTCTACCATTTGAGGCACAGCTCTACTTCTGGCTTTTTTCTGTGGCTAATTTGGAGCTAAGAATCTCATGAACTTTCTTGTCCCTGTGGCTTTGCTGTGTGATCCTCAGATCTCAGCCTCCTGAGTAGGTAGGATTACATGTGTGAGCCACTGGATCTTGGCATACATATTGAATATTTTCATTTACCATTTGTTTATTGACCATTAATATTTCTTCTTTGGGGATTTCTCTATTAAGATCTTTGCCCATTTTGTATTAGTTATTTTGTGGTTGAATTCTAAAATTCTTTGTGTCCTATTTTAAACATAATTTGCCTACATTCTGTTCCTTGCTCTGGGTTTCCTCATTACTTTCTTGTGTTTTCTGCCTCTTAACAGCAACCCAGCAAATTGATTGTAGAGGCTATATTTGTTGTCTGACACAGGTAAGAGGAAAAAGGCGCCAGAAACCAATGACATATTTTAACACTATATACTAGTCTGTCCTCTAGAAAGACTGAGGTAATTGAAACATGTGCATTATTGAGGATGTAGGAAACCCTCGGAGGTGCTTGTCTTCACTCTGAACATGTGATCTCATTGTAATGGGCTTTCTATTTCAATGTCTGATAGACTGCGATTGGTTTCCCAGAAGTCACTCTGGGAATCCTTCCTGGTGCAAGAGGAACCCAGCTTCTTCCCAGACTTATTGGACTTCCTGCTGCACTTGACTTGATAACCTCAGGTCAGTATACACTTTGGGCACCTGTCTAGATCACTGTGAGGAAGGTCCCAGCACCTAGAAGCATCCTGGGTTGGCCCCTTTACTACCCATATAACAGCAGGGTTTCTTTAAATTGTCTTCATTTTAAAATTTCATCTTAAAATGAAAATAGAACTTGCCTAGAGAACTTCTTTTCTCTTAAAATTTTATTGTCAAAATGATGTACAGAGGGGTTACAGTTACATAGGTAGTGATTACATTTCTTGTCTAACTTGTTACCCCTTCCCTCATTTTTCTCCCTCTTTCCCTCACCCACCACTGCCGGAGAACTTCTTAAATGAAAATGCTACATGTGAGTCTTGGAAAGGAGTGTAATCTGTGTGCCAGTGTACCTGTAATCCTAGCTACTCTGAAACCTGGGATCTGAGGAATGCGGTTCAAACCCAGCCCAGGCAGAGTCTGTTACTTCCAGTTAACCACCAAAAAGCAGGAAGTGGAATTGTGGCTCAACTGGTAGTGTGCTAGCCTTGAGCATAAAAGCTCAAAAGAGAGTATATGCAAAATGCTCATCAAATTGAGAGTTGTATTAAAGTTGAAGTGACTATTCATAGAACCAAGGAATCACACTGAGAATATTATATTCAAATCAACGAGTCAAAACTAGTATTTTCAAGTTTCAGCAGACAATGGATGTGTTCCTTTCTTCAGTAAGTTATTAATTGTATAAGAAAACTTTTATTTTTCAAGTGTAAGCCTCAACAACGTAGCACTAAACTCTAGATTCACCAAATGTTTTACTTTGTAGGACATATCAGGAGACTTTCAATTGTATAACACTAGAGGGAAGAGTATAAAACCATTTACTCCAAAATAAGTGCAATTCATTTTGAGGTTGTGCATCAAGGACTTTATCTTTGTCTTCCTTATCTTCCAGAAATGAGATAGTAATCATTCTCTCACATCACTATGTGGTGATGTGATGACAATGAACTAGGTTAGTATTTGGGGGAATCAAGGAAGAAAACTGGCTTTCTGATTATAATGACATGAAACAAATGAGGCTTAGTTTCTTTTTCCAGAACACTAGACCAGGAAATATCCCCATGTTTAGTACAGTGAAGACAAGAAGTGGAAACGGTAGTCATGAGAACCATTTTTGAGTTTATGGAAATGGTCACAGTGAATTAGAAGAAAGCTGGCAGTAAAATTGTACACCTATATTTGGAGGAGATAGTGGGGAACTTTAAAATGGCATTTGGATTTTTTTTTAACTTTTGAAAGACATGGTAAAGAAAACTAGGGAGAAAATTCTGCAGCTTGAAGAAGAGCTCTCTGTGCCTTGAGATCTTGTCTTAGATTTACACAGGATCTTATAAAGACCTTAACCCGGGGTCATCATCTTCACTATAGACATAAACTGCCTGCAGCTCTATCACCCTTTAGAAGTAGTGTTCTCTACTGGAGGCTTCCAGTGCCCTGAGAACACTGGAAACTGTCAGCCACAGCATACTACCGTTACCACCATCATTACTGCTACTTTAGTATCCTTGACTTCAGCTTAAGAACCCTCAGTAGAGCACTCTGTTCAGCTAGCTTGAGGTCACAGGTTATGCTCCACTATTAGGGACCTGAAGAAATGATTGTCTAATCATCTCTGCATTCATACATGGACTCATCAAATAGAAATTTAACAAGCAGGTTTGGTCAAGGTGCTGGGTGCCAAAATATGGCAAAAGTCTTCCCCACTTTCTCCTACTACATAATTTCAATAGTGCTTTATTTCATTTCATGTGTGTGTGTGTGTGTGTGTGTGTGTGTGTGTGTGTGTATGCTGATCCCAGGGCTTGAACTCAAGCCCTGAGCACTGACCCTGAGCTTTTTTGCTCATGGTTAGCTCTTGAGCCATCGCTCAATCCAGCTCATCCTGGGCTGGCTTCAAACCTAGATTCTCAGATATCAGCCTCCTGAGTAAATAGGAACCAGTGGTGACCAGTATTATATCATTTAGTCTTAGCTGATACATTTCCTGTCTTACCAACTTTGTTTATGTTTGGGGACTATTCTTTTCTTTTAGTTAATCAATTACAGTCCCTCGTGTATAGTAGATATAAGGTATATTGAAGTACTGCTACTTTTTCATTATCTGAAAAATCAACGCTTTCGGATTTCTAATTAGATTAATATTATATAAATTACTTCTTTAGACTTTTATGGAATAGGAAGAAGATATGTTATTTTTGCCTCAGGCAGGTATAGTTCCTGCCATTTATCAGTGAAGAGATTGTGGTTCTGATGCTATTTCCCACAGTCACTCTGACCGTGGAAATTGAGCTGCCCCTTAAATCTGTTTTCTTCCTATTTCTGTGGTGTTCTTCCTTTTACAGTAGTCTGAGTGGTATCCTTTATTTTACTAATAATAAGTCTTCCAGAGAGAAGAACAATGTTGTGCTTCCATCTTACATTGTTCTTTGTGTTTTTTGCTTTTGTTTTAGGAAGGCATATTTTGGCAGGTGAAGCACTCAAGATGGGGATTGTGGATAAAGTTGTGAACTTAGATGTGCTTGAAGAAGCAATCAAATTTGCTCAGCAAATTGTTGGTAAGAAGCCAATAATAGATGTATCACAGTATTGGGAACAAGCCTTAGTTGCATTTTAATAAGGAGCATCCATGTGATGGAATGTGATACTCCTTAGGGATTAATGTACTGTCAAGCAATAAACTCCATGATATAATGTGTTAGTGAAAAAAAGCATCATTGTATGTTGGGGTATACCAATGGTATAACAAGAGAGGATGAAATCAAATATGTGTATGAGGAAAATGCATGAATGAGTGCTAATCTCTGCTTAAGTAAGGATTTTTAGGAAATAAATGGCTGCTCTGTGTATATGACTTTGAAGTTTTTTGCCCTATGAGTGTTTTTCCAGTTAAAAAATAGAATTAGCGTTGATACAGAGGAGCAAACCCATGTTTTACAGGAGAACACAGACAGGCCCTGCAATTCCCCACACAAAGCTGTGTCCTCTGGAGGGTCTGTGGCAATGACCGAGTCACCATGTCCATGACAGGTGTTCTCACTTTACAGATGCATGATGTTCCTTTGAGAGTCATTTTTACCCTAGAGATGACTTATTTTTAGTTAATTGGAAGTGACTTCCTTTCCAAATAAACTTACCTTATTTTCACACACAAAAAAGATTTCCATTACAGTCGTTTAGGTGGTTACCATAAATTTGTTTGTTTACTTGTTGGGTTAGCTTAATGTATTCCTTTTCAAAGTCTATGGATGATGTCAGCACTGAACTAGCAAGAAAAAGGGACAGAGAAAATTACCTTGAAGGAGTGTTTTGGCCTTAGCACAGAGAGTGTGTGCTGTTTGCCCACAAGGTGGCAGCAAAGGCTCTGAGTCATTCCAAGACAGTCCTTTGAAAATACGATTTGTTTGGCTGACAAAAGAAGTCTCACCTTTCCATTATGGTCCATCTAGTTCCTGTTTCAGTGTAAAAATAGGGGTGGCACTGGAGAGGTGAGAGGCTGTGGGAGAAAATTGTGCAAACCTTAAAGATTTCCTTGCCCAAATGGAAATAATTTCCTTACTGTTCTTCTGTCTTCCTGTTTATCTTCACCAGGTCTCAGAGTTCTGAGACCTGCTTGTTTTGTTATACCTCACTTAGTTGAGTCAAAGCAAATGCTGTTGGCCTTAGGGGTCCCTAAATTACCCTTTGGATTGGGCTCAAGGTAGACCATTCTCACTCTGGTTCAAGTTAGTAAAGACCTCAATTGCTACAAGGTATTTATTTCCTTATTGAAATACTTATAACCCGATTTGAGATTTGAGTTACTTTAAGAAATAAATGAGGAAGTGGCGCTGTAGCTCAAGTGGTAGAGCGCTTGCCTTGAGCTGAAGAGCTGAGGGACAGCGCCCAGGCCCAGAGTTCAAGCCCCACGACCGACCCAAAAAAAAAAAGAAAAAGAAATGAATGAAAATCATAGTTCACTTAGAATATAATCTGATTTTGTTTTTTTTAATTAATTGTAGTTTTTGGAATAATTCTTATATTAAATTAAAAAATAAATTTATAATGCCTTTTCTACCTGAGCTGATCTGGAATAAGATTCTCCCAGTCTTAGCTCCCCATCTAGTTAGGATGATAAGCCTGTACCACTGTGACCAGATATAGGTTAAGAACAAATCCTGAAAACTTTTCTGCCTGGGCCAATCTCAAACTGTGATGCTTTTCTTCTCCAAAGTAGCTAGGATTACAAGTGTGAGGCACTGGCACTTACCCTTATTGCTGTTCTTAACTATTAGTCATTTAGAAAGCTATTGTCAACTTTATAAATTATACATCAAGAAATATTCTTGCATTTAGTTTATAAAAAGAATTGGACACCAATGGATCATGCTTGTAATCCCAGATGCTTGGGAGGCTGAGGTCAGGAGAATCGTAGTTTAAGGCAAGCCTGGATATACACATGAGGTTCCTTTTTAACCAGTAGCAGGGCACAGTGGCACAGTTCTGTCATCCTACTTACATAGCAGGCTGAGAATGTGAGATCATGATTCTAGCCTAGCCCAGCAGAAAAGTGCATGAGACTCCATCTCCCAGATGAAGATGGGCATGGCGAAATGAGCTTGTCTTCTTAGCTATGGAAAGAAAAAAAAAAGGAAGATTGTGGCCCAGGTACTTGATCAGCCAAGAAATAAGGCCTTATCTCAAAATAACCAGCCCAAAAAGGCCGGAGACATGGCTAAGCAGTAGAGTGCCTTTCTAGCAAGCATATGACCCTGAGTTCAAGTCCCCATACTGAAAAAATAAAATGAGAGGCTGAGATTATAGAATGCCTCATGTGCAGATAACATCCAGACTGCTCATTCTGCCTTTGACACATCTTAACACACCAGTACAGGCCCAAGGCTGACTCATATTCATTTGTCCGTCTATAATACACTGCTTTATAAGCTTTGTTAGGTCTTCTGAATTCCTAAGATGTACATTTGTGATATAATAGAATATTTCTGAGACACAAGCACATTTTAGAAAACAATTTCTTATGTACCTGAAGTTTTGGTAACTATAAGTTTTAGTCATTATTCTTTTTTGTAAGTTTTAGGATAATTTTGTTGAGATACTTAGTGAAGTATAGAACACTGGTTCCAGTTATAATTTTTACTAACACCAATGGAAACTAAATATATTTAGGAGCAAGTGTCCTTTGTGTTCTATAAAATACTATAGCTATCTTCATTAAGGTCTTAAACCTCTCTCGGTTAATTCATTTCTAGACATACTATAGTATCTTCAATGAGGCATATTAAACTTTAAACCTTTTCTATTCCCATGAAACATTTCGTTTTTTTTGGGGGGGGGTCCGGTCATGGGGTCTGAACTCTGGGCCTGGGCGCTGTCCCTCAGCTTTTCAGCTCAAGGCTAGTGCTCTACCACTTGAGCCACAGCGCCACTTCCAGCTTTTTTCTTTTTGTTTATGTGGTGCTGAGGAATCGAACCCAGAGCCTCAGGCATACAAGGCAAGTGCTCTACCACTGAGCCATCTTCCCAGCCCCCGTCACAAAACATTTTTTAATACCTACTCTAGCTCTCACTCAATATACCATATCCTAGGCAACGAATAATTATCTTCCTGTCTCTATGTTTGCCTTTTTCTGGGCATTTAATATAAATAACACTGCATAACAAAATCACTTGTATCTGACTTTATTCAGTATTTTCTAAAAAGTTCAAGTGGTGTGGAGCATATGTTAGTAATTGTTCTTCCCTCCCCCACTCTTTACCCACACACTAGTGGATGTGGGTAGGCTAAGAAGACACTCAAGCACTTAATCCTGGGCCCTGGCACTTCCGCTTTCTTTAATTTTCATATTGGGTCTTGTGTTTTTCCCAGTGCTAGCCTGACCACAATCCTATTTATTGCTCCTGGGTAGATAGGATAGCAAATGTCCTCCACCTTGTTCAACCTTATTGCTTGAGGTGGAATCTTGTAAATTTTGCTTGAACTGGCCACAAAGTTTTGATCCTTTTATTTCAGCCTCTCAATTACTAATGTGAACCATTCTGCCTAGAAGTACTTTATTCTTTTTTTTTTTTTTTTTTTTGGGTCCGGTTGTGGGGTCTGAACTCTGGGCCTGGGCACTGTCTCTCAGCTTTTCGGTTAAGGCTAGCGCTCTACCACTTGAGCCACAGCGCCACTTCCGGCTTTTTTCTGTTTGCTTATGTGGTGCTGAGGAATCGAACCCAGGGCCTTGAGCATGCAAGGCAAGCACTCTACCACTGAACCACCTTCCCAGCCCCTACTTTATTCTTTTTATTGGTGAACAGCATTCTGTGATAAGGCTATAAAATATTTTCTTTATTTGGGTTATTTCTAGATTTTGCAATTATGAGTAATGATGCTATGAGTGTCTACAGACAAATTTTATGTGGACATAAGCTTTAATTTTTTTCAGGTAGATTGTTAGTCACGTTGTTAAACAATAAGTTCATGTTTGTTTATTTTGGAGATAACAGTATTTCAAAGTGATTCCCATCTTCCATACTTAGAAGTAATGAATGAGAGTTGTAGTTTCGCCACATAATCACCAACATTTGGTATTGATGTCTTTTTTTACAGCATTTCTAGTGGGTCTTTGCTCATTATCTGCAGCAACATAATCACTCTCAAAACTTAGCAGCTTAAACTCAAGCATTTGTCATACAATTTTTGTATGTCAGGACTCTAGATGTGCTTAGCTAGGTCCTCTGGCTTTTGGGTTTTACACAAAGCTTCAATCCAAGTTAGACTTGTAACATTGGCTGTAGCTGTAGTGATCTCAATATCTGGGGGAGCTCTTGAGCTTCAAAGGGTTGTTTCAAGCTTCAGTTCCTTATGTCCTGATGGTCCTTCATCCAGGGCCATCAGCTATCAGCTAAAGGTCTTCCTCGGTTTGTTTGTTTGTTTCCATATTGGTTTCACCATAAGGCAGCTCACAGCCTGACAAGTGGCTCTCATTAGATTATGAAAGCAAGAGAGAGTAAGAAGACAGAATCAGTCTCAGAAATGATGTCCCGTTACTTTGACAGTGAATGTTAACACATTTGCTCTGGTTTTATTTTGCATTTCCCTTATGGCTAATGGAATTTTTTTCCCCATGGACAAAGTAGCTTTTTATATATCTTCTGGAGAAATATCTGCTCAAGTTTATCCCACCGCCTCTAAAGAATAGAATTGTTTGACTTCTTTTCATTAGGTTGTAAGAGTTGTTTATATAGTGTGAATACCAGCTCTTTGTTGGACATTTCATGTGAAACTTGTATAATTTTTTTCTACTACTATGATATCAAATTATGACCGGACTAGCAATTTGACTAATATAGATTTGTTGTCATAGATTTATGTAGGGTCGAAGTCTGGCAGAGTTTGACTGGAGAAAAAAATCCAGCTGTTAGCTGCTGCATTCCTTTCTACAGACTTAAGGGCAGAACCATTTCCTGGATATTTGAATGGTTGATAGAATTCCTTAGCTTGCCTTGTGAGCCCTGTTCCTTGAGTTCTTGCTGTGTGTAAACTGAGGTTGGTTCCTTGCTTTAGAGACAACTAGATACCTTGGTTCTTGTCTCCTTCTCCCATGTTGAAAGCTACCTTTTTGTCTGAGATCATGTCTTTCTGCTGTTTCATCTCTCTAGACCCTTCTGTTAGACCTCTTTCATGACAACTATGTTATATTAGGCCCGTACAGATCATGCAAGGTAGTCTCCCATCTCAATACCTCTCCTCTTAATCCCACTTACACACTCCATTTCTCTTCTTAGTCAATACTGTCATAGATTCTGGTGGTAGAAAGTGGACACTGGAAGGCTGATGTTGCTTTGCCTGCTGCTGAAACATTTCCTCCCATGCTATTGCTCTTCATTTCCTTCTCTTAATAGTGCCCTCTGCATTAATTTTTTAAAAGATGTGTTGTCGTTCAACTTAATTTTTTTTCTTTTGTGGCTCATGCAAGTGTTATTGTATCTAAGAGGACATTGCCTAGGCCAAGATTACAAAGCTGCCCTTCCATTTTCTTCCAGAACTGTGCATAGTTTTAGACCACCCATGCATTTATCATCCACTTTTAGTTTTTGTGTGTGATGCTAGGTAAGGATGTAAATTTATTTCTTTATTTAGCCTGTGACTATCCAATTATCCTAGCATAATTTTTCCCCCAATACTCTTTCACTGATTGTTTTCTACCTATGTTTAAAATCAGTTGAGGGCATGGCTCAAGTAGAGTGGGAAAGTTCAATGGAATCTGAGCTCCAACCAAATACTGCAAATACGTAAGAAGGAAGGTAGAGTGTAATTGTAATGATTAGTTACTGATCTAGCAGTTTTCTTCATTGGTATCTGTGCCTACCCATACATCTGTATCATACTGTTTTCCCTGGTGTTTTATGATTTTGTTAGTAGAAATGAGTTTAAGGAATGTTAAATGTAAAAATATTAATTAGAAACTATCCTCTTTAGATTCACTGACAGACCAATATTTAATCTATTATAAAATGGTCTTAGCCTTGAAATAAAAAGATACTTAAAAGTTTATGCCTCAATTAGGTAACTTACTATTACATCAGTCTCTTAAATACTATCTTATAAGACAAAGTTACAAAGATAGAGATGAAACTAGTGTTCCATTAAATAGCTTGAGGATTAGGATATACTTTGATACTTTGACTTGTAACCGGTTATTGCTACTGTTGTTATTCTTGTCATATATTATTTTTCCCTTACTGCAAGTACCACTTGGAAACGCTCTGCTCTGTCTTTTTCCTTCCAGATAAACCTCTGGAACCACGCAGAATCTTGAACAAGACAGTTCCGAGCTTGCCCAACATGGACGCCATTTTCAGTGAGGCCTTTGCCAAGATGCGAAAGCAGTACCCTGGTGTTCTTGCTCCAGAGACATGTGTCCGTTCAGTGCAGGCCTCTGTGAAGTATCCCTATGAAGTAGGCATCAAGGAGGAGGAGAAACTGTTTTGGTACCTTCGGGAATCAGGGCAAGCTAGAGCCCTGCAGTATGCTTTCTTTGCAGAAAGGAATGTAAATAAGTGGTCAAGTCCCTCTGGGGCATCCTGGAAAACAGCTTCAGGGAGACCCATCTCTTCAGTTGGTATTCTTGGTAAGTTCTGGGAGAGTTCATGGGGCTCACCACAATTTACATATGTGTGCTTATTTGCTCAGGCTGCCAGATATGAAGTTCTGTGCTGAACTTATTGCTTTGTTAGGTTTCTTAATTCTCACACCATACCATGAGCTCTTTGTTTTATGTAGGAGGGTGTAGAGAAGCTAACTAACCTTTTCAACAGTGAGGAAACTAGGTATGTGTGACTCCAGACTGAACTTTTTTTTTTAACTCTTCCAAACTGCTTCCTTCTATGAATCTCTCACTCTAGGGTTTCCTAATAAGGAATATTATTTGTACCGTATTTCAAAATGTAGCCTGTCCTTTTGTGGTTAGGTATTTGAAATGCATTCACTTGTCTTTTTTTTTTTTCCCAAGTTCTAGGGCTTGAACTCAGAGCCTGAGCACTGTCACTGAGCTTCTTTTGTTCAGGGCCAGCACTCCCATTTGAGCCACAGTGCCACTTCTGGCTTTTTCTGTTTATGTGGTACTGAGGAATCAAACCCAACTAGTCAAGCAGTATACCACAAAGCCACATTCCCAGCCCTCTCTTGTCTTTTTGATCCCTGGATCCATTTATTTCTCTTGGTCATGGTTTCTTAACAGGCTGAGCTCTACATGACCACAGTTTGAAGCCAGCACAGACAAAAAACCCTAATAGACTCTATGTCCAAAGTAACCAGCAAAAAGCCAGGTGCTGGTGGCTCACACCTGTAGTCCTAGTACTCAGGAGGCTAAGATCTGAGGATCGTGGTTCAAAGCCAGCCAAGGAAAGAAAGTCAGTGAGACTCTTATCTCCAATTAATCTATAGGAAACAAGAAGTGGAGCTGGTTCAAAGTGGTAGAGCACTAGCCTTGAGCAAAAAGAGTTCATGGACAGCACCTAGGTCCTGAGTTCAAGCCCTGCAATCTACAATTTAAAAAAAGCTGGAGTAGAGACATTACTCAAATAGTAGAATGCCAGCCAAACACAAAAGACCGATTAAGCAAGAAAGAATTCCTGAGTTTAAGCCTAGTACTGGCAATAAAACAACACAGAAACATGAGTTTGTGATATGACCTTCCATTGTTCCCATGTGTCCTATGGAATGTTCCTACATTCCCAGCCTCTATCCCTAAGACCCTCAAGTCTGGTGTTCTACAACTTGAGCCATACCTCCACTTCTGCCTTTTGCTTGCTAGGGCTGTCTTCAAACCTCCTGAGTAGCTAGGATTACAGGCTTGAGCCACTGGTGCCCAGCTTAACCGAATTCTTTTTTTTTTTTTAACTGTATTTTTTTGTCTTTTCTTTTTTGGTACTGGGGATCGAACCCAGGATGTTGCACTTGCTAGGCAAGCACTTTGCCACTGAGCAACATCCCAGCCCAAAACAACTTTCTTTTTTTGGGGGGGGGGTCCGGTCGTGGGGCCTGAACTCTGGGTCTGGGCGCTGTCCCTCAGCTCTTCAGCTCAAGGCTAGCACTCTACCACTTGAACCACAGCGCCACTTCTGGCTTTTTTCTTTTTGCTTATGTGGTGCTGGGAATGGAACCTAGGGCCTCATGCATGCAAGGCAAGCGCTCTACCACTGAGCCACCTTCCCAGACCCCTGGCTTAACCGAATTCTTGAGCATCGTAGTATTACCATGCACACATAAAAATTATAGCTCAGTGGTTTTTAGAAACATAAGTATGTGACCATTACCCCAAAACTTTTAGAAAATCTGTTGTCGGGCTGGGAAGGTGGCTCAGTGGTAGAGCGCTTGCCTTGCATGCATGAGGCCCTGGGTTCGATTCCTCAGCACCCCATAAGAAAAAACAAAAATGCCGGAAGTGGTGCTGTAACTCAAGTGGTAGAGCGCTAGCCTTGAGCTGAAGAGCTGAGGGACAGCACCCAGGCCCCGAGTTCAGGCCCTATGACCGAACCCCAGAAAAAAAAAAAAAGAAAATTTGTTGTCACCCTGAAAGGAAATCCTGTGCATATTAGTACTCAGCATATTCCCACTTTCCTCAGGAAGCAAAGTGTCCCCTTTATACCTCAATAGATTTATTTACTGTAGACATTTAGTATAAGTGGAATAATACACCCATATTTCCTTTTGTGTCTGACCTTCTTAAATTGGCATAAAATTTTCATCCATATCATAGCATGTAATAGTACTTTATTTTTTTTTCATGGCCAAAATGGTATTTTGTATTGTCAGTTGGTGGAATTTTCAGTTGTTTCTACCTTTTTTGGATATGTTAAATAATCCACATTCATGTACAAATTTTGGGTGGTCATGTTTTCAGGTTTTTTCAAGATATATGTAACTGAAATATATTTATAAACTGTGTATATAGAGATATATATCTATATATCTAAATCACTTGGGCATGTGTCTACATTTAAGC
The DNA here is from genome assembly GCF_000151885.1 of Dipodomys ordii. Lineage (NCBI taxonomy): Eukaryota > Metazoa > Chordata > Mammalia > Rodentia > Heteromyidae > Dipodomys > Dipodomys ordii. Next base: position 256,808 of record NW_012267412.1, on the reverse strand, counting down.
ATACATGTATCAACATATAGTAATAAATGGAATTTCTGGGTCATATAGTAACTGCATTCTTAACATTTTTCAGTTACTAACAAGCTGGTTCTTTTTCTTTATGGTGTCCTTTGAAGGAAAAAAGTTTTTAAATTTCATGATATCTCGTTCTTCTGTTTTTCTCTTTTGTTACTTGTGCTTTTAGTGGTTTGTTTCAAAAACTAATTACCTAATTAAGATCACAAAAATATATTATCAGAAGTACTCCTGTAAGATTTCATTCTCGTATGTTCACAAATAAAATTAAATTAAATTAAAAAAAACAAAGATTTCATTCTCAATAGAATTTTAGTTCTTACATTTATGCTTATGATTTTAGTATTTATACATGGTTTAAGACAAGAGTCCAACTTCATGCTTTACACATGAATATCCAGTGTGCCAGCACCATTGGTTAAAGAGTTTTCGTTTTCTCATTGAATAACCATGGCATTAATCAAAATTAACATAGGCTTTTAGTGTATAACTAATGTCTGAGCCTAATTCTATTGCATTTGTTTGTCTGTCTATGCAGCAGTAACACACTATATTGTAAAAGTTTTATCATAATATTTGAAATTAAGTAGAGACTTCTCTAATTTGATTTCTTTTCAATAATTTTGTCCTTAATCTTTGTATGAATTTTACAACTTATTGTTAATTCATATAAAAAAGATGCACAGTGACAGTATCACTAGAACCACTACAACTTAGCCAGGCACTGGTGGCTTATGCCTGTAATCCTAGCTACTCAGGAGGCTGAGATCTGAGGATTGTGGTTCAAAGCCAGCCGGAGCAGGCAAGTCCATTAGACTCTTACCTTCAATTAACCACCCGAAAACAGGAAGTGGCACTGTGGCTCAAGTGGTAGAGTACTAGCCTTGAGCTGAAGAGCTGAGGGACAGCGCCCAGGCCGAGTTCAGGCCCCATGACCAACAACAACAACAACAACAAAAAGCAACCCCAAAACAGAAAAGAAATACTATAACTTACTATTTTTCATTAACATAAGCATGTGGCCATTTCTATATCAATTTTAGAAAATTTTCTATCATTCTTAAAGAAAATTCTGTGTAATTGATACCAAAGAAGAAAACAAACAACAACAAAAATAAAAAAAATGTACTTGTAGCTTTATGGATCAAGTAGCTTTATAGCTAAAGTTAAGAAGTGAGGTCATCTCAATGATATTAAATCTTCCTTTACATGCATATTGGATGTGTTTTAATTTATGTCTTCATATTTGTCAATTCTTTTATTTTTGGTCATTTCTTAGGAAAATGCTTACAAACGAACAATATCCTTGCTATTCATTAAGTTCATTTACCCAGTACTTCATTGATTTTAGTGCACAATATTTTCTTTATTCATTTTTTCTAAGTCTAGAGTTTTTCATGTCGTCATAGATGGTATTATTATTATTATTTGGTATTCTTCCTTGGGCTGAATTCAGGGCTTGGGTGCTGTCCCTTAGCCTTTTTGCTCAAGGATAGTGTTCTACCACTTGAGCTGCAGCTCTACTTCTAGCTTTTTTAGTGCATAATAGAAGATAAGAGTTTCACAGATTTTCCTGCCCAGGCTAGCTTGGAAACATGATCATCACATCTCAGCCTCCTGAGTAGCTAGGATTACAGGTGTGAATCACCCAACTTAGAATTGACTATAAAATGTATTATGCATCTTGTCCGTTTGTTAGACTAATTCATTACTTCTCATAGTTTGTATGTGGGTATATGGATCCTATTAATTTTTATTTCCTCTGGGGCACATAAAATAGTCTAAACTATTTCTTGATCCTTAAGTCAATTTAATCCTTTTTTGATGTTGTTGGTCATAGGGCTTGAATTCTGGGTCTGGGAGCTGCTGTCCCTCATCTCTTCAAGCTTAAGGCTAGCATTCTATCACTTGAGCCACAGCACCACTTCTGGTTTTCTGGTGGTTAATTGGAGATAAGAGTATCACAGACTTTCCTGCCTGGGCTGGCTTTGAACCACAATGCTCAGAGCTCAGCCTCCTGACTACCTAGGATTACAGGCATGAGCAACTGGTGCCCAGTGCCAATCAATTTTTAAAAATGTGACATTGCCATAGAAGTATCCATTGAGAGGTGAGTTTTGAGCTCTCACTACCATCAAATCATTCTCTCCTTCATTCCTAATCCACAGGTTTGGGAACAATGGGCCGAGGCATTGCCATTTCCTTTGCAATGGCCAGGATCCCTGTGATTGCTGTAGAAGCAGACCAAAAGCAACTAGAGGCTGCAAAGAAGGCAATAGCTTCCATCTTGGAAAAGCAAGCATCCAAAACGCAACACAGTGGCAAATCTTGGTCAGCACCCAAACTCAACTTTGCTTCCTCTATAAAGGAGCTGGCTGGTGTGGATTTAGTCGTGGAGGCAGTATTTGAGGACATGAACCTGAAGAAGCAGGTCTTTGCGGAACTGTCAGCTGTGTGCAAGCCTGAAGCATTTCTGTGCACCAATACTTCAGCCCTGGATGTGGACGAGATTGCTTCTGCCACAGATCGTCCACAGTTGGTGATTGGCACCCACTTCTTCTCACCAGCTCATATTATGAGGTTGTTGGAGGTTATTCCCAGTCGCTACTCTTCCCCCACTACCATTGCCACTGTTATGGATCTATCAAAGAAGATTAAGAAGATCGGGGTAGTTGTAGGCAACTGTCCTGGTTTTGTTGGGAACAGAATGTTGGCTCCATACTACAGCCAGACATATTTCTTGTTAGAAGAAGGAAGTAAGCCAGAGGACATAGATGGGGTGCTGGAAGGGTTTGGTTTTAAAATGGGGCCCTTCAGAGTGTCTGATCTTGCGGGGTTGGATGTGGGCTGGAAAGTTCGCAAAGAACAAGGGCTCACTGGACCTGCATTGCCTCCAGGGACCCCTGCCCGCAAGAGGGGCAATGCAAGATACTGCCCAATTGCTGATATGCTGTGTGAATCAGGAAGATTTGGCCGGAAGACAGGCAAGGGCTGGTATCTCTATGACAAGCCACTAGGTAGGATTCGTAAACCTGATCCCTGGCTTTCCAAGTTTCTGTCTCAGTACAGAGAAACCTATCACATTGAGCCACGTGTGATTAGGCAGGACGAGATCCTTGAGCGCTGCTTGTATGTGCTGATCAATGAAGCCTTCCGTATCTTGGGAGAAGGCATGGCTGCCAGCCCAGAGCACATCGATGTTATCTACTTGCATGGGTATGGGTGGCCAAGGCACCGGGGTGGACCCATGTACTATGCTTCCACGGTGGGACTGCCCACAGTTCTAGAGAAGTTGCAGAAGTATCACAGGCAGAACCCTGATATTCCCCAGCTGGAGCCCAGCGACTACCTAAGAAAGCTGGCTGCCCAGGGAAACCCTCCTCTGAAAGAATGGCAAAGCTTAGCAGGGCCTCCCAGCAGCAAACTGTGATTGAGCCAGTGGTTTGCGCTCACATGCTGGCTTCCAGGAAAACTCAGTTTCTGTGAGATGAAATCTCAGGATCCAAAGTAAGAATGCTCTGAAATATGAAGATAATCAGCAATAATAATATAATCATTCATTAAAGCTCCTTTGGATGTCTTCCTGATGATTATGGTGGGTACAATGTTATGAAATGTGCTTCCTATCCTCTTAATGTGCTCATGTCAGATAACTTTAAGGACTAAACTCATGTGCATACAGTAGCACATTATTTCATAAGAGAGCTTGAAGAAGTATACTGGTGAATGGGAAAATGAATCATCAATTAATAGATGATCAATTTGACTAAGTTATTAAATCATTTTGACCCCTAGATCCTCAGTATAGAGAAGTCTTTGGGGCCACATTCACACACACCCTCTGTCTAAGGCTAAAGCATATGTGTGCAGTTGTGCTTCTGCTTGCTGGCTTCTTGGTAATAGTTCTTGCTCCATGTTTCCAGTCAGGGAATGTTCACAACCAGCCCTAGTCTTTATGGTCATTACTTTTTATTACTGGTCAAAGGGAAGGAATACAAAGTAGTATTCACTTTGTGTAAAAAGGGACTTAGAGAATGTCTAGTCTTCGAGGATTTCTAAACTCTGCGATGGAGTAGAGGTGCCTGTTTCTTGGTCATGACAAGCCTTGGTGAGTTGGTGTGTGGAAGTGCTTGAATCTTGAAACATCTGAGATGATTACAAAACAGATACTGCAGAGTTTATGTCTTTTACTAAAAGTTTCTTTTTTGGATTTTTTCAATGTGATTAAAAGTTAGTGGACTGGTCAATAGGAAAACTTGCATCCCCAAATGTTAATAACAGAATTACAATAATCTAAAATTGGAAATGTATTAACTGATTAGTTGACAAACAAATGAGGTATATCCACACAATGGGCATTCAATCATGAAGAGAAATCAAGTGCTGGTGTATGCTATGTGATAATCCTAGAAAACATTATGCTAAGTAAAAGTATCCAGTTAGAAGGGCCACATAGTTATAGCCATTTACGTGAAATGTCCAGAGGAGATAAATGTGTAAGAAGCAAAAAGTAGATCTGTCATTATCTGGGACCAGAATTTTTGGAAAGGTACAGAATTTGCTAAAGGTACAGAATTTCTTTTGTTTTATGAAAATGTTCTGCTATTGTTGTGGTCATGATTGTTTGTATACTTAGCATATACAAATAAAACTTTTTTTTCTGGTCCTCGGACGTGAATTCAGGGCCTGGGCACTGTCCTTGAGCTTCTCTGTGCTCAAGGCAAACATTCTACCACTTGATCTACAATGTCACTTCTGGCTTTTTCTGTTTGTGGAGTACTGAGGAATTGAACCCAGGGCTTCAAGCATGCTAGGCAAGTACTCTATCACTAAGCCATATTCCCAGCCAAAACCTTTTGTTTTGCATAATTTAAAGGGGTGAATTATTTGGTGTCTGAATTATATGTGAATAAAATTATTAGTAAAAAATGAATGATGCTAATGTTGTCATCTTTTATTTTCTTACAAATAAACTTTTCATAATATTTTCACCTGTAAATCTGAAGAAAGTGGTCAAAGTCCTAGTAGAGGCTGGTATGGTGGCAGGTGCCTTTAATTGAAGCTATTTGGGAGGCTGAAAGAGCAGGTTAACCTGATCCTGGAAATTCCTAGCCAACCCAACAACAGAGCACGACCCACTCCCTTTCAAACAAAATAGGCTTATTGAGAAATCTTGATATTTAGGAAGTTCCCATTGTAAGAAACACCTAAAACCAAAGGGTAAGTCCATGTATATATTGGAGTTCAATGTTTGAATTTTATTTATTTATTTATTTTTTGTCCGGTCATGGGGCCTGAACTCTTGGCCTGGGCGCTGTCCCTCAGCTCTTCAGCTCAAGGCTAGTGCTCTACCACTTGAGCCACAGCGCCCCTTCCGGCTTTTTTCTTTTTGCTTATGTGGTGCTGAGGAATCAAACCCAGGGCCTCATGCATGCAAGGCAAGCGCTCTACCACTGAGCCACCTTCCCAG
>NW_012267412.1:243663-245468 GCF_000151885.1 Dipodomys ordii | reverse complement strand
GTATGGGCGGAGAAAGGTGTGGCCACATCAAATTCAGATGTGACCTCAGCAGATGCAGATGTGACCTCTTCCAGGTGTCCCAGTTGCCTAGGTAATGCAGGCACTGGGCGGAGACTTTGCTGGGAGGAGGGTGGAGTCTGCTCGCCATCCAGGGGTGGACCTTACAATACTCATATATATTCAGAAGATAAAAGAGTTCATGTATTTTTTTAAATTAAGCTGGGGATTGAATCCAGGACCTTGCATGTGCAAGGCAGGTCCTCTATCACTGGACTTCACTGGCAGCCCTGAATTCTTAACATCAAAGGAATAAAACAAATTCTAATTTGTTGGGCCCTGTCTATAATACTAGGTAATATGATTAAACTTTTGAGTGTTCATTTCTGTCCTTGGGTATGCACTTGCTCAAAAGGATCATTTTTATGTTGTTAATAAATTAATGTAAGTACCTGTCATTTAACCTGGAATGTTCCATGCAATCTCTTTATCCAACCTATAACAGCCTGGCAGAGTGAATGCCAGGGAGAATATCTTATCTAAGATGACCTAAGAAGAGCTGAGGGGAGTGGTCTTGTGCACATTTTTGTTTTGTGTGTATGCCAGTCCTGGGGCTTGAACTCAGGGCCTTGGCACTGTCCCTGAGCTTTTGTGCTCAAGGCTGACACTCTACCACTTGATCTTCAGTTCCACTTGAGACTCTCTTGGTAGTTAATTGAAGACATGAATCTCATGGGCTTCTCTGCTTAGGCTGAATACCTAGTATTTCAAGCATAAGCAACCTTTGCCCAGCTAACATTTTTTAATTCATGTGGAGTCATTGCAACTTCTCTAGGAGGTTACAGACGCAGTTGCTCTTTCCAGCTAAATTTGATGTCCTTAGTATGAGGTTAGGGTAGAACCTTCTCCAACCAAGTCACAAATGCACACGGAATTCCAGGGCTGGCAGGGGGGTTGATTTGTTCATACTGGCAGTGATGTGCTGTTTGTTGTCTTCTGTGGTAATAAACACCCCAGGGGGTTCTAAACATGTAGTTGCCCAGGAGACACAAAGCATTTGTTAGTTGCTTTTGCTTTCCATCAAGTTGTGGACAGGTGACTAATTTCGGGACAGCGCGATGTGGGTGGTGTGTGGAGCGTGTGTGTCTAGGTGCTGCACTTCAGCGCATCCTGCCCTCTTTCATTTTTCGTTTGTGCTAGGGAGCAACTCCGGGGATCCCGGCGAAGCGGCAGCTTCACCGGCTCTGGGTTTTGATTCCTGCTTCCGCACCCGGACCACTAAGAACTCACCAATCACACCCTCACTACACCCACCGGGCAGAAGCACACCGCGGGCGCCCTCCTCCCAGGACGCACGCCATCCGCGGGACACAGCCCCCGTCACGCCACGCCCACCCCCTTCCCGCAGGGGGCACGCTCAGCACACAGCGCCCCACACGTGCCCCGCCGCACCTGTGCGCGCACTCCACGCTTCCATCTCCTCCCCCTTCTCCCTCCCTTCCCTCGCTGCGATCCCCCCGCCCATCACCCCTGCCCCGCCCCCTCCTCCACCTTAGTCGCCCCTCCCTTCTCCTTCCCCTCCCTTACCCCCCCACCCCCGCCACGCACGTGAGCTGCCTGCCTGCCTGGCCTCACCGCCCAGCCCCGGAGTGCGTGCTCTCTCCAGCGGCGAGGGGCTGCCACGCGGGGCAGGGCTGCGGCAGACAGGGCGGTGGGAGGGGGCGGGGAGGAGGCGTGGGAGGGGTGAAGTAACCAGCAGGTGACAGCCAGAGAGCCCAGGCCCCGCCCCTAGCCGGTGCCCTCTCCAG
>NW_012267412.1:242836-243613 GCF_000151885.1 Dipodomys ordii | reverse complement strand
GAAGTGGTGCTGTGGCTCCAGTGGTAGAGCGCTAGCCTTGAGCTGAAGAGCTCAGGGACAGTGCCCAGACCCAGAGTTCAGGCCCCATGACTGGCAAAACAAAAAACCCGTAGCCTGTTGTCTGAAAACAACAACAACAAAGTAAACCCGTAGCCTATTGTCTGAAATTCTAAAACTACCAAGACTATGAATAGATTATTGTGCATGATAACCCCTGAAATTTTATAATCAAAACTGAATGTAATTTTTGGAAAAACCTCCCATATTGTACCTCATATCCTGAAATATTTGTTTGACCTAATAAAATTCAAAGAGCAAAACTATATAATATACTTGTTAGGTTTTTAAAAAGAGGTAGCCAATGGGGCTGGGAAGGTGGCTCAGTGGTAGAGCGCTTGCCTTGCATGCCTGAGGCCCTGGGTTCAATTCCCAGCACCACATAAGCAAAAAGAAAAAAGCCGGAAGTGGCGCTGTGGCTCAAGTGGTAGAGCGCTAGCCTTGAGCTGAAGAGCTGTGGGACAGCGCCCAGGCCCAGAGTTCAGGCACCACAACCGGACCCCCCCCCCAAAAAAAAGAGGTAGCCAAGTAAGAACAGTACCACACACGTGGTATTCAGGTAAGGGGTAGGTTTATTAAGTAAACCTGCTGGAACCAGGCAAGGTTGGCACTCCATATGGCTGGGAAAGGCCTGAGAGAGAGAGAGATGGGAAAGAGAGAGAAAAGAGCAGAGAGAAAGAGGGTATCTGAGCCTGGAAGAGACCTTATCTAGGGTATGGG
>NW_012267412.1:153240-236971 GCF_000151885.1 Dipodomys ordii | reverse complement strand
CGGCCCCGCCCCCGGTAGCCTTCTGCCACACCTACTTTTCTTCTTCGGTGTCCTCTGATTTGTTGTGATGGCAGGCATCTGCACAACTTCCACGCGGTTGGAGGAAGGGGGTCGGAAGGGGAGGCCGCAGCAGGCGGGAGGTGGTGCCTGGCTCCCTCCGAAGAACTCCTTTAGACTGGAGGCTGAGCTGGCACCGCAATTAAGGAAGCTTCAGTGACCGGGGAAAATGGCTGAGTACTTGAGGCTATCCAACTCCCTGGTGCTCATCCGCTTGCAAAACCCGCCTGTCAATGAGCTCAGGTAGGTCATGGGCTCTGCTGCCGCGGGCAACAGCGGTTCCTACAGGCCTGTGCCTGGCTCTGGGGGTTTGCACCCAGCAAGGACTGGCTGAAATGGACACAGATAAAACAACTGGTTTGTACTGGGTCTTTTCACTTGGGTCATCTCTGTAGATAAGTCACATTCCTGTGTGGCCCAGACAGAGGCTGATTCATGGTGGAGCCAGGCTGTTTCAACAAGTTGTGCCAACTTCCTGGTGAACACTAAAGCTTGCATCTATCTGTGTTGGCTCATGGACTCTCAATTCCAAATTCCAAGTTTGTCCCTAGATCCAGCCTCATTCCTCTTCTTGGAAGCAGGCTGCCCTTAAACTGTGTGGCTAAAAACTGCAGTTATCAGATAGTAACTTGGTTATTTGGTTTCAAAAATAAAGTAAGCTATAGCTGGTAAAGCTATTGTTAGAGTAAATTAGACTTTGCCAGAAAACCACACAGACATCCAGGTATAAAGAACAAAGAAAAGGTTTATTGCCAGTAAAGGGACAGAGAGAAGGGCCAGCTATTGTCACAGGTGATTTTTATAGCCTCTGAGATTTTGTCCGTCTTGCTGCCTTATATGGTTTTAGTGCTCCAAAGGAGTGCCCTCTTAGGTACCCATATGACCTGTAAGGGGGATCACATAAGGGGATCTTGCTGCTTTATGTGGTTATAGCTATCCCAAAGTAGAGCCCTCTCAGGGTAGGGGTAGAAGCTAATTATTTATTGCTTTTACTAAATGGGCCTGGTGTTGCCTAGGAAAGAGCATGTTAACTAACCTTTGGCTAATAACTATATAAGTGTGCCTGTAATGGAGCTTGAATATAGGCCTCTGCTCTCCATTTCTGTTTGCTCTGCATAGGAGGTTTTCAAAATTCCCCACGATAAAAGAGGAGGGGTTGGTTAGAATGGGAAAGGCCATTGACTCTCATACACCTGTTGCCCCGTCCATTATGCACAAGGAAATTCTGTTGACTCTGCATAAGGATTCCACGTCTACCATTCAGCCAACCATGAATAGAAAATGTAGTTATGTCCAGGACACTTGAGTCCCTAATGCGCATATACTAATTCTACATTCTTGTCACCATTCTCTAAACAATGTAGCATAATAATTATTGAAGCAGCTTTTACATTTTATTGGGTGGCATGGAGTACATGGTATGTATAGATTATATGCAAAAATTGTGCTATTTTATATAAACGACTTGAACATATGAGGAGCTTCACAAATCCTCACAGATACTGAGGCTTGACTGAAGATGCACTTTGGATATGACATTAGGTAAATATCCACAGTTAGTTTTTAAGATCAGACTGGTTTCTCAACCAGTCAAAAGCCAGAGGATTGGTTGATTTTTTTCCTATATGAATGGTTGAAAAGTAATTAGGGGAAGCCGAGCGCTGGTGGCTCACGCCTGTAATCCTAGCTACTCAGGAGGCTGAGATCTGAGGATCGCGGTTCAAAGCCAGCCCAGGCAGGAAAGACCGTGAGACTCCTATCTCCAATAAACCACCAGAAAACCAGAAGTGGCGCTGTAGCTCAAGTGGTAGAGCACTCACCTTGAGCTGAAGAGCTGAGGGACAGCGCCCAGGCCCAGAGTTCAAGCCCCACGACCGACAAAAAAAAAAAAAAAAGAAAAGTAATTAGGGGAAAGGTAAAGGTTTCTTTATTCATGGAAGTTAAACAAATATTTGATAGTCTTAACAGTATGGCTTTTATAGAAATTTGCTTGTTGTTGTTATACTACGGAACAGATTTTTGTGCATCTTAATGTTCCTTCCTTCTTGTTTCTCTTTTTATGTGGGTAATTATCTCTCCCTATTACTGAGAGATTCTTGCTTAACCAATTCTTTTTTCCTCGAAGATACTATGAATCCTTCATTGCTACCTTTATCAACCATGTTTCCTCCCATTCCAATGAGTCTAGAGTCTTTCACAGAGTAAGACTGATTACTAGATCTGTTTTTCAGAACAACAGTGTTCACATTTTATGCGTGTGTGCCTGTACTGGGGCTTGAACTTAGGGCCTTGCTCTCTTCCTTGGCTTTTTCAGTCCAGGGTGGTGCTCTGCCATTTGAGCCATGTCTGCACTTTAGTGTTTTGATGGTTAATTAGAGATAAGAGTCTCACAGACTGTTCTACTTGGAATGGCTTCAAATCTCAAATCTCAGATCTCGGCCTGCTGATAGGAATACAGGCATAAGACACGAGCACCCAGATTCTGCTCTCATATTCTAACTTCGTAGCTCACTCTCTTTATTATCAGAAATGCTTTGACCTCCACAAAAGGGTTTAAGTCTGTATACTTACCATTTTCCCCCAGACTCCAATCCCAGATATCCCTTCTTCCATCCTTACCAAATTTAAATTCTCCAACTTCTCTGTTACTGTAATTGTGTGTGTGTGTGTGTGTGTGTGTGTGTGTGCTAGCACTTGAACTCAGGCCCTTGCTCTCTGCCTTGGCTTTTTCACTCAAGGCTAGTGCTCTACCACTTGAGCCATAGCTCCACTTCTGGCTTTTTGGTGGTTAATTGGAGATAAGAGTCGCATGAACTTTCCTGCCTTGACTAGCTTCAAACCTCAGTCCTCAGATCTTCAGCTTCTTGAGATGCTAGGATTTAAGGAATGAGCCAGTAGTGCCTGACAATGTTAACATTTTTTTTAAAAAAAGACTATGTAAGAAAAGACTATGTAAAAAAAGACATAGTAAGAATCTTCATGTTTTACATGTTAACTGAAATCATACGTATACTGTCGGGGTGCCTGGAAGGATGCAGTTCAGACAGAAGAGTGTTTATTAGGAGAACCTCATCGCTATCCTGCATCAGATGTGGGTGTGCAGAGAGAGATTTTATAGGGAAGATGAGGAGGTATGACTGGATGAGGGAGTGACCTCAGAGCCTGGGGAATCTCCCACTGCCCCAGGTGTGCCAGTTGCCTGGATTACAGGTGGTGGGTGGGGACTTCTGAGGAGGACCATGTGCAGTTTTGCATGGAGAGAGGACAAAGGGGAGGGGATCTACATGTTTTTTCCTATGGAAAGAAAACAAATGAAAGGAGCATCTTTCCTAGGAAGACCTAACATTCTAGCCTTTTAAAAAAATTGTTGTCAAGGTGAAGTACTGAGGGGTTACAGTTACATACCTAAGGCAGTGAGTACATTTCTTGTTGAACATTGTTACCCTCTCCCTCATTTTTCTCCCACTTTCCCTCCTCATATTCTAATCTTTTGATAGTTATAGAGGTGTGTTGACCATCCGTGGGTACTTCCTGCTGAAAAGGAGTATCTATTTTAGGGGTAGAAGGCAGAGATGTCATCTGGTCCTGGGGAAGGCAGCAGTTCCTTGGTGGTGATTGCAGGCATGCGTCTTTGAATGAAATCTGAAAGAAGTCTTACAAGGCAGGGGCCGAACAATAAGACAAGAAAAAAACATTGTTGGAGGGCTCACAAATGGCACATGGAAAGGCAGTCATCCATTCAGGGCTGAAAAGAAAACATTGGATGACTTGGCTAGTTCCTGTCTCCTGATTTCCAGGTGGTCCTGGAGTTGGTTGATCATGTCCCTAGCCACTCCTGACTGATTAATATCTGGCGACTAGGTAGGGGAGAGCATAGTGGATAAGAATGACCAGTCAGAAACTGGGGCTAGGTTGGAGTGGATCAGGGCCTGGTAGGAGGCCTTGATCATTTCCTGCCCTATAGATGTCTGGACTCTAGAGTATGGATGGGAGACTCACTATAAACTGAAATAGCAGGTAACAAAGGCAAGGAAATAAGTTGCTGTCCAGTTTGAAGAAAGACAGGTAAGATCAAATAGGCATGCTATTTTCTTTTGACTCCTGGGCTATGGTTAATTTTGAAAGGACAAGCACCATGACTCCATTTAGGATCTGACACCATCCCCTCTTATCTGCACAGTTTTTTCCATCTGCCTGTGGTTGATTTACTCGTCTCCATGATCCCTTGTCACCAGTACTGCCTTTGTCCCGAGAGAGGCTGGGAGGTTTCTTCTTGCTGCTGGGATTATGTCCCATTTGGCCTGCCGGGATGGCATGTCCCAGTTGGCATCTTTTTTGTGTGTGTGGGGGGGTCCGGTTGTGGGGCCTGAACTCTGGGCCTGGGAACTGCCCCTCAGCTCTTCAGCTCAAGGCTAGCGCTCTACCACTTGAGCCACAGTGCCACTTCCGGCTTTTTTCTTTTTGCTTATGTGGTGCTGAGGAATCAAACCCAGAGCCTCACTCATGCAAGGCAAGTGCTCTACCACTGAGCCACCTTCCCAGCCCCCCAGTTGGCATCTTTGCTCATGGCTGGGATGGCATGTCCTGGTTGACTGATAGCATTTTCTACGTTAAGGGAGCTGTGACTGACAGATTAAATGAGTTTTTGCCAAGAGACCCTTTTTATTTCCAATTGAAGCAACAAGGAGATCAACAGAAATAGTTTTTAAGCAGAGTCTTACCTGGAACTCATTAAGAATGAAAGTTACCTTTGACCAATAAATACTTGTAAGAGTTATTTATCCCTCTGTGGGTATGACTATAAGTGCTGCAGAGGATTCAATCTGTAATGACAAAGCTCAATAGTGGTCATGATGAAACTTTTGAAACAGCAGCTGATCAAACAACTTTGTTAATTTTTAACTGAATATAGCACTTTAGTATACTAATTAATATTGAAACCATTTCAGCTGTATATCCAAGGTGCCATTGGACACATTTGTTCCCATCCAAATCTGATGAGCTTCTTTGAAATTTGAGTTTAAAAGCCCATTTTTTTTTCTTTTGGCCTGCAGAACCAGTTAAGTCTTGGTTACTATTGGGACCCCATTCTAATAACAGTACTCAGAGAGGAGGTGATATCCTCCTTGTAAACATTCACCGTCCTCATGTCAGTGACAAACAACTACATGACCTGTTAAACATTCATCGAGTCTAAACCAAAATTAACCCTGACCCCCATAGGAACACAATCAGCTCAGAGGAACTAACAAACCCAGGAAATTTAGTAAACTGTGGGCTGTAAATTCCTGATAACAGAGCTCAGAGAACAAAGGTCAGGAGCCAGGTGGATGCATGCAATCAGTACATATGTAGACCCACACCCCCCCCTCCGCTCCCCACTTACCAGCTACTACACCAAAACTGCACACCAGATACCAAGCCATGTAATTGGCAAGTTTGAACAACTACTCAGGTATAAGTTGTAACCTCACTGGCCACCTGCCAGTGACCTGACATGACTAAGCAGATTTGAATGAATGTTACAAACTTATTGGTCACCTGCAAGTGACTGGCTTGCCCCTTGTGGCTAATTGTTATAAAAATGGGGTCGGAGATCTGCTCGGGATTGGTCTCTGCTGAGGTGGTCCCTGACTGGCCAGTCCATTTCCTGATGCTAGGCACAGAAATAAAACTTGCTTAATTTTTGCTTTGTGTTGGTCTGGCTCTTTTGATCACGGACCTGATGTTGGGGTGCTGCCTTAATTGGGGAACCCTATTATTTGGGGGCTTTCTCGGGGTCAAAAGATGAGAACTGAGCCAGCATCAGGATTCCTGAGAAAAACCTCTGGAGGTAAGAGGGGGTTGAATCCCCCATGCTGTTTCTGGGTTTGTGGAGCCCCAAGGGGGCCCACCAGGGAGAAACTGAAGGCAGTATTGCTCCCCAGGACCGGAGTAGATGTGGGGATGCCCCATCCCTCCATTTGTAGATCGATAGAAGGGGGTATGAGTCCCCCGAGGTGATCAGGGAGGTCCCCACCAGGGGCAGGTTACCTTTCTGAGCTGGGATTACATCTTGGTTGTTCTCGGACTTGATTTCCTACTGAGAAGGGGATGCTGCTGCATTTGCATTTGTCTCTGTCTTATCTTTGTGGTGTCTGCTGTGTTATTTGTTGTGTTTGAAGAAATGGGTCAAAAAGAGAATAAGACATCTGTAACATCTCTAAATCTTGTTCTCCAGCATTTTAAGGATTTTCAAGAAAAAGCCGCCTTGTCGAGTGACAAAGTTTATTCAGGGAAACTGAAAACATTCTGCCAGCTTGAGTGGCCCACTGTCCTTACAGGATGTCCGCCAGAGGGAACATTCGTGCTGGCCCAAATTTACAATACCCAGGGTAAAATCTTCGATTTTCACAGAGACCAAATACCATCCATCATGGCCTGGCATTATTTGGTGGAAGAGCCACCGTCGTGGCTGAAGCCTCACCTTCCCCTTGCTAACCAAACCATTTCTCTCCCTCTGAGAGGCTGGATCCCCCAAACCTGGAAGCAGAGAAAAGAGGAAGTCTGCAGAAACCATCCTGCCTTCATCAGACACAGAGGACTTAGATTCTCCCCACCCCCTACCCTTATATGTCCCCTAAGCCCGACCCTTGGCCCCAGAGAGCTTTTGTCAGTCAGGATCTGCCCAGTGAGCAGGGAGATTGCTCCAGTCCTTCCCTTGCCCTTGTCCCCGCCTCCCCTCCGCTACCTTATACTTCCACCCCTATCCTCAAACCCCCCTGCCGCCCACTACCTCTTCCCTCTACCCTTCTTTGCTCCCCCTCACTGCTCCTTTCTGTCCCTCTGGTTCCAGTGGCGCTGATATCTCTTTGCGAGGTAGCTCCACTGGAGGGAGAGAGTGCCCACACGTAGCCTATATTCCCTTCTCCTCTTCTGACATTTACAATTGGAAAGCTCAACATCAACCATTTTCTGCCCACCTCCAGGATTTGATTAACCTCCTAGAAACTGTCTTCCTCACTCACCCAGCCCACCTGGGTGGACGTTCAACAGCTCCTTATGGCCTACTTTAATGCCGAAGAAAGAGATTGCATGATGAAGGAGATGCTTAAGGTGATAATTGAAAGACTCACCAGAGTTCCCGAGAGGATGGAAGACTATGCCCGAGCTCCCCACTCACTCCCCTCCCCCACTGGGACACAAGCACGAATGAAAGTAGGGAGAGCCTCCAATTCTACCACCAGGCTCTGCTGAGGGGACTTTGTGCAGCTGCAAGGAGACCTATAACTTTATCTAAAATGTTTGGTGACTCAAGGTAAGGACGAGTCCCCGGGGGCTTTTCTGAAAAGGCTCATGGAAGCCTATAAAATGTATAGCCCCATTGACCCTGAGGCACCCGAGAATCGGAGAGCAATAAACCTTGCTTTTGCTAGTCAGTCAGCCCCAGACATTAGAAGGAAACTCTAGAAAATAGAGAGGTTTGAAGGGAAAAATTTAACTGAACTAGTGGGCATTGCAGAAAAGGTGTTCAATAATAGGGATGTACAGGAAGATGAGACACAAACTAGAGAATAACTAAAGTACTAGCATTGCATGAGGCAGGAGAAAGGCAGGAGAAGAAGGGACCATGGAGAGGAAAGAGACAAGTCAGAGATGGCCAGTGGAGGGAGAAACCTAGACGAGGGGAGAACAGGAGAGAAGATCCAATGTGCCTTCTGCAAGGGAAAAGGGCATTGGGCCAGGGAGTGCCCCCAAAAGAAAACGGTGGTACTAACTGTGAAGGACTGAGGAGGCCGTGGTTCGGACCCCCTCCCCGAACCTCTGGTTAAAATTGAGATGGAGGGAAATAAATGGATTTTTCTAGTGGATACTGGAGCTCAATATTCAGCCTTATTAAAACCTATGGGGAAGTTGTCTGGAGAGGAGATTTGGGTGCAAGTGGACAATGGAGAGCACTTTGAATGTGGCCTCAGAAATAGTTAAACATCAATTTCTGGTCCTTCCCAGTGCCCCGTATAACTTGATTGGGAGAGAACTGCTTCACAAATTGTGAGCAGGTATCTGGTTCTCAGAAAGAGATGTAACTGTGACTGGAGGCCAGCCTGTTGTGCAGATGCTTGTAGCGGCAGTAGATGAACACCTCCTTCATGAGCCAGACTCAGAGCTGTAGGAGACATAACAAGTTCCCTGAAGTTTGGGCAGAAGGGAAGCCTCCTGGCCTGGCCGAGGGACAGCCCCTGTAGTGGTGCCTCACCGGCAGTACTCCCTCCCCTGGGAAGCAAAGGGAGGGATCAGAAAACATATTAACCATCACCAAGGAGATGGGATCCTAATTCCTTGCAAGTCTCCTTGGAACACACCCTTATTGCCTGTCAAAAAGGCCAAGACTGGAGAGTATTGACCTGTTCAGGACTTGAGGGAAGTTAATAAACAGGTTGAAGATACACACTCTACGGTGCCCAACCCATACACCCTACTCTCTCTCTCTTGGGCCCCAGAAGAATTGTATATACCATCTTAGATCTCAAGGATGCATTCTTCTACATACCCTTAGCAAGAGAATCTCAGCTCCTTTTTGCTTTCGAGTGGTCTGATTCACAGAAAGTGTTCCGAGGTCAGCTCACTCATGGACCACAAGACTTCCCCAGGGTTTCAAGAACTCACCCACATCTTCGAGGAGGCCCTGCATGAAGACTTACATGAGTACAGAATCTCTAATCCAGAAGTTACTCGGCTACTCTGATTTACTGATAGCTGCTGGGGACTACGAGTCATGCCTGCAGGGGAAGAGAGCCCTCTTGCTGACTCTGCAGAAGAAAGGGTACCGGACACAGCTTTGTCAGAGCCTTTGATCTCCATGAGGGAGGGAGTACACTTGCTATCCGAGTCCAGGAAGCAGGCAATCACCTGATACGCCCATCCCACCATGCCCGACAAGTGAGGGAATTTCTTGGAACAGTAGGGCTTTGTAGGCTGTGGATACCGTGCTTTGCAGAGATTGCCCGACCCCTCTACGAGCTGAGAAAGGGAGGGCTCACCACAGTAGAGTGGACAGATGAGGTGGAAGGGGCTTTCCTGGAGTTGCAAGCAGCCTTACTGAGCACCCCAGCGCTGGCCATCCGGGATATTACTAAGCCCTTCCACTTATATGTGGACGAAAAGGCAGGAGTGGCAAAAAGAGTTTTGGCACAGACTCTGGGGCCCTGGCAGAGGCCAGTAGCCTATCTCAGCAAAAAGCTGGACCCAGTAGGGGTCGAGTTTCCTCCTTGTCTCTGCATAATTGCAGCCACAGCCCTCTTGGTAAAGGATGCCAGCAAATTGACTTTAGGGCAAAACCTTGTACTGACCACCACTCATGTCATTGAGGACCTCCTCCGGACCCCACAGGACCCCACAGGACTGCTGGATGACAAATGCCTGAGTGACTGGATACCAAGCCCTCCTCCTTAATGAGCCAGAAATGACCTTCTGACACCCCCCCCCCCACCTCCCGGGAGTGCTACTTTGCTGGAGTGACTAGCCTACCACCCACAGGACTGCAGGGAAGTCCTAACCCAGATCACTGGGATAAGACCATACCTCTGAGACACTCCTCCCCCCACCCTCCAATTCGGAAATGACTCTGTTTATTGACGGGAGCAGCTTCATGGTGGATGGAAAAAGGTGTGCAGGAGCAGCAGTGGTTTCTCCTAAACAGGAACTCTGGAAGGTGGCTCTGTCCCACAGGACTTCAGCACAGAAAGCAGAGCAGATTGCACTCACCAAAGCTTTACAGGTGGCCAAGGGTAAGACTGTTAACATCTACACAGACAGCAGGTATGCATTTGCCACTATCCACATACATGGGGCCATTTGTGGACAGCAGAAGGAAAAGGGATTACAAATAAAGAGGAGATACTGGCTCTTCTCCAGGCTATTTGGGACCCAAGAGGAGTGGCCGTTCTGCATTGCACAGGGCACCAAGAAGGGACTTAGTTTAAAAGGGAAACCACTTGGCTGATTGAGCTGCAAAGCAAGCAGCTCGAGAAACAACACAAGTACTAGTTTCACTCCCGGCTCCTGCTCTACCTGAGGAACCTGACTATTCAGAAGAAGATTTAAAGTGTTTACAACAGTGGGGGAAGCTAGAATACGAAGGGAATAGGATTAGGACAGGAAAGTTAGTCCTTCCCCAAAGGCTAACCAGTTGCATCAGAGTGCTCACTTAGGGACACACAAACTCAAGGAACTTGTGGGAAGACAATTTCAGGGCTCTAAGCTAGGACGTATGGCTTGGGATGTGGTAGACGGATGCGCTCAGTGCCAAGTGGAGGAGCCAGGAGGGAAGAGGAAAAGGAGAGAGGCAAGGAGCCAGGGGTTTATTGGGAAGTAGATTACACAAAAATGAAAAAGCGAAAGCGTGGGCATAAGTATATGTTAGTCTGTGGATGCTTTTTCAGGTTGAGTAGAAGCATTCCCCACTAAGCATGAAACAGCAGGGGTGGTGGCTAAAAGGTTATTATAGGAAATAGTCCCTAAGCTCGGATTGCCTCTCAGGATCAGGTCAGATAACAGCCCTGCATTTGTGAGTTCAGTCTCACAAGCAGTGTCCAAGGCCATAGGCACAAATTGGAAAATATACTGCGCCTATCGGCCCCAGAGTTCCAGACAAGTAGAGAGGATGAACTGGACTCTTTAAAAAGAGACCTTAACAAAATTGATGTGGAGACTGGCGGTAGATGGGTGGACCTCCTTCCCTTTGCCCTCCTCAGGGCACGGTGTACACCCTACTTAAACAAAATTACCCCTTTTCAGGTAATGTTTGAGAGACCCCCTTCACTTTGCCCACGGCTACAGGAAGTTGCCTTGGCAGAGATGACTGATTCGTCTGTGCTCCAGGCACTACAACCTGTCTTAAAGAAAATCCACGCAGGAGTCCGGGTGACCCACCCTGAGTGAGAAGTGGAGCCACATCCCTATCAACCCGTTGACTTGGTCTGGATACGCGGCCACCAGGTGGGGAATTTGGAGCCTTGCTGGAAGGGACCATTTACTGTCATCCTGATGACAGCAGTACAGGTAGAAGGCACCAGGACCTGGATCCACATCTGCCATGTCAAATGAACTGAGGAAGAAGAAGCCCCTTAGAGATGGGAGTCGTTACCAATGGACCCTGCCGATGGTGGACTAAAGCTAAGACTCTGAAGACAATAACCTTGTTGCTTGTATGGTTCCCTAATTGTAAACCCTCTAAGTCACCACACATAACAGACAAGTACCGGTGGGAACTTAGGCAGACAGTGTCAGGGCAAGTTATACAAAACAATGAAAGACTAACTTATCAGGCAGTCTGATTTAAGTGACCTTGTGCCAGTTAGTCCCCATTTCTGACTGTGCAGATTCTGCACTGGACAAATATTTAAAAACAGTAGCAGAGGTGCCCTGTGACTTTTATGTGTGCCCAAATACAGCAGCCCTGGCCTGTGATGCCCCGGGACAACATTATTGTGCCCATTGGGGCTCAAAAAAGCCTCAAAATTGGTGCCCTCTCAGCCAAGAAAACAGAGTGCAGAAAGTCAGAGGACGGAGGCCAAGGACATCCCGGTTGGGTTCCATGGAACATCCTTTGCACCCACCTCTGTATCTTTATAATTAACCCTAGAGATGACCTTTGGAATTTTGGCCAGACTTGGGGCCTCAGGTACTATGCAAATAGCCGGGACCCAGGTGGGCTCTTTACTATCCAGAAAATAAAGGCTCAAGACCTGCCTCAGCCCATAGGCCCAAACCCAGACCTAAATCCCCCAGAGCCTCCCAAACCGAAAAGGTCTCCCACCACCACTACCACTTCTAACCCCAAAGGGACTGTCCTACAGGACAAAGAAAGGAGTAAAAGCAGTATTGATAATAGTAACGGCGCTGCTAAAGTTTTGCTCATTGGTGGACTCCATGTTTAATTTCTTAAATGCATCCAACCCTATTATAAATCAGGACTGTTGGCTGTGTTTGAACCCTAGGCCCCAAAATTATACTGGAATAGGGGCCAACCTTACTATAGGAACCCAGAAATGACAAATTATAAATGAGATCTCTTACTATGCATGTGAATGGGAAAGATCCCCAAATTAACTTTGGGAAACATAGAAGGGAAGGGACTTTGCCTGGCAACAAAAACAGGAACTATGATGTGAGACCATAATAGTCCCCACTGCATTCACTAACTTCCTTAGGACCCCCAGCAGGACTTGGTTTGCTTGCAGCTCAGGTATTACCCCATGCCTTAATCTTGCCTTGTTCTGAAACTCTTCATGGAATGAACCTTGTGAAACCACATTCTTCCCCAGATAGACTACTATGGGGGACCTGAAGGGCTTGAACATTTTACCACAGGGATGGGATGAAGGCGACGGGTGGTCCCTATCCTAATTCCAGCACTTGTCGCCTTAGGACTAGCAGGGTCAACAGTGGTAGGAACCACAGCTCTAATAAAAGAAAAGGCAGATTTTGAGATCCAGGGATCCTGAGTAAATGATGACCTGCAACATATGCATGAAAATATAGACAAGCTGACTAACTCTCTGAGCTCCTTAGCTGAAGTAGTACTGCAAAACAGGAGGGGGTTTGATTTGTTGTTCCTTGAAGAAGGGGGACTCTGTGTGGCTTTGGGAGGAGAGTGCTATTTCTGGGTAAATCATACAGTCATCAGTCTGGCAGCTATCAAAAAGAGACTAGATGAGCATGAATAACAGTATAAAAGCTCCCAAAGGTGGCATGAGAGTCTATTTGACTGGTCTCCATGGATAACTTCTTTAATATCAGCTATTACAGGACCTCTCATTCTATTGTTTTTTGATGCTACTTTTTGTCCCCTGTGTTATTAACACCCTAATGTTGTTTATACAAAAGAGAATTGGGGCAGTGAAGATGTTAGTCTTACAGTCTCAATACTACCCTTTACAACAGTTCAAGAGTCAAGGAATTGATTCATTTTTCAAGACAATG
Source organism: Dipodomys ordii (assembly GCF_000151885.1). Taxonomy (NCBI): domain Eukaryota; kingdom Metazoa; phylum Chordata; class Mammalia; order Rodentia; family Heteromyidae; genus Dipodomys; species Dipodomys ordii. The sequence goes on along the minus strand of NW_012267412.1, from coordinate 223,951 downwards.
GGGGAATATTGGGACCCCATTCTAATAATAGTACTCAGAGAGGAGGTGATATCCTCCTTGTAAACATTCACCGTCCTCATGTCAGTGACAAACAACTACATGACCTCTTAAACATTCATCCTGTCTAAACTAATATTAACCCTGACCCCCATAGGAACAGAATCAGCTCAGAGGAACTAACAAACCCAGGAAATTTAGTAAACTGTGGGCTGTAAATTCCTGATAACAGAGCTCAGAGAACAAAGGTCAGGAGCCAGGTGGATGCATGCAATCAATACATATGTAGACCCACACCCCCCCCCCTCCGCTCCCCACTTACCACAGTTACTAACCCCACCAAAACTGCACACCGGATACCAAGCCATGTAATTGGCAAGTTTGAACAACTACTCAGGTATAAGTTGTAACCTCACTGGCCACCTGCCAGTGGCCAAACACGACTAAGCAGATTTGGATGAATGTTACAAACTTATTGGTCACCTGCAAGTGACTGGTTTGCCCCTTGTGGCTAGTTGTTATAAAAACGGGGTCGGAGATCTGCTCTGGGTTGGTCTCTGCCGAGGCGGTCCCTGACTGGCCAGTCCATTTCCTGATGCTAGGCACAGAAATAAAACTTGCTTAATTTTTGCTTTGTGTTGGTGTGGCTCTTTTGATTATGGACCCGATATTGGGGTGCTGCCTTTATTGGGGAACCCCATTAGGATTGTTGTATGTGTCTCAAAGAAAAAAGGAACAGGTTATGCTGAAGAGTTAAAAGTGGCTTTGTTTTGAAGCAGTAACCCTTCTGCTGCTCATATTAACCTTGTGCCCACCTGAATTTCAGAAACCGTCTTTTTTGTGCTGAAACTGCTAAACCATAGATTACTTGAACAAAGCTACTCTGAAGTCAGGCCCCACTTTGTACTGTAGGTGACTTTGGGTCCCCACAAACTTCAGGAGATGATCAAGCTGGCCCAAGATAAACAGACCCTGCAAACAAAACCAGACCACCAATTATTCCAGCTACAGCTTATCAGAACCCAACCAGCCAGGAAACTCCCTGCTAAGCTTTAACTGCTCTGGAATGTCCAGATGGCCCTCTAAGACCCAGCCAGTTTGATAACTCCCTACTACCCCTTATCACCTTGGAGTGACCTGCTGATGCCTCTGGTTGCTGTAAATTTGTCAGTCTGTGATTTTTTTTTTCTCCTTTTGTCACTTTGTAGTTTTTGCCTTTATAAACCCTCCTCCTAAGCTCCGCTGAGTTGGTGTGTAGGACAAAGCCCGAGCTGCAGCTCTCCTGAATAAAGCCTTGCTTTTGCATTTCGGAACGTCTGACTCTCGGGTGGTCTTCTTGGTGGGGGTCCTGTGACGGGGGGGGGGGGGGGGGGGGGGGGTGGGGTACGGGGCCAACAACATATTAGTGGGGGCTCCTCCAGGATACCCTGTAGGGTGCGAGTCAGTTTGGTTTTTGACCCGAACTGACCAGGAGGGCCTCCTAACCGAGGCTCAACCCGCCCATTTTGAACTTGGGTCTGCTCCTTCTGTTCATCCACAGAAGGCAGTAGACCAACTTGGGAGATGCCATCTTGTAAGTTTTTTAAATATCAGGCCTGTGTGTGTTTTGTTTTTCTATTACCTCTTGTTTTGTGGACTGAATGACTGATGAGACTGAAAGCCATGGGCAATGCCCTATCCAGCCCCTAGATTTAACCCTGAAGACACAGGGTGAAGAGAAAGAAGACTAGGTGGGGGTCCTGCGATGGGGGGGGGTACAAAAAAGCTATCTGTCTAACTGATTCCCTTTTTGGATTTTTGGGTGGGAAAAAAAACCAGGCCATTGAAGTGGGGGGTGAGGGGGAACTGGAACTGCTCCTATTGCATTTACAAGACAATGAATGTTACTTCTTTTACAAAGGAGCTGGTTGGGAGGCTTATGCTCACACCCATCTGTGTCAGCCACACAGGTTCACAGAGGGAACAAGGAGTAGGATGAGCCAGGAGAGCAAAGAAAGCCTGACTCTATCCTCTGACCACTTCCCATTGCATTGCAATTGTCCAAGTTTCTGAGAGTATGGTACCGTGGCCAGATTGATTGCAATAAAAATCATTTGGGCTTCATGGAAGAGTATCTAAAAAGCATAGAAGATATCCCAAGGGAGTCTTGGCTTGAGAGAGATGGATAGGACCCCATTGGAATAAGAAACGCAAGGAGTCTGGTGAATGTGTAGAGGGAGAAGTCCATGAGAACATAGAGGCATCGGCGGAGTCCGTGAGGATGTAGAAGGGAAGAGTCCAGGAGGACATAGAGGGTGACGTCAACGGGTAGACAGTGGCCCATTCTACCCAAGGTCTCCCGGGTTGAGAGTCAAATCCTCGATTCAGACATCCCAAAATGAGAAGAGACTAGCCAAAAGGCATAGGGGATCCTGCTGGCATGGTGCCATGTCAAAAGAGAGATAGACAAACAGATGGCCTGTAGGTAGGCACCATCACTAGACATAGACAGGAGACATTGTGGTGGATGCACAGCCAGCATTGGTAAAGGCAAGGGATCTGATGGGGTTCCTTTGGCAGTTTAGGTTCATGGAAAGGTGGCCAGGTGGTGGGTAGACCTTTGGAAAGAGAAGTGGAGGGGTTCCAGGGACTCTTGACACTATCCCCTTTCCAGTTTCAGCACCAGCTGTAAGGGTTGGCAAAAGGAGACCACTACATGATTCAGGCAGAAAAGTGTTTAGTGGGGAGAGCCAAATTGCTGGGTCATAGGTGTAGGGTGTACTGTGTAGTAGCTTGACTGATGGGGGGAAAGGGAGCATTTATATATAGGAGAGGGTAAGAAGGAGCGTGACTACAGTGTATAAGGAAGTGACTGCCCACTGCCCCCAGGTGGTCCAGTACCTAGGTTACAGTTGCTGGGCGGGAGCTTCTGGGGGGGGCCACTTGCAGTTTTGCATGAAGAGAGTACAAGGAGGAAGGGATCTAACTGGGGTTTGTTAGAAAACAAAGGGAAGGAGCAAACCTAACACATACAGATGTACAGGTAAAACCATTGAGCTTCCTGAAACAAGCCTATACTTATATGTCTGGAATATTCTGTTGCTGTCACAAGCCACAAATTTGGCGTTTTCTATTGGTTTGGTTTTTGTGCTGTTCTTGGGTCTTGGACTCAAAGCTTAGGTGCTTTACCTGACCTTTTGTGCTCAAGGCTAGCATTCTACCACTTGAACCACAGCTCCATTTATGGCTTTTTGGTCATTAACTACCAGGGCCTGGCTGGTTTGTTTTTGGCCAGGAATGGGTCACACCACTAGTTCCTGAAATCTTGGGAATAGTGGTTCAAAGCTAGCCCAGGCAGAAAAGGTTTTAGACTTTAATACCAATTAACCATCAAAAAGTCAGCTGGAAGTGTGGCTGATTTATTACAGTACTCTCCTGGCAAGCACATTGATCAGCATGAGGCCCTGAGTAGAAAATTCCACTACTGGTACACAAGCACATGTACACACACACACACACACACACACACACACACACTGGTACACAAGCACATGTACACACACACACACACACACACACACACCTTTATTTAAACCCGGAAAAGGCCTTTTAGGTATTTATAACATCAATCACTGCCCTAGACTTGTTGAATTTTCACTTTGAAAATAAACATAGATTTATTGAATTTTGAGTCTTACTTGAGGTTTTCTAGGCAGGCTAGATGAAATGATTTCTCAGGCCTTATACAGCCCAGACATTTCCTACCCCTGTGGTAAGACTTGTGGCAAGACTTGCCTACAAGTGGGCAAGCACTCATGAGATGTTTTTGGTTTTTTTGTTTGTGTGTGTGTGTGTGTGTGTGTGTGTGTTCTGGGGCTTGAACTCTGGGCCTGGGTGCTGTCCCTCAGCTCTTCAGCTCAAGGCTAGCACTCTACCACTTGAACCACAGCATCAACTTCATTTTCTGGTGGTTTATTGGTAATAAGAGTTTCACAGACTTTACTGCCCAGGCTGGCTTTGAACTACAATCCTCAGATCTCAGCCTCCTGAGTGGCTAGGATTACAGGCGTGAGCCACCAGCACTCAGCATTAGATGTCTTTTTAAACTATACTCAATACCCAGCAGTATGAGTGGGAGGAAAAAATATTCTTGGTCCCTGTGGTCTTACCTGCTCCATGGCTGTAGTTCTTTTGGGCAGCTCAGCCTCAAAAAGAATGCTCTATTGGTTAAAGCCATATCCTTTCCTGTTTTTCCTACTTTTGAGTGTTCCAAATTTAGCAATAAATAAAACAGGGTGGTTTGTTGGAATGGCTAAAGCCAGACTCTCAGTGGCACTGAGGGAACTAATTTCAGCTCATTCTGGAGGCATCCTTTACCCAGAAGAAATTCAGTCAGCCCTACATATCCTACAGAAGTCCCCAACAGATAAAAAAATGTAGTTATACTGGGTTACTTGAACCTTTATAGTCTTTTGTTGTTTTGTGATTCGCTAAACAATGCAGTGTGACAGCTGTTCACATAGCATCTCTGTTTCATGGGATATCAGGAGGAGTTCAGAAATTATATGTGTATAGGCTATGCAAATACTGAACAATTTTACTAACAGATTAGAACATATGAGGACTTTGGTATCCCAACAGGATGGGGACTTGTCTGAATCAATTCCTACTAGACACTGAGGGACCACTGTGTATGACTTTTAGTCTTTTTACTGCTGTGTAATGGTTCACAATCTGTTTTCATGATCAGATTTGGTTTCTAATTACCCAGTTGAAGGCCAGAGGATTTGTTTATTTCCTATAAGTGACCAGGGACAAGTAACTAGGGGATGCTGGGAAGGTGGCTCAGTGGTAGAGCACTTGCTTTGCATGCATGAGGCCCTGGGTTTGATTCCTCAGCACCACATAAGCAAAAAGAAAAAAGCCGGAAGTGGCGCTGTGGATCAAGTGATAGAGCGCTAGCCTTGAGCTGAAGAGCTGAGGGACAGCACCCAGGCCCAGAGTTCAGGCCCCATGACCAGACCCAAAAAAAACAAAAACAAAAACAAAAAAAAAACCCACCAAAGTATCTAGGGGAAAAATAACTATCATACACAAGTCAATCCACTTTATTTCCTATATTTCATAAGGTTTGACTCATCATTAGCTGGTCTTGACATTATGGCCTTCATGTACCTTAGTTGTTTATTTAATAATTTTGCTCTTTCTGTCATTTTTCTTTTCTTTGGGGGGGGGGTCCAGTCGTGGGGCCTGAACTCTGGGCCTGGCCGCTGTCCCTCAGCTCTTCAGCTCAAGGCTAGCACTCTACCACTTGAGCCACAGCGCCACTGCCGGCTTTTTTCTTTTTGCTTATGTGGTGCTGAGGAATTGAACCCAGGGTCTCAGGCATGTGAGGCAAGCGCTCTACCACTGAGCCACCTTCCCAGCCCATGTCATTTTTCTTATAAACATTTTCTTTGTAGTTTTTCTTTTCTTCTCTTGTATTTATTTATTTTTTGCTAGTCTTGGGTCTTGAACTCAGTGCCTGGGTGCTGCCCCTGAACCTCTTTGTGCTAAAGGCAGGGCCTTACCATTTGAGCTATAATGCCACCTCCAGATTTTTCTAAGTATTTTATTGGAGATAAGAGTCTCACAGACTTTCTTGCCTTGGCTGGCTTCAAACTACAATCCTCAGATCGCAGCCTCCAGAGCAGCTAAGATTACAGGCATGAGCCAACAGTACCCAGCCCCCTGTACATGTTTGTACTTCTAATTCAGCACACATCAGTGGATGAATGCTTATGTCATATGTGTTTAAATTTATCAGATAATTACTTGTGCAGCCCATAGAAGGTATATATTTTTTTAAATTGTTAATGCAAATGTTAAGTTAGAGCAAAGTAAAATAAATTGATATTGCCTTAAAAGTAGCTTTATTATCCAGATGCCAGTGGCTCATACCTATGGACCCAGCTACTCAGAAGGCTGCAATCTGAGTATTGCAGTTCAAAGCCAGCTGGGGCAGAAAACTCCATAACACTTCTATCTCCTATTAACCAACAAAGGCCAGAAATGAAGCTGTGGCTCAAGTGGCAGAGCATAGCTGTGAGCAAAAAATTTCAGGGACAGCACCTAGGCCCTGAATTCATGCTCCTCAAAACCAAATTGGTTTATTTAAACTAATGACACTATATTATTGGTTGAATAAAGGGTGAAAACCTCCATGACAATAATCTTTTGAGCTTGTGTCCCTTGTGTATGTGTGCTTACTTGTTCAAAATTAGGCAACATAAAACCTCTAAATGGTAGCAATTTAATTTTGACTAGCTTGCATCATATAATTTCTTTCCTTTTAGTGTGGCTGTACTCCATGGAATAAAAGAAGGTCTACAGAAAGCTATGTCAGACCATACAATAAAAGCCATTGTAATTTCTGGATCCGGTGGAAAATTCTCTGCAGGTAACTAACCCTTTCCCACTGTCTCTAAGATACAGGCATAGACTTTGATTAGTTGTGTACTAGGTGTCTCGTGCATGAGAACTTAGCATAACAGATATGGACACGAGAGTGGGAGTGAGAAACATGGTGGGTGATTAGACAGGTCTCTCCCAAGACACCTAAAGTTTAGTTTGGCTTTTGCAGGACATTGAAATCTGGGCTTGATGGCTGTGCTTCCAACGTTTTTGTGTGTGTTATTTGTGAGATTAAAGGAGATAATCTCACCTGAGCATCCCTGTAAGACTTTAATGTTTAATTCTCAGAATCTTAAAGTAGAGTTCAGTGTCCTTCTGAGGGGCACCCATCTCAGAAGTGGGTAACCATGCCATGCTACATTGGGTCATTGTGTGTAAATTAAAAGATACAGCAGGAGTATCTGAAGTGGTGATTCATTGAGTAAGGTTTTACAGTGTCTTTCTTTTTGCTGAATGAATGTATTAAACCCTTTAATAACTCTCGCATGGAAATGGATGCCTAGTGAATTGGGCCATACCAGAGGTATTTGAGGTATGTTAATGGTAACCTGAAAAATCACAGATGTTGGCTTCATGAATATAAATCAATGTAAATTAACTTATTATTTCAAATGCAAAATGTGGTATATTTATACACTTTATTATACACTTTATATTTTAACTCTCACTAGCTCCTACAATCCTCCCATTTTCAAATAAGAAAGATTAAAATAAAGTGCCATGGTTACCCTGCTCTGAAATGGCTTTCTGACTATTTGGAAACTTAATTTTGAGGCCTAAGATGGTGATGATATTGAGAGATGAACTGAGGCACTGGAAATATGGAGAAACTGATTTTTTTTTTCTGGCACTACACCATACTCGAACTTGGAACCTGACACTTTCAGTATTGGCTAGTATTCCATCAATTGAGGCATGCTTCCAACCCTGAATGTTTTTGTTTTTTTTTCAGTTGATCGTGGGGCCTGAATTCTGGGCCTGGGCGCTGTCCCTCAGCTTTTCAGCTCAAGGCTAACACTCTACCACTGGAGCCACAGCGCCACTTCCAGCTTTTTCTGCTTATATGGTGCTGATGAATCAAACCCAGGTCCTCATGCATGAAAGACAAGCACTCTACCACTGAGCCACCTTCCCAGCCCCAACCCTGAAATTTTTTTATCAAGTAGTAGAGAAAATGTAATAAGAGTTCGTGTCACAGGAAAAAAGCATCATTCTAGAAAAAACATTAGTAATGATCACATTTGACTTAGTGGGCTTATCTGGAACAATAAACTCACTAACTGGAAAATACACATTCTTTTCAAACACATCTAAAGAGTTTAGAAAAGTTAACCAGTACTGGACTATCCACCCTTGTCTCAATAATTTTCACTTAGAATAATATTCTCTGAAAACAATGTGCCTAAAGCTGGAAATTAATAACAAAATTACAAGTAGAAACTTGCTTACATTTATGTTAACTTCATTTCTAATCTCTAAATCAAGTGAAAAATCACTATGGAGTTTAGGAAATATAAAACCTGAGAGATGTAGCTGAAGTAAAAGCAGAAAATTTAGATTTCACCTACTATATGAGAAAGGTAAAAGATAAGCCAGCCACTGGTGGCTCACGTCTTTAATACTAGCTACTAGGAGGCTGAGAGTTGAGGATCGTGGTTCAAAGCCAGCCCAGACAGGAATGTCCCTAGGGGTCTTATCTCCAGTTAACCACCAGAAAATTGAAAGTGGTGCTATGTCTCAAGTGGAAGAGCACTTGCCTTGAGCTGAAGAGCTCAGGGAGAGACCCAGGCCCAGAGTTCAAGCCCTATGACCAACAACAACAAAAAAAAAGAAAGGTAAAAGATAATGACAATGGGTGCAGCACCATATGATGCAGTTAACAAAACACATTGGAAAATAGACAAATATAGTAAATTAAGGAAATAATGAGGAAAGAAATACTTAAAAATACTAATGTGAATCAAAAGGATCAATGATGTCAAATATTGGTTCTTAAGATCTCTGAAGAGGTTAAAAAAATGGAAGGCACAATAATGTACCCAGATTTCCAACAAAGTGAATGTTTTACAAGGAATGATCAGAAAGCTAACACTGTAGATGCTGTCATCAAGAAAAAGGATAATGGAAACACTATGAAGGAGGAGACAAATGTAGCTCTTCTAAAATAATACAAGGAGAAATTAAACTCCACATATGTCTGTAAAAATGCAATCGGTAATCAAAAATATCTCTCAGGAAATTTCAGGGCCAAATGGCTTCACTGACAAGCAGTATTATAAAGTGAAGGAAAATTTTGCACAAATGTTCTAGAGAATTAAAACAGAGAAGAGACTTGCCTGGACTATAATTCCCAGTATTTCATAGAATAAGGCAGTAGGATTGTGAATTCCAGGCTGCATTCCCTCTCTTCACTCTATAATATGACCCCTTTCAAGTATGGGACAGAGAGGAAGAGACAGACCCTTTCTATATTAAATTTCTATGTGAAATTTCCACAAATTGAGTGTTTTCATATGGCAGAAATCTATTGTTTTGTAGTTCTGAAGGCAGAAGTTTGTATTCCACTCTTCCCCAAGGCATTTGGAAGAATTCTTTCCCTCTTCTTGGGGTGATTGCAATCCGTGGCCTGTCAGTACCTGACTCCAGTCTCTGCTTCTGTCTTCACATGGCCTTTTCCCTATGGCTCCATCTAAATTTCCTGATGCTACATAGACCCATCTCCTTTCCAATATGACCTCTTTTTTTTTTGTTTTTGGTGGTGGTGGTGGGGGCAGTTGTGGGGCTTAAACTCAGGACCTGGGCACTGTCTCTGAGCTCTTTTGCTCAAGGCTAGCACTCTACCACTTTGGGCTATAGTGATACTTCTGATTTTCTGGTGGTTAACTGGAGATAAGAATCTCATGGACTTTCCTAACTAGGCTCCCTTTGAACCGTGATACTCAGATCTCAGCCGCCTGAGTGTGTCTCATTCTATTGAGATTAAACAGAATTTTCATGGTTATTTCAATAGATTCAGGAAAATATATTTCACAGCATTTGACATGACTTTAAAATGTAATTGATTAGTTAACAGATACAGGACTGAACATTGTAGTTAGACTAACCATACCTATTTTTTTTCCCAAAAACCTACTTGAAAGAAGTATTAAATTGAAAGCATTCCTTAAGAGAAAAGAAGATGAGAAGACAGATTACAATCACCAGATTTCTATTTCACATTGGATTTGAGGCCCTACCTTGTCTAGTAAGTTAGAAAGCGAAGTTAAAGTAAGTTAAAGGTCTGAAGATTGAAAAGGAAGATAAAACATCCTTATTCACATGATGTCTTGTTTGTATAAAAAGAAAATCTATCAGAAATTTACTAGAACTAAGAGTCTAGTATTTTGGGCTGATGTGAAATCCACATTAAAAAATAATGGAATTTCTATGTCCTGAAATCATTACACTTGAAGTCACACTAGGAGTGATTTCATTACTCAGGATGGGCAGGAGCTGGAGCTCCAAAGCCAGCCTAGGCTATATAGTGAGACTCTGTTTCAAAAACACAAGCAATAGAAAAACTGAAATCACCGTATTCTTATTTGTACCTTAGTTTCTGACAATTGGGGATAATAATCTTCATTATATGTGGTAAGTACAGTATTAGGCTTTGTATGAGGGCCATACATGGTTGCACAGGCCTATATTCTCAGCACTTAAGATACCGAGGAAAGGATTGTGGGTTTGATAACAGCCTTCCACATAGCAAGGCCTTATCTCAAAAAAGAAAGAAAAGGGGAAGGGAAGGGAGAATGAAAAGGAAAAGAGAAAGAGAAAAGGGAGTGAATATAAGAAAAAGAAAAAAAACAGGTTTTGTAGTCAAACTGGCTGATTGAAACACTTATTCTGTGAATTATTAACCATATGTCTTAATGAATTAGTTAACATCTTAAAGCCGTTAACATAGTTTTATGGAAATTAAATGAAAAAATATATGGAACTCCAGTGCCTGTTGTACTTATTCAATAAATGTTCATTACTGTTAGTCATGAAAAACCATTTTATTGTAAAACTTCTGGAACAATAGGCCTAAGGATCCAACTGGAGCTGATTTTATTTTCCTAGAAGAAAAAAAAAGTAAAACAACAGAAAACAAGTCCTGGGCTACAGACTTAAATATATAGATTGGTGAGAATTTGTTTTTAAAAAAGATCATCTCAGATTGATGCTAGATAGGAACATGTAGTAAAAAGAAAAAGGAAAGTAGATAAATAAGCCAAATATAAAATACTTAATTTTTAAACTTGTACAAAGCTTACTGTTATTAAAGGATATATAATGAGCTGGGTACTGGTGCTCACACCTGCAATTCTAGCTAATCAAGGAACTTTAGATCAGGAGGGTCATAATTTAAAAGTAGTTGAGGCAGACAGGACTCCATCTTTAAAATAAGGAGCAAAAAGCTGGGCTAAAGGCATTAGAATGCCAGCCAAGCAAGCTTGAGGTCCTGAGTTCAAATTCCAGGAACTAAATATGTATGTTTATTTGTTTCAGGGAAATGATTACTATATAAAGGTCATATGAAAACAGGAAAATATGAAATTTTTCATTAGCTTCTCAAAGTTTAAATATAAAGTAAACTTTTATTTTGTTCTCATGTCAGTCATTTAATATATGTATTGAAGCAAAAAGATTCAATAACTAATTCAAAACCAAAAATGATATATATATATATGTATATATTTATATATATATATAAATACAAAAAACTTCATCCAAATCTTCAGGTACTCTCTCTGTGATATCGATACTAATGTGATTGTCATATTTTATGATATTATGTATGTTTTGAATTTTTCCATACTGCCTGTTTGTTTGTTTGTTTATTTATATATCTTTGTGGAGGGGTCTGGGATCCTAAAGGTTGAACTCACGAACTGGATGATGTCCCTGAGCTTTTGTGCTCAACGCTAGTGCTCTACCATTTAAGCCATAGGTCCACTTTTAGCTTTTTGGTCATTAGTTAGAGATAAGAGTCTCATGGACTTTGCTACCTACACTGGCTTCACACCATGATCCTCAGATCTCAGCCTTGTGAGTAGCTAGGATTACAGGCACACAGCTGCCTGTCTTATTTTTGTAAGAAATTTTGTTACTTACTCATAAAAGATCTACAATCAATCTTGGCTGGTTATATAACATATCACTCATAACTACATATGCATTTTACCTTGTAGTTTTGTATTGTAATTACTTATGCTCTTAAGAAAGCTACATAGTGAAATTGAGTGAATTGGGATGATAAAGTCATCAAAACAATGACTCGATCTCAGAATGATGGTCTTAATCAAAGAACCCTATTCTTCTTTCCTAGACTTTTAAATTCCCTACTATTAGAGTTGCTCTTTATCCTAAGAATTCACAGATCTTATGGGGCTGGGAAGGTGGTTCAGTGGTAGAGTGCTTGCCTTACAAGCATGAGGTCCTGGGTTCGATTCCTCAGCACCACATAAGCAGAAGAAGCCTGAAGTGGTGATGTGGCTCAAATGGTAGAGGGCTAGCCTTGAGCTGAAGAGCTGAGGGACAGCGCCCAGGCCCAGAGTTCAAGCCCCACAACCAACAAAAAAAGAAAAGAAAAAAAGAAGGCTGTAGGATTCATGGTAAAATTTGAAGAGTATTCTTATATTTAATCCTACATTTCCCAGGGCATGTCTACATCTATGGATGGAAGTGTCTCCTGGGGTCAAGGGTAAAACAGGCTGGGGTGGGGTGGGAAATTGACAGAGGTAGGAAGGACAAATGGAGAGAGTGAATGAAGATGAATATGGATGAAGTACTTTATTTCCATTTATGAAGACAGAACAATGAAATCAGGGGAGGTTGGAGGTAATGAAGACTGATGGAAGAAATCAGTTTTATGGGGTACATTGTGTGTATATGGAAATGCTACAGTAAGCCCCTCTTGTAAACTAATATCTGATCATAAGAAATCTTTAAAGAAAAAGAAAAAAGTGATCAGTTCTCTTACTGTGAATAGAGTTCAAACCAGAAAACTCTCCTTTTGTGTTTGTGTTCTTCAGGTGCTGATATCCGTAACTTCAGCAATCCTGGCTACTCTGGCATCAGATTGGGAAGTGTAGTAGATGAACTACAGAGAACTAAGAAGCCTGTGGTGGCAGCTATTGAAGGCGTGGCTTTAGGAGGGGGACTGGAGCTGGCCTTGGGCTGTCACTATAGAGTTGCACATGCAGAGGTAACCACTGAGGTGCATGTAGGGTTGGTTTGGGGATTTTTCTTAGAGAAGTATTGTCATAAAGATCAATCAGAGGTGATAGTTTTAGTGGTAGTTTGCTGGCTAACAAGTCTCAGATATGTCCAGCACTGGTGCTAGGCTATGATATAATAGGGCAGAGCTTGTTCAGATGTAGAGGTTGGTAAGAAGACTGCTCTGAGCTCTGTCTCTGTATCTGTGTCTCTTTCTACCTCTCTCCTCTCCCCTCTCCAACACTGTTTCTTTCTCTCTCTTTCTCTCAGCTTGGGAATCACTTTTATGTCATGTGCCACTTGGATATTTCTAACACTACTCATGGGCCACACAAAACTATTAATATAAGCAGATCAGCTGTGAGCAGCCAGCAAGAAGCATGTGTGTTTGTCCTGGAATGTACCAAGTGCTTTGAGGGGCACTTATATGATGACACTTATATTAAGGAATGAATGCATTCTCACCCCCTCCCCCCTGCATAGATCTGGAATTTCTTCATGAGCCATTATTTTGTTTCTTTGGGGGGGGGTGATCCGGTCGTGGGACCAGAACTCTGGGCCTGGGCGCTGTCCCTCAGCTCTTCAGCTCAAGGCTAGCACTCTACCACTTGAGCCACAGCGCCACTTCCGGCTTTTTTCTTTTTGCTTATGTGGTGCTAGGAATTGAACCCAGGGCCTCATGCATGCAAGGCAAGTGCTCTACCACTGAGCCACCTTCCCAGCCCCATGAGCCACTATTTTCTTCTGGTCTTCTTAGACAACATCTTTCCATTAAGGTTTTCTTTTCTTTTGACATTGTTTTTTTTTGGGGGGGCGGGGTCCGGTCGTGGGGCCTGAACTCTGGGTCTGGGCGCTGTCCCTCAGCTCTTCAGCTCAAGGCTAGCACTCTACCACTTGAGTCACAGCGCCACTTCCGGGTTTTTTCTTTTTCTGCTTATGTGGTGCTGAGGAATCGAACCCAGGGCCTCAGGCATGCAAGGCAAGCGCTCTACCACTGAGCCAACTTCCCAGCCCTTGACATTGTTTTTTTAAAAAAACAATATTTGGGATTTTATTATATTTAGTTTATAGTGCTATGTGATTCTTTTTCTGCCAATTTCTTGTGTGTGTGTGTGTGTGTGTGTGTGTGTGTGTGTGTGTGTATGCGCGCATGCGCGCATGCACGTGTATACCAATGGGCATGTGTGAACTGGAATGTAGGTGCTAGTATTAGTGTTTGTACTCAGGACCTAGGTGCTGTTCCTGACCTTTTTTTGTTTAAAGCTAGTACTCTTCTGCTTGAGCCATACCTCTATTTCTGACTGTTTACTTGTTAGAGCTTAAGGACTTTCCTGGTTGGGCTCAATTCACAGATCTCAGCATACTGAGTGGCTAGGATTATAGGTATGAACCATTAAGGCCAGGCCCACCTCTGCCTTTTAATTTGACAGTTTAGCATACAAGTGTATTTGGTATATTTACAGAGATAGAAAAACTGAGTTCTTCCCTCTTACTGTTTGTTTTCTGTGTTGCGTATCTTCTTCCTCAGGTACTCCATTACTACTTCTATTTGTCTTAAGGAGATATATATTCTAGTGGACCCACTAATCCTCTTGTAGTCTTTTAATATATACATATATATTACACACACACACACACACACATATTTGCCTAGAGGTCATGACCTTGGTAATTGTGACCCATGTCTTAATTTATAAGAATATGGCTCTGGTGAATACAAGTTAATTTCAATAGTATATAAAAACTAGTCCTTTATATTTCTGTTTTCTGCCCCTTTAAGGAAACATTTATCAAATATAGTAGGTTTTTTTTAAGTCTTTAGTTATTTTTTCAGATAGTGGCTCACATTTAGGCACCATTGCCCTCGTATTACCGGAGTATACCACCACCACACACAGCTTATTTGTTGAGATGAGTTAGTCCCTGCAAAAGTGTTTTTTTTTTGCCAGTCCTGGAGCTTGAATTCAGGACCAGGGCACTGTCCCTGAGCCTCTTTTGTTCACAGCTAGCACTCTACCACTTGAACCACGGTGCCATTTTCTGCTTTTTCTGTTTATGTGGGGCTAGGGAATTGAAACCAGGGCTTCATGCATGTTAGACAAGCACTCTACCACTAAGCCACAGTCCTAATCTCTTCCTCTAATTTTTTGCCTTGGCTGCCTTGGAACTGCAGTCTCTCAGTCTCTACCTTCCAAGTTGAGATGACAGTCATGAGTCTCTGGGTTAGAACTTAGTGCCTAGGACATACTAGGGAGGGGGTTTACCACTTAAACCATATACCCAGCTCTTTTTGCTTTTGTTATTTTTTAAGAATGTGATCTTATATTTATGCCCAAGAGGCCTGAATCACCATCCTAGTTATACTCCTCATAAAAATGTGAGCCACCACAGAAAGGAACCTTACTTCATTGTTGGTGGGAATGTAAACTTGTTCAACCACTTTGGAAAGCAGTATGGAGGTTCCTCAAAAGACTTCACATAGAACTCCCCTATGACCCAGCAATCCCACTTTTGGGCATTTACCCAAATGTTTACAAACAAGACCACACTAAAGCTACCAGCACAACTATGTTTATTGCAGCATTATTTACCATAGCTAAGATATGGAACCAATCCAGATGCCCCTCAGTAGATGAATGGATCAAGAAAATGTGGTATATATACACAGTGGAATTCTATGCCTCCATCAGAAAGAATGACATTGCCCCATTTGTTAGGAAATGGAAAAACTTGGAAAAAATTATATTAAGTGAAGTAAGCCAGGCCCAAAGAAACATAGGTCCCATGGTTTCCCTTATTTGTAATATCTAGTATATGTATGAGTCCAGCGGAAAAGGTCAGATAATGTGATGTCAGGAAAATGAACCGTTAGATGTGTACTTTAATGTTTTTTTCTTTCATGCATGTGTTTCTAACGCATTTATAAGATTATCTCTTTGTTGCTTTGTATGTCCCTCCCCCACAGTATAACCCCTGCTTTCACTATATTTGATGTCAGTATAACTTGTGGAGGAGATGGGGAAAAACCAGTTGTTTAAGGATACAGGTGGACCTGTTGCAACAATGAGAAGTACAAGTTGTCATGTCCAAAA
The DNA here is from genome assembly GCF_000151885.1 of Dipodomys ordii. NCBI lineage: Eukaryota > Metazoa > Chordata > Mammalia > Rodentia > Heteromyidae > Dipodomys > Dipodomys ordii. The sequence goes on along the minus strand of NW_012267412.1, from coordinate 208,187 downwards.
CGAGCTTTACAACGTCGGTGCGGGGGGGGGGGGGGGAAGGGGAGGAAGGAGAAGGATTGGGATTGGGGGGGAGGGGGGAGGCTGGGAAGGGATGTGAAGGGTAAACAAAGGAGGAGGCAGCAATGCTTGGTAAGAAATGTACGCATTATCCTGCCCATGTAATTGTAACTCCTCTGTACAGCATGTTCACAAATAAAATTAAAAGAAAAAAAAGAAAAACAATCAGTAAAGACTTACATGCTACCAAAAAAAATGTGAGCCACCATAGCCATGATAATGAGCTATATGATTTTTCAGCATACAGATTAGGCAGGCTGTGTCTCCCTAATCCGAACACCCAAAATCCTAAATGCTCCAAAATCCAAATCTTCTGAAGGACACCACAAGTGGTGAAGCACACCTACTTCTGTGATGGGTCACATTTAAAAAGCAGGCATACTCAAACTCCTATATGAAATTACCTCTAGGCTATGGGTATAAAGCTGATATGGAGCATAAATGAATTGTCTTTAGGCTTGCATCCTTTCCCAGGATAATTTCATTGAGCGTGTACATTAAATAACATTAAATAAAAACCAAAACTCTAAAATTAGAATCATTTCTGAGCTCAAGCATTTCATATTAATGCTTCACCTATTCCATAATTTAATCATTTGCTTATCATTTAAATTTTTTGTAAAAGCTCATGTCAACACATGTATATCCTAAGTTCACTTTTCCTATGTCCCTTTCTCTATGACCTTCTACAGAGTGAGTGGAGATGTGCACAACTAGCAGCATATGTGTGCCTTTGGAGGAAAAACAATGGGAACAGGGGTGATTGATTGTTAGGAAAACTTTTGTAAAATAAGCTTCAAATACCCAAAGTATGTGCAAACTATTTGTATAACAGTCAGGGTACCTAGCTGCTACTGCTGCTATTCCTCCTCCTTTTCCCCCTCATCCTCTTCCTCCTTTTGGGACTGTAAATGGTGGGCAGAGCCTCATCCACTTTTCACTGGGCAGAGACGGCAGTGTGGTAAGGCCTCAAGGTCACGCTCCTATCTGGACTAAGGTTGCTGCCTAGGTTTTCATGTACACTTACATCTTTATTGTGACAAAATATACCTATGTAACGTGCCTCATTCTGTGGCATGCAGTTCTATTCACTGAAATGCATGCCCACAGTCAATTTTAAACAGCTGATCGTTCCAGAGGAATGTCAACTCCTTCAATGGGAACCTTCCATCCTCTTCTCCTCCAGTCCTAGACTACCAGGAGACCTTTTCCCTATCACCCGATTGGCCTGTTCCCAGTAATTTATTTAGATGGACCATATCATATGGGGTCTTCTGGGACTGCCTGCTTTCACTTAGCATGTTTTCTAGGTTCGTCCATAATGAATCATTATTCAGTTCATTGTTCCAGTCTATGGCTCTGTCTTTCATTCTAAGGATATACATAGTTTCTTTATCCTTTCGCCAGTTGATGGTCATTTGAGATTCTTCCTACTGTTTTGTACTGTTGCTGCACATGTGCTTTTGCTGGGTATATATTTTCCTTGTTCTCGGTTTATACTTGACCATAGCTTTGGTGGACGGTAGAGTAACCCACTCTGTGTTTACCCTTTGAAGGACTGCCAAGTCATTCTCCAAATTGTTTGCATTATTAAGCATTCCCACCAGCAATGTGGGAATGTGGGAATGCAATGTGTAAGGATTTTGTCTTCATATCCTCTCAAACACCTGTGATTGTCTCTTTAAAATACATATTTATTACAGTGCATTTGAAATTGTATCACAGGTAGTTTAAATTTGCATTCTCCTTTTTTCTTTTTTTTTTTTTGTCGGTCATGGGGCTTGAACTCTGGGCTTGGGCGCTGTCCCTCAGTTCTTCATCTCAAGGCGAGTGCTGTACCGCTTGAGCCATAGCACCACTTCCGGATTTCTAGTGGTTTATTGGAGATAAGAGTCTCACAGACTTTCCTGCCCGGACTGGCTTTGACCCATGATCCTCAGATCTCAGCCTCCTGAATAGCTAGGATTACAGGTGTGAGGCACCATGCATTCTTCTTTTATCTAATGATATTTCATGTGCTCATTGGTGATTCATACCCCATTTTTATAGAGACTTGTCTATTTAGATCCTTTGCCCATTTTTAATGATTAACATTTCATTGTTGAGTTGTAAAAGTTCTTTATGTACACCTGGTACAAGTCCTATATAAAACTTATAATCTGGGCTGGGAAAGTGGCTCAGTGGTAGAACGCTTGCCTTGCATGCATGAGGCCCTGGGTTCCATTCCCCAGCACCACATAAGCAAAAAGAAAAAAGCTGGAAGTGGTGCTATGGCTCAAGTGGTAGAGCGCTAGCCTTGAGCTGAAGAGCTGAGGGACAGCGCCCAGGCCCAGAGTTCAGGCCCCATGACTGGACCCCAACCCCCCCCAAAAAAAACAAACTTATAATCTGTCAATATTCTGCCCCATTTTCTGGGTTTCTTCTTCACTTTCTTGTGCTTTCTGGCTCCTGCAGTGACTTGAATAAGTTGTTTGTAAGTTCTAATTTTGTTGTCTGACACAGTCAAGTTAGACTAAAGAGAATCAAGTTGCCAGAAGCTGGGGATGTGTTTGAGAATGAACACTGAGCAAAGCCTTGATTATTCTGTTCATCAAAGAATAGGACATACACTGATGTGCGCTGTGGGAAGTCAGGCTGAGTTCAATGAAACATGTTCTGAGGTATAGGAGATCCTGGGAGGTGCTTGTCTTCACTGTGAACATGTGATCTCATTGTAATGGGCTTTCTACTTCAATGTCTGATAGACTGAGATTGGTTTCCCAGAAGTCACTCTGGGAGTCCTTCCTGCTGCAAGAGGAACCCAGCTTCTCCCCAGACTTATTGGACTTCCTGCTGCACTTGACTTGATAACCTCAGGTCAGTATACACTTTGGGCACATGTCTAGATCAATGTGAGGAAGGTCCCAGCACCTAGAAGCACCCTGGGTTGGCCCCTTCCTACTCACATAACAGTAGGGGTGCTTTAACTTCTTTCTTTTTAATTTTATTTTCTTGCCCATAAAATAGAAACAGTACCTTCTCTGAGCACTTTCCAGATTTCAAGTTTCAAGATCCCATATGCAAGCCTTTTTTAACACAAGTAAAAATCAGAACTTACTAAAATACTCACTTCCCAAGTATTAAGATATGAGCTATAGTGAGGCGAGGGTGGCTCATGCCTGTAATCCTAACTGTTCAGAAGTCTGAGTTCTGAGGATCTAGGTTCAAAGCCATGCCTGAAAGGAAAGTCCTTAAGACTCTTATTTCCAATTTCCCAATAAAACTTGAAGTGGAGTTATGACTCAAGTGGTAGAATGTGAGCCTTGAACAAAAAGCTTGGGGTCGTTCCCAGGTCCTGAGTTTGAGCCCTAGAACAGGCAATTAAAAAATGGTTACTAGCTACATACACACATCTTTTATTTTTGCTGGTCTCCCCCATTTATACTACATAATTTTGATTGTATTTTATATAATGTTACCTTAATTGATACTTTGCCAACTGTTTTAGTGTGGGGACTCTTTAAAATCAGCTGCAGTCTGTGGTGTACAGTGTTAGTACTACTTTTATTATCTGATTCTTGAAGAGATTCGTTCTATACAAAGTGCTTCTTTAGAGATTTACAGGCTAGAAGGAGAATTTATTACTTTCACCTCATGCTCAGAATTACAGAGGCAGGCACAATTCCTCCCATTTATCAGTAAGGAAATTGTGGTTCTGGCGCCAGGCCCCACAGTCACTGTGACCATGAAAATTGAACTGCCACTGGAATCCAAGTTTTCTGCCCATGTCTGCAGTGATCTTTCTCCTGCAGTAGTGCGAGTGGTCTTCTTCGTGTTAGTACTTCGAGATAGCCTTCCAGTGTCCAAGAGAAAGCAGTGCTCTGCTTCTATCTCACATTGTTCTTTGTGTTCTTTGCTTTTGTTTTAGGAAGGCATATTTTGGCAGGTGAAGCACTCAAGATGGGCATTGTGGATAAAGTGGTGAACTCAGATGTGCTTGAAGAAGCAATCCAATTTGCCCAGCAAATTGTTGGTAAGAAGCCAATAATAGATGTATCATAGTATTGGAAACAAGCTCAGGTTGCATTGGAATGTGGCGCTCCTTAAGTATCTTCTGCATTGTCCACGTGATAGAATGTGACAGATGGTAAAGAGGAATGTACTGTCATGATATGAACTCTATTATATATTGTATAATTTAGTGAAGAAAGCATCACTGCATATCTTGGGGTTGCCAATGGTATAACAAGTGTCAATGCAATCAAATTTTATAAATGTAGAGATTGAATGACTGTGTATGTTAGTCTATGCTTAAAACGTTTCCATAAAGGATTCATAGAAAATGAAATGGCTCTCAGGGTATGGTGCTGATCATCTAGCTGAAGCATTTGAAAGGAGGGGTTTTATAGCTTGTCATTCCATGCTTTGGAATTTTTACCCTATATGTATTTCTCAAGTTAGGAAATAGAGTTGAGGGCTGGGAATGTGGCTTAGTGGTAGAGTGCTTGCCTTGCATGCATGAAACTCTGGATTTGATTCCTTAGTACCACATAAACAGAAAAGGCTGGAAGTGGCACTGTGGCGCTCGCTTTGAGCAAAAAGAAGCACAAGGATAGGGCCCAAGACCTGAGTTCAAGCCCCAGGACTAGAAAAGAAAAAGAAAAAAAAAAAGAAGTAGGGTTGAAATAGAGGAGTGATCCCATTCTTTTCAGTAAGAATTCTTTTCAGTAAGAATCATCTTTTGCCTTTAGAAGTGTATTTCGCTTGTCTTATCAAAACTTGAATAAACTTCTGCCTTAAAATACCTTCCAGGCTTAAGACACAACTAATGTGAGAGGGCCAAGGAATTAAGTCATTTATTTAAAAGTTTGTTTAATCGTTGCTTAGTCTCAGTCCTTCCTGTTTTTCTGGAGAGCGAATACCGACCTACCCACCCTTGCCTTTTACTATATAGGTACTGCTGAGTCTTTTTTTATATATATAAAAAAAATGTTATACTCTGTTTAACTTTATTTGATGGCTTGGTAAAACACAAAAGATGGAGTCTGAGGCCGGGCGCTGGTGGCTCACGCCTGTGATTACTCAGGAGGCTGAGATCTGAGGATCGCGGTTCAAAGCCAGCCCGGGCAGGAGAGACCGTGAGACTCCTATCTCCAATAAACCACCAGAAAACCGGAAGTGGCGCTGTAGCTCAAGTGGTAGAGCGCTCGCCTTGGGCTGAAGAGCTGAGGGACAGCGCCCAAGCCCAGAGTTCAAGCCCCACAACCGACAAAAAAAAAAAAAAAAAGGAAGTCTGTGAATGTTTTTGTTAGACTGGCCTGTGGCCATAATCCTCCTGATCTCAGCCTCTCAGTATGTGTCACCTTAGTAGCTGAGGTGACAAGCATGCTCATCTGTTGGTTGAGAACAGGTATTGTGAACCATGTGACCAGGCTGACCTTGAACTGTGATCCCCTTGACCTCAGCCTCCTGAACAGCTAGGAGTATAGACAGGAGCCAGCACACCTATGTCCAATAAATCAGTCTTGAAACTTGCTGACTCTCACAAATAGTTTCTTCATACCAACTACAGCTAATTCCCACCCCAGACCTGGGAAGAACAATGGTTTTCTTTCTGTCTCTATTCATTTGCCTTTTCTGGGCATTTGATATATAAATGTCAGGTATTACATGCAGTCTTTTGCATTTGGCTTCTTTTAGACTGCATGCTTTGAGCTCCTGTATATTGCCACCTGTATCAATAGTTTAGTACTTTGTACGGATGAATAGTATTCTATGGTATGGTTATTCCATGTTTTCTTTATCCATTCAGCAGGTGGTAGACATCTGCATTGTTTCTGGTTTTGTTATCATGAGTAATGTTGCTCTGAATACCTGTATACATCTATTGTACAGATATTTTATTTCTCTTAGATTTCTAGAAGTGAAAATGCTAGTTTGAACATATTAAGTTCATGTTTATTTAAGAAACTACAGTTTCCCAAAGTGAAGTACTGTTTTCCATTCTCAGAAGTAATATAGGAGGTTTCTAGTTTCTCTAGTGCTTGGTATTTCTGTCTTCATTATAGCTTTTGAGTGGGGTTGTGTTTATTAGCTACAGTAACATAATGATTATTTCCAACATTTAGGTTTAAAAACCAAGCATTTGTCAATTTCTGCAGGTAAGGAGTGCAGGCGAGGTTAGCCAGTCCTCTGGTTTTAGGATTTCACACAAAGCTTCAATTGAGACTCATAGCCATTGACTGCAAGTGGGATCCTAAAGCTGCCTGGGGGAGGATCTGCTCCTGAGCTTCAAGGGGTTGGAGGAGGATTCAGTTCTTTAGGTGCTGGAGGACCAAGGGTCTCCGTTCTTTGATGGCTGTCTAAAGATTCTCTTTCAGTTCTTTGCCACTTGGACTTTACCACAGGGCAGCTCACAGCCTGACAGGGGGCTCCCATCAGATTGTGAATGGAAGAAAGGGTGAGAAAGAGAAGTCAGAATCTTTTTATAATCAAATCCAAGAAATAATACCTTAATACTTTGAGGCTTGTGGCACATTCATTCTGGCTTTCATTTGCCTTTCCATTATCATTAGTGATATTGAGGGTTTTAAAATGTACTTTGTAGCCATTTGTATAAAATACTGGCATACATTTTCCCCCTAGTACAGGGGAAATTACTTTCCCTTCCTTAACAGTGCTCTTGGAAGTGCAGAAAGTCTTTTAACTTTTCTGATTCCAAGTGGATTGGCCTTTTTCTCCAATGAACCATAACTATGGCATTGTATATAAGAAGATATTGCCTAACCCAAGGTCACAGATACAGTCCTCTGATTTGAATTCAGGGCCTGTCACTTTCTAGGCTGGCTCTCTCCCAATTGAGCCATGCCGCTAGCCCAGACTTTTGCTAGTTTTTTGTTGTTGTTGTTGGTCATGGGGCTTGAACTCTGAACCTGGGCGCTTTCTTTGAGCTCTTCAGCTCAAGGCTAGCAGTCTACCACTTGAGCCACAGCGCCACTTCTGGTTTTTCTGAGTGGTTTATTTAAGAGTCTCATGAATTTTTCCCACCTGGGCTGGCTTAAAACCATGATCCTCAGATCTCAGCCTCCTGAGTAGCTAGGATTACACGTGTAAGCCATCAGTGCCTGGTATGCTAGGTTTTTTTGGTTGTTGTTGTTTGTTTGTTTGTTTTTGTCAGTTGTGGGGCTTAAACTCTGGGCCTCGGCACTGTCCCTCAGCTATTCAGTTCAAGGCGAGCGCCCTACTGCTTGAGCCCAGCGCCACTTCCAGTTTTCTAGTGGTTTATTGGAGAAAAGAGTCTCACAGACTTTCCTGCCTCAGCTGTCTTTGAACTGCGATCCTCAGATCTCAGCCTCCTGAGTAGGTAGGATTACAGGCGTGAGCCACCAGCACCTGGCTGCTAGTTATTTTTGAGATAGGTTCTCTCAAATTTTTCAGCATAGGCTAGCTTCAAATTCCAATCCCTTTACTTTCAGACTTCCATGTAGCTAGGATTGTAAAGGATTGTAGGTTATGAGCCACCAGAGAGCACTGCTCTGCTGACGTTTTTGACATTTGAAAAATGTATTGATAGATCACCACATGCGAGGCCATTTCAATAACATGAATTTAGTCTTACAGTTGTGCGCTAGATGTTTGGTAGAGCCTTCATTGACACAAAACCTTTCTGTTGACTGATAGACTCTTTCTTGAATCTTCCATGGAGAACCTATTCTCTGCCTATTTGGTTGTTAGTAGAAGTGAGTACCTTGCATTGTGGAGTCTGCTTCGTGTTCTTGAGGTGTGGAATCTGAAGGTGGTTCCTGGCTTTAGAGGTCACCACACACCTTGGTTCTTGATTGTATCTGCCATGTTAAAAGCTATGCTGTTGCCAGAGGAGGATTCCTTCTTCTATTGTACCTATCTAGAGCTACTTGTTGGATCTCTGTTGTCACATTTGTGATTAGATTGGGCCACTCAGCTCATATAGGGTCATCTTCCTATCTCAAAGTATTTCATCTTAAACTCACCTACAAATTTCCTTTGTCACAGAAGTTTTATGTATTCATAGGTTCTGTGGTTAGGAAATAGACATTTAAAGGGTAACATACTTACTGTCACTAAAATATTTTTCCTACTCTGTGGATCTTCATTTCCTTTCCTTAACAGTGCTCTTGGATGTACAAAAGTCTTTTAACTTTTCTCTTTCCAAGTTTATTGTCTTCCAATGAACCATAACTATAGCATTGCATGTAAGAAGATATTGCCTAAACTAAGTTTACAGATACAGTCCTCTGTTTATTTCTAGAAATTTTATAGTTTTAGATATTTAATTGTTTTATGATCTATTTTGAATTAGTTATCATATATGGTGCTAGTTAAGGATCTAAAGTGTTGTTGTTTTTTATGGTCTGAGACTGGAACTGGAACTTGGTACCTGATATTTCCACTCATTGGGTAGCACTCTACAAAATGATCCATGCCTCCAACCCAGGATCTAATAATTTATATATGTATTTTTTTATTTATTTCATGTGGATGTTCAAATACAGCCTGACCCCATTTTCTCACAAGTCTCTTCTTTCTCTTATTGTCATGATATCCTGCTGTGTTGGAGATCAGTTAGCCATTGAAAAAATAATTTGAAAAATTATTGGAAGTACTGGAAAAATTTACTGTTAAAATTTTCTTCCACTGATGATGTTTGCTTACCTTTCTGTCAGTATGGCACTGTATTCCTTTCTAAGATGTTAAAAGTTTTTATTTCTCTTAGGAAAGAGTTAACACTATTTTGAATTAAAATATTAAGTTAAAAACTGCTTTCTTGCTGGGTGGCTCATGCCTATAATCCTAGCTACTCAGGAGGCTGAGATCTGAGGACCATAGTTCAAAGGCAGCCTGGATAGGAAAGGCCGTGAAACTCTTACCTCCAATAAACCACCAGAAAACTAGAAGTGGTGCTGTGGCTCAAGCAGTAGAGCGCTAGCCTAGAGCTCAACTGCAGAGGGACAGTACCCAGGTCCAGAGTTCAAGCCCCATGAACAACAAAACAACAACAACGAAAAAACTGCTTTACTTAATCTTCTTGACAGATTAATAGTTCATTGTTTATGAAATCCTTCTTAGCAATGTAATAAAATGAGAATTTGAATTTTATGCTTGAATTAGGAGAGTTAGATTGCTTTGACTTTGTTAATACTATCTTTCAGGTTAAGGTAAAAGATGTTCAAAATGTTGATAATAATTTTCTATTAAATATCTGCTACTTTAAATATCTTGGTATATTTAATTGGAACCATTTACTAGTTATTACTTATTACTATAATATAATCCATTCCCCTTAGTGCAAGTACCACTTGCAAAGTTCTGCTTTTTCTTTTCCCTTCCAGATAAACCTGTGGAACCACGCAGAATCTTGAACAAGACAGTTCCGAGCTTGCCCAACATGGACGCCATTTTCACTGAGGCCTTTGCCAAGATGCGGAAGCAGTACCCTGGCATTCTCGCTCCGGAGACCTGTGTCCATGCAGTGCAGGCCTCTGTGAAGTATCCCTATGAAGTGGGCATCAAGGAGGAAGAAAAGTTGTTTCAGTACCTTTTTCAGTCAGGGCAAGCTACAGCCCTGCAGTATGCTTTCTCTGCAGAAAGGAGTATAGATAAGGCATCAATCCCCTCTGTCACATCCTGGAAAACAGCTTCAGGGAGACCCATCTCTTCAGTTGGTGTTCTTGGTAAGTGCCTGGGAGTGTTCGTGGGACTCACCACGTTTTACATGTGTATGCTACCATTTGCTTGGGCCCGTCTGATGTGAGGTTCACCATATTTTCATCTGCCAATCCAAGTGCATTGATCATAAGCTGTCTTGGTTCTCTTAATTCTCACCCCTTACCATGAACTCTATTTGGTTTACATGGGAGGGCTAGAGATACTAAGCTTTTCCGCAATGAGCTAACCTTTAGTGGTGTGAGGGACAGTCCCTAAGTGCATATGACTCCTACTGGACTTGTTTTCAATCTTTCCTGCCATTTCCCTGAATGAGTCTCTCACCCCAGTGTTTTCCAACAGGGATTGTTATCTGGACCACATTTCAGGATGTAGGTTGTCACTCTTGTAGCTAGGTCGAAATGAATTCTGTGTTTTTGGTGACTTCGGAGCATGGTCAAGACCCAGGTCAAGACCACAATGATTATTTGATGCAGCCTTCTGCTGCTCCTGTGTACCCTTAAAAATGCTACAACATCTTTTTGATTACATTCAGTAAGCATTTTTTAAATTTTATTTTATTTTATTGTTGAATTCTGGGCCTGGGTGCTGTCCCTGAGCTCTCAAGGCTAGCCCTCTACCACTTGAGCTACAGTGCCACTTCTGGTTTTCTAGTGGTTAATTGGAGATAAGAGTCTCATGGACTTTCTTACCCTGGGCTAGCTTTGAACTGAGATCTTCAGGTCTCAGCCTCCTGAGTAGCTAGGATTACAGGCAGAGCCACCGGCACCCAGCTCTTTTTTTTTTTTTTTGTAAGTCATGGGGCTTGAACTCTGGGCCTGGACACTGTCCCTCAACTCTTCAGCTCAAGGCTAGCTCCCTACCACTTGAGCCACAGTGCCACTTCCAGGTTTTTTCTGCTTATGGATACTGAGGAATCGAACCCAGGGCCTCATGCATGTGAAGCAGGCACTCTATCACTGAGCCAACTTCTCAGCCCTGCATTTTTTTTAGTTATTTGAGACAATTTTTATTTGTAATATGAAGGAGAAAATACTAAGTTCCAACCAGGAAAATATAGCTAAAAGTCAATAAATATAGTAGGAAAAGTAAAATTTAGACATACAGAAAAATATCAGTGAAGAGTAATTTTAAGGAATATTCATTAAGGAGATCTCCATCATTTCATTTGCTGAACTTTGAGGTATTTAATCCATTACACTGATTTTCCTGGTGACATCTCTAACATTAGAAATCATACAAAGCCAGAAGAAAGAGTTAAGAGCAGTAGCATAAAGGCATAGAGATTTTATGGAGTAAGAGATTATACCTTGTTGGAATATGGGTCATTATTCAGTAAACATAAATATATATTACCTTTTCTTACTAAAATATTAGGGCAGGCAAGGATTACCTATTACAACACCTCTTACAACTCTTAGAACAATGCTTGGTAATTTAAAAAATAGTACTAACTCTTCTTAATATATAAAAGTTCCTTCTTCTGTTATTATAAATATATTTTTTAATATTTTTAAAAATACAGGATTATATTTATTCATGTTAAAAAAAAGTGAGTTCCAAAATAAGTTTCAATTGGCATAAAAGCAATATATTTGCTAGGTGATTTAAAATGTTATCCAAAACATAAAACTGAATATCTGAAATTCTCTCAAGTAACATTATTAAAATTAAGGCATTGATAGTCAGTTTTATGAGTTGAAAATTATATCTAAAATAAAGCCAAACCTCTAATATATACAGAACATCCATTTTCATAAAAGAGCCTGAGTGTAAATCAGTAATCTCTTGATCTTCAAGACTCCATTAGCATCTGTCAGTCTTGTTTAGGAATGCGTAGAGACCTGATTTTAGTAGTTGAACATCTTTAATGGTTGCAGTAGATTACATACCTCAGCTTTTCAGTGGGCATTTTAAAATGACTGTTAGCATTCATCCAGTGGTGATTTTTGAGTTCGCGGTACCACTGAGTCATTCTCTTCATTCCTAATCCACAGGTTTGGGAACAATGGGTCGAGGTATTACCAGTTGCTTTGTAATAGCCCAGATCCCTGTGATTGCTGTAGAATCAGACCAAAAGCAACTAGAAGCTGCAAAGAAGGCAATAGCTTCCATCTTGCAAAATCAAGCATCCACATTGCAGCAGAGTGGCAAAGCTTGGTCAGCACCAAAACTCACCTTCACTTCCTCTATAAAGGAGCTGGCTGGTGTGGATTTAGTCGTGGAGGCAGTATTTGAGGACATGAACCTGAAGAAGCAGGTCTTTGCGGAACTGTCAGCTGTGTGCAAGCCTGAAGCACTTCTGTGCACCAATACTTCAGTCCTGGATGTGGACGAGATTGCTTCTGCCACAGATCGTCCACAGTTGGTGATTGGCACCCACTTCTTTACACCAGCTCATATGATGAGGTTGTTGGAGGTTATTCCCAGTCGCTACTCTTCCTCTACCACTATTGCCACTGTTATGGATCTATCAAAAAAGATTAAGAAGATTGGGGTAGTTGTAGGCAACTGTTATGGTTTTGTTGGAAACAGAATGTTGGCTCCGTTTTTCGACCAGGCATATTTCTTGTTAGAAGATGGAAGTAAGCCAGAGGACATAGACGGAGTGCTAGAAGAGTTTGGTTTTAATATAGGGCCCTTTAAAATGGGTGACCTTGCGGGGTTGGATGTGGGCTGGAAAGTTCGCAAAGGACAAGGGCTCACTGGACCTGCATTGCCTCCAGGGACCCCTGCCCGCAAGAGGGGCAATGCAAGATACTGCCCAATTGCTGATATGCTGTGTGAATCAGGAAGATTTGGCCGGAAGACAGGCAAGGGCTGGTATCTCTATGACAAGCCACTAGGTAGGATTCGTAAACCTGATCCCTGGCTTTCCAAGTTTCTGTCTCAGTACAGAGAAACCTATCACATTGAGCCACGTGTGATTAGGCAGGATGAGATCCTTGAGCGCTGCTTGTATGTGCTGATCAATGAAGCCTTCCGTATCTTGGGAGAAGGCATGGCTGCCAGCCCAGAGCACATCGATGTTATCTACTTGCATGGGTATGGGTGGCCAAGGCACCGGGGTGGACCCATGTACTATGCTTCCACGGTGGGACTGCCCACAGTTCTAGAGAAGTTGCAGAAGTATCACAGGCAGAACCCTGATATTCCCCAGCTGGAGCCCAGCGACTACCTAAGAAAGCTGGCTGCCCAGGGAAACCCTCCTCTGAAAGAATGGCAAAGCTTAGCAGGGCCTCCCAGCAGCAAACTGTGATTGAGCCAGTGGTTTGCGCTCACATGCTGGCTTCCAGGAAAACTCAGTTTCAGTGAGATGAAATCTCAGGATCCAAAGTAAGAATGCTCTGAAATATGAAGATAATCAGCAATAATAATATAATCATTCATTAAAGCTCCTTTGGATTTCTTCCTGATGATTATGGTGGGTACAATGTGATGAAATGTGCTTCCTATCCTCTTAATGTGCTCATGTCAGATAACTTTAAGGACTAAACTCATGTGCATACAATAGCACATTATTTCATAAGAGAGCTTGAAGAAGAAGTACACTGGTGAATGGGAAAATGAATAATCAATTAATAGATGATCAATTTGACTAAGTTATAAAATCATTTTGACCCCTAGATCCTCAGGATAGAGAAGTCTTTGGAGCCACATTCATGCACACCCTCTGAGCACTCCTGACACAACCAGAGTCCACAGAGGCATTTGTCCAACATGAAAGCAGCAGTGTTGTGTCCAGTGGAGATGGCTGTCAGCAGCAGTCAGCAGTGAGGGTCTGCCTGAGGGCATGGAAGGCTGCCCAAAGACAGGTTGAAACCTGAAAAGGTGAAAGAGGAATTGGTGAGGCATTCAGAGACTTCAGGCCAAAGTGCAACTCAAGAGGAGCTTGACTGCCCGTGTGGCACACATCTTCTGTCTAAGGCCAAAGCATATGTGTGCAGTTGTGCTTCTGCTTGCTGGCTTCTTGGTAATAGTTCTTGCTCCATGTTCCCAGTCAGGGAATGTTCACCACCAGCCCTAGTCTTTATGGTCATTACTTTTCATTACCGGTCAAAGGGAAGGAATACAAAGTAGTATTCACTTTGTGTAGAAAGGGACTTAGAGAATGTCTAGTCTTCGAGGATTTCTAAATTCTGCGATGGAGTAGAGGTGCCTGTTTCTTGGTCATGACAAGCCTTGGTGAGTTGGTGTGTGGAAGTGCTTGAATCTTGAAACATCTGAGATGATTACAAAGCAGATACTGCAGAGTTTATGTCTTTTACTAAAAGTTTCTCTTTTGGATTTTTCCAATGTGATTAAAAGTTAGTGGACTGGTCAATAGGAAAACTTGCATCCTCAAATGTTAATAGCAGAATTACAGTAGTCTGAAATTGGAAACATCACAATTATGTATTAACTGATTAGTTGATAAATAATGAGTTATATCCACATAGTGGAAACTTATTTAGTCATGAAGTACTGCTGTACGCTATTTGATAATCCTAGAAAACATTATGTTAAGTGAAAGTATTCACTCAACACATATTTATAGCCCTTTATGTGAAATGTTCAGAGGAGATAAATCTGTAAGTAGCAAATGGTATATTTGTTACTACCTGGGACTAGAATTTTGTGGAAAAATTGAATTGAGAGTGACTGCTAAAGGGTATAGAATTTCTTTTGGGTTTTATGAAAATGTTCTGCTGTGGTTGTGGTCATGATTGTATACATAGCATATACAAATAAAACTCTTAATTTTGTATAATTTAAGGGGGTGAATTATTTGGTGTTTGAATTATATGTGAATAAAATTATTAGTAAAACATGAATGATGCTAATGTTGTTGTTGTCGTCTTTCATTTTCTTGGAAATAAACTTTTCATAATATTTTCACCTATAAATCCAAAGAAAGTGGTCAAAAGTTCTAGTAGAGGCTGGTATAGTGGGAGGTGCCTTTAATTGAAGCTATTTGGGAGGCTGAAAGAGCAGGTTAACCTGATTCTGGGAATTCCTAGCCAACCCAACAACAGAGCACGACCCACTCCCTTTTCAAACAAAATAGGCTTATTGAGAAATTTTGAATTTTTAGTAAATTTCCATCATAAGAAATACCTAAAACCAAAGAGTAAGTCCATGAATATATTGGAATTCAATATTTGAACTTTTGACCTATATACACTAGATTAAAAAATATTTTTATAAACTAAAAACATCATCGGGTGTTAGATGCTGATGGTTCAGGCCTGTAATCCTATTTACTAAGGAGGCTGAGATCTGATGAACGCAGTTCAAAGACAGCCCAGGCAGAAAAGTCCCTGTGAGACTCCTATCTGCAATTAGCCACTCAAAAACTGAAAGTGGGGCTGGCATGTGGCTTATTGTCAGATTGCTTGCCTAGCATGATGAAGCCCCAGGTTCAATTCCCCAGCACCACATAAACAGAAAAAGCCAGAAGTGGGGCTGTGGCTCAAGTGATAAGAGTGCTCGCCTTGAACTGAAGAGCTCAGGGACAGCTCCTGTGACTGTCTAAAACAAAACAAAAACCAAAAAACAAAGTGGTGCTGTGACGTAAGTGGTGGGGTGTGAGGCTTGAGCGGTAAGAGGCTCAGAGACAGTGCCCAGGCCCTGAGTTCAAGCCCCACAGCTGACAAAAAGAAAAAAAGAAAGCAAGAAGGAAGGAAAAAAAGAAGGAATGGAAAGAAAGAAAGAAGAAAGAAAAATCATTGGGTACCGCTGACTCAAGCCTTTAATTCTATCTACTCAAGAAGCTGAGATCTGAGGATCACTATTCGAAGCCAACCCAAGGTAGGAGAATTCATGAGACTCTTTATCTGTAACCACACACACAGCTGGAAGCAAAGCTTTGGCTTAAGTGATAGAGTGCTATCCTAGAACAAAATTATCTCAGGGACATCACCCAGGCCCTGTGTTTAAGCTGTAGAACTATCACTCAGAAAAATAAAAAAAAGTATGAATGAAACAGTTTGTACCAATGACTGTTAAATGGTCAAGCAGTCTATAAACAGCAGCTTGGTTACACCTGAAAAATTAGCTTTTCACACTTTCATAGACTCAGCAATTAAGAAACCCACACAAATGTAAGTAGTTTATTATTTACACAGCTTAAAACATCAACTCCCTGTATTACTAGTCACATGGCATGATAGTTAACAGTTAACAGAGGGACTAAGAGATGTCATAATGATGACAGAATGTGAGCCAGTGGCTCACGTGTATAATCCTAGCTACTCATGAGGCTGAGATCTGAGGATCATGATTTGAAGCTAACCTGGGCAGGAAAGTCTATAAGACTCATCTCCAGTTAACCATCAGAAAACCAGACATGGCACTGTGGCTCAAAATGGTAGAGCACTAGCCTTGAGACTAGCTTAGAGACAGCACCCAGGCTCTCTCAGTTCAAGCCACACAACTGACATAAAAAGGTAAAGGGCCAGCATTGAGTACAGTTGAGAATGAATGCTCCCTTAAATGGTGTCCCCTGAGCGTTTCACTTGCTTGCCCTTAGTCCCTGCTCTGTTGAAGTGCTATGTTAAACACAAGTAGTGAAGGCAGAAAGTTCTGTGTTCAACTGAAAATAGGGACATAGGTTAAGAAATGGCTTATAATAGACTCCTATAAGAAAATGCAGTAAGAAGACACAAAACTGTGCTGATCTCCCCCTCTACTCCAGTAAGACTCTCAGAGCTGTTTGTTGATATTTGCCTACTTTATAGTAGCAGTGTTCAAGCTCTAGGACAGCTAGTCAGAGGTGTTTCACTTACAGACTTCTATCTGAAGAGAGAGAATGTTAAAGTTACTGCTTCCTATTGGAAGTGAGGCTAGACTGGCTGTGCTGAGCCTGTGCAAACAAAACAGACTTGATCTTGCGGACTTTTGAGTCAAGGTTCAGTTCACAGATTAGCAGTTTTCAGAGGACATAAATAGAAAGTAGCTGATGATCCCATAAGGTGGTGTAAGTTGTTGGTACTGAGATATTGCTGATGGGTTGACCTTGACACCATGGCTTTGATCATTGAGTCATTTCTCCATGCTGTCTTGAATTGGTTCTGTCTGTGTAGTGCTAGTCATGAGAATTTATTATTTTTTTTAACTAATCCCAAGAGACAAGAAAATCTGCATAAAAATTTCTTAATGCCAGGTGCTGGTGGCTCACATCTGTAATCCTAGCTACTAAGGAGGCTGAGATCTGAGGATCACAGTTGAACCAGCCCGGGCAGGAAAGTCCATGAGACTCTTATCTCCAATTAACCACCAGAAAACTGGAAGTGGTGCTGTGGCTCAAGTGGTAGAGTGTTTGCCTTGAGTTGAAGAGCTGAAGGACAGCACCTAGGCCCAGAGTTCAAGACCCATGACTGACATAAATAAAAATAAAAATTCTTAATAACTGATCAAATTTATGAACGTCAGTTAAGAAAATTTTTACTTTTTTTCTTTTGAAACTGGTTCTCATTGTTTCTTTCTGGTTATCCTTTGCCTGTATAACCCAGGATAGCTTTGAACTCTTGGTCCTGCCTCAGTCAGAGTGCTGGGATTACAAGCATGTGCTACCCTGTCAGTCTTCTAGATTGCCATTGGATGAACTGTAGGGACCATGGGAAGCCCAAAACATTTAGAGTGAACTTTTGGGAGGAAGAGCTTGGTATTGTCTTTAGTCTCCAGCCAGGTCAAGTACATAATCAATAGATGCTTACTTAGCTCATGGGCAAATAGATGAAGTATTAGCAATCCCCATTTCTTGGGAAAGGCAGGGAGAAAATAAGGATTGGGCAAATATGGGTTCACAGGTTTCACTAGGTGGCAGTGTTGTGTAAGCATTGGGTGATGGCTTTTGTAAATAGCCTAAGTACCAGCATTTGAGTGAAATGAATGATGTGTGTGGTTCATGAGTTCTAGACAGGCCTCAGGGCACATATAGTTGTTAGGGCCCCAGGTAACTGTCCCTGTTCATGGTGTTATAAATATACTGTCTGAGAACTACCAGAGTCACAATGCTTGACTTGAAAAGGCAAAATTTACTTATGCAGAAGGATGTGTCACCAGCCAAAAATCTTGCCAGCTACCACACAGCTGGCAGACGGCTTCCTATTTATCCCAAACGCAGCAAGCTCTGCCCCTCTGCTCAGATTGATTAGTCTGCACAGTGTGAGAGAGATGTATTAACATAATGTTACCATTAAAAGACTGAAATAAGGTGAACAAATAGCAGGTGATCTCAAAACATACAGCCTCTGCTGTTTCTTGAACTATCTGAGGTATTTCTACAGAGGTATGTCCTGTTTCTTTTTTTTTTCTTTTTTCTTTTTGTCGGTTGTCAGGGCTGAGCTCTGGGCCTGGGTGCTGTCCCTCAGCTCTTCAGCTCAAGGCTAGCGCTCTACCACTTGAGCCACAGCACCATTTCCGGCTTTTTTCTGCTTATGTGGTGCTGAGGAATCAAACCCAGGGCCTCATGCATGTGAGGCACTCTTCCACTGAGCCACCTTCTCAGCCCCTATTTCTGTCTTGAACAACCAGTTCTGATTGTTAGACTCCAGCAAGCTGAAACAGAAGAGTGCCACACACTGAGAAATTTGATGGTCCATTATTGAAGCCAGCAGTGGAGAATGGGTATTGCCAAAGATCTCTCGGGCCCCAGGGGAAGTTAAGAGGGGGTTTTTAAAGGCAGAAACTGCAAACTTGACATATGTTTAATTAGTACCAGGGAGATTAAGTACTGACAACTTGGACTCATAAGAGATGGCTGTACTTCTCTCTTAAACAAAAGTGACTGGGAGGGGTTCAGGACCTAGGCAAATTGTAAAACAGGACATCACAGTTTAACTATTTGCTCCAGGGGTGGATTTACTCCTTAAATACAGATTTTCTCATGAAATTGCATGGCCCTTTGCTGTACAACTGGGGTCAGGCTAGGCTAGGTAGTTCAAGACCAAACCTTACATTGAAAAAATGTTCTTTATTCCAAATCATTTCCTCTTTTCCTTCCATTACTTGGTGACATTGTCTTGAGAAATAATCAACAAGAACCAAGCCATCTGGCCAAGCAAGAACTTTTAAGCAACCCACTGTTAGTATTATCCCCACTTGGGTCCTCAGCTCCACCCAGACCTGGGCTCCTCCCTGTTCTAGAGTGCCCACCATACAGCTGGCCAGACCCCACACCCACCTGCACACACATTTATCTCACTTCCACCCTCACTCCCCCCCCCACACATACACCAACTTGAGATTGGGATGGGGGCGGATGCCATGTGCTCCCTCTCTTGGGGAGATAAGGCCTTCTAATAAACCTTATAATCTTTCTCCTGTGCTGCCTGCCCCCTGCCTCTGGGATGGTCGTGAAGGATTCCTACACCCATTTTGACAGAGAAGCCCACTTTTCTCACAATTGGGACCTTGATGAATACTGAGATGAGTACAGCTGGTCTCACAATGAACCCAGAACTTGTGCTCGGAAGCCCTCAGATTGTTCAAGAAATAGCTGAGGTTGTGGGTGTATTTCAAAGTCTTTTAGCGGTCACTTCATGCAAATGAAGCTAACCCTATTCATGCAATCCAACAAAGCCTTAGGACATTGGAGTGCTGCCAAACCTCTGTCCAGCTTCCTGGTAGTTCGTGGACCGGGGCAGGAAGGGCAGCAGGTGGGAGGCAGTGCCTGGCCCTCTTTGACCAAATAAGATCATCCCTCTTGGGAGCTGGCCCAGGGCTCGGAGAAAACTGACTACCTGATTGCAAAAGATAGCAGCAACCACAGCAACTGACAAAACTTCAATGACAGAGGAAAATGGCTGAGTACTTGAGGCTGCCCCACTCCCTGGTGCTCATCCGCCTGCGAAATCCCCCTGTTAATGCGCTCAGGTAATGGGCTCTGCAGCAGGAACAAAGGGCCCAACTGATCTGTGTCTGGCTTTGGAGGCTTTCACCTTCCCTGCCGGCTGAAATTAACGTTTACAGATAAAGCAACTGGTTTGCACTAGCCTGGGTCATCTCTGTCAGGCTGAGACCTGGCAGACTGATGGTGAGCCAGGCTTAATTTCACCAAGTGCCAAGTTGGTGCTTTGCTAGCTTGCATCTTCCTTTGCTTATATGACCTTTCAATTCCAAAGGTCTTGACTTAATTCCAAGTTTGGACCTTGATCCAGCTTCATCCCCCTACTGGATACAGGCTGCCATTACACTATGTAACTGTTTGGTTTCAAAACTAAAAGAATTCATATTTGGGGGTAGCGCACTTGCCTGGACTTAGTGAGGCCCTGGGTTCATCCCCAGCACTGCAATATATGGAAGATATTTGATCATAATTTCACAACACATGCAGTTGAAGCAGTAACAGAGTGAAAGGAGACCAGACAATTTTAACTGACCTGTAGTACTATATTAACAGGATTGATTTTATCCTTAGTCTTTTTTGTTGTTGGTAGTGGTGGTTGTGGGGCTTGAACTCTGAGCCTGGGCTCTGTCCCTCGGCTCTTCAGCTCAAGGCTAGCGCTCTACCACTTGAGCCATAGCACCACTTCCAGTTTTCTGGTGGTTTATTGGAGATAAGAGTCTCACAGACTTTTCTGCCTGGGCTGGCTTTGAACTATGATTCTCAGATCTCAGCCTCCTGAGTAGCTAGGATTATAAGCATGAGCCACCAGGGCCCAGCTTTATCCTTAGTCTTAATACCAAACTTATTTTAATATGAATGACATCATTTACTATTATATAACAATGGGAGGATGATATATTCACTTGCATTCCAGGAAAAAGTGAATCAATTTACTATATTGGTTTTGAGAAGAAATCATAAATAATATGATTCTATATCTTATTGGACTGCCTATATACTGATTAGATTATAGGATTCTGTAGCAGCTTCTTTTCAAGATGTGTCCATCCAGCTCTTAGAAAAAAAGATTCCATAATCTAAACCCTACCTGGAAACATTTTCTGATATTTTGAATGTTTCTAGCATTTAATCTGCTCGCCCCTTCAAGGAATGTCCTGTATCTCATAAAGCTGTGAGGATAAAAGGAAGCAGAGATTATAAACTGGTATTTAACACATGTTAGCTGTCCTAATTCCATTCTTCAGAGGCCTGTTACAGATGCTACCTGCAGGTCAAATGCTCACATGCAATTCAGCTTCATCTAGAAGACTCTACAGTTGCCTCAAATCCATTCTTGTTTTTTTTTTTTTTCATCAGTCTGTTAGACATTATTTTATGCAGGATGTCTATCTTTGCCTTCACCAAATTTAACATGTTCCTGATTTATTTTTTCTGCTTCATGCTTTTCTTTCCATCCTTCTTTTCTTTTTCCCCTTCCTGTTTCTCATTTTGTGTGGGAAATCATCTCTTTCCAGCTAGCTCCCTGAGAGATTCTATCTGAATAAATTATTTTTATCTAATTAGTTTAAATCTTTCAGTGCTAGAATAGCCAGCCACATTTTATTTCATTCAGATGAGAGCAAACCCTGGATGCAACTATAAAACGTGGCTATCTCCAGAACAATGGCATGTTTGTTTTAAACTAATCCTAGTAAGAAACTTCCTGTTTTACCTAACAATTCAAAATTGCATATCAGCTAAAGAGAAAATTTCCCTAGACTAAATCTATGCTTAGGTATATTGCATAATCTATTTTCTACTTCTTTGTTTGAAAAAGTGCTGGCCACAAGCCACAGTCTTATTTTGTTTTTTTGGTGTTGTGGGGTTTTTTTTGGGAGGGGGGGCATTCGGGATTGAACCCAGGGTGTTGTACTTGCTAGATAAATGCTTTGCCACTGAGCTATATCCAGCCCCTACAGAGTTATTTTGATGGCTGTTGGTTTATCACCACTATCAACAAAATTGTCCAAAGAAAAGGCCTACCATGGTTGCAAAAGCTGAAAAGTTGTCAGCCCTTATGAAACATTTTTCTTCTTCCTAGCCTCCATTCTCTACACCTGACAGTGTTTTTTTTTTTTTTTTTGTCGGTCATGGGGCCTGAACTCTGGGCCTGGGTGCTGTCCCTCAGCTCTTCAGCTCAAGGCTAGCGCTCTACCACTTGAGCTACAGCGCCACTTCCAGTTTTCTGGTGGTTTATTGGAGATAGGAGTCTCACGGTCTCTCCTGCCCAGGCTGGCTTTGAACCACAATCCTCAGATCTCAGCCTCCTGAGTAGCTAGGATTACAGGCATGAGCTACCAGCGCCCGGCTTACACCTGACAGTGTTAAGGGAAGAAAATACTCACTTGGCCCCTGTGTTCTTTACCTACCTGTGGGCTTCCTCTGTTGGCTGAATCAAGCAAAGATGTAGAGGCTACAGCCATTGCCCCTTTCTTGTTATCCTGTTTGAGTTTTTCAAAATTAAAATGATCAAAAATAAAAGGAGGGTGGGTTGGACTAAGCAAAGCCAATCTCTTGTCCTCAGTGGTGCTGATTGAGCAATTTTTAAATTTAATTTTGTTGTGAAGATGCTGTGCGGAGGGGTTACAGTTACATGAGTAAGATAATGAGTACATTTCTTGTCGAGAATTGTTACTCCCTCCTTTGTTGTTCTCCCACTGTCCCTCCCCTCCCCCAACCTTCCTCACTCTTCCCCCTTCCCCTCCGAAGTTGTAAGTTCAATTCCAATATACTGTCTAGTGGGTATCATTGTTGCAATGGGTCATCCTGTATCCTTGTTTCAGCATTTTATTATTCCCCTTCCCCTCCCCAAACTGGACAAATGTATACACAAGATGCAGGGTACCAATATCAGTACAGCAACAACAGGAGATATACCATAGGGGGAAGAACATACAAAGGAAACAAAACAATCTTGTAGTACATTAAAAACAATAAAGAAGAACCACTTGTACCCATATCTTGGGGTTTGTTTCACTTAGCATCATCTTATATGGTCATATGTGCATAGCTTTTGAGCTTTTCTGCTCATCTGATAAAATTATTCTAGACATATACTAATTATTGCAAATGAGGGAAACCATGGGGAAAAGCAACAATAAAGAAAAAGAACGAACTGTATAGAGGGTCTAATGAGAGCCTCTTTTTTCCATAAGTTGGAGTTTGTATTAATATGCTTCATTATGTAGAGTCCTTTGCACTCTTTGGGATCTTGAGATCCCCTGTTTAGAGTATCTACATATTCTAGTTCTTCCAGATGAGGGAGATAATATGACCTGCTTTTCTTCGGATCTGGATTACTTCACTTAATATAATTTTTTCTAAATCTTTCCATTCCCTTATGAATGGAACAATGTTATTCTTTCTTATGGAAGCATAGAATTCCATTGTGTGTACGTACCACATCCCTACCAGATGCTGTTGTCAGATTTCTTGATTATGGGCATTTTTATTGGTGTAAGGTGGAATCTCAATGTTGTTTTGATATAGCCAGAGATGTTGAGCAATTCTTCATGCGTCTCTTGACCATTTGTATTTCATCTTCAGCGAGGTCTCTCTTAAGATCTTTAGTCCACTTTTGAATGGGGGTGGTCGTTTCTTTGGGAGTTTGTTTTGGGGGATGATTGAGCAAATTTTGCAGCAAATCCTTTGTAGTGTCCTTTACACAGAAGAAAATATAGTTGGTCCTAAATCCCCATAGGATATAGGTTTTATATCCCCCTTTCAGCCAAAATGTAATTTTGTCTAGGATGCCTGGGTTTCTAATAAGTATTTGATTATTATTCTCTTTTTTTGGGGGGTGGGTCTGGTTGTGGGGCCTGAACTCTGGGCCTGGGCGCTGTCCCTCAGCTCTTCAGCTCAAGGCTAGTGCTCTACCACTTGAGCCATAGCGCCACTTCCGGCTTTTTTTTTCTTTTTGCTTATGTGGTGCTGGGGAATCGAACCCAGGGCCTCATGCATGCAAGGCAAGTGCTCTACCACTGAGCCACCTTCCCAGCCCCTTGATTATTATTCTCTTATCTTCTTGTTACTATTTCCTAAATACTGTAGTACTCTAACTGTTTAGAAAGCATTTATGTTTATTGGGCAGTATAAGTACTATAGAGATGATGATGTGGCTAGGTTCTTTGCAAATAGCATGCTGTGCTTCATTCTTTTTTGTTGTTGGTCATGGGGCTTGAACTCTGGGCCTGGGCTGACCCACTTGAGCAAGTGTTCTACCACTTGAGCCACAGCACCACTTCTGCTTTTTTCTGCTTACGTGGTACTGAGGAACCGAACCCAGAGCTTCATGCATGTGAGGCAAGCACTCTACCACTGAGCCACCTTCCCAGCCCCTGTGTTTCATGCTCAAGCATCCAGAGATTTGGTATCCTGAAGTGAGAAGATTCTTTGACTCAGTTTCTAATGGATGACTACATATGCCTTGGGTTTCTCAATATTATGTAATGGTCTAGATTAGAATATGATTTCATGAGCAGATTTGGTTTCTAATTAACAGGTTGAAAGACAGAAGCTCTGCTTGATTTCCTCTAGGTTAATGAATGAAAAGCATCTGGGGAAAGATAATTATTACGCACAAGGACAAGAATCTTCTTCATTCCATGAGGATTTGGTTCCTCATTGACAGGTCTGAACAATATGTCTTTTATAAAAATTTGCTGTTGTGGGGTTGGGAAGGTGGCTCAGTGGTAGAGCACTTACCTTGCATGCATGAGGTTCTGGGTTCGATTCCTCAGCACCATATAAGCAGAAAAAAGCAGGAAGTGGTGCTGTGGCTCAAGTGGTAGAGTGTAGCCTTGAGCTGAAGAGCTGAGGGACAGTGCCTAGGCCCAGAGTTCAGGCCCCATGACTAACAAAATAAAATAAAATAAAAATAAATGTGCTGTTGTTTAAGTTTTTTTTTACCCTATACATGAAAGACTCTATATTATAATACATCCCATCTCATTTATCAAGCATAACAGCTTCTATTATCATCATTCTTTTTTGGGGAGGGGGGAGTTGTACCTTTCATTCCTTCTTCCTTTTCCCCTCCTTATTTTTAATTTCATTTAGAAAATCTCCTCATCTCCCATCATTGAGAGATTGCTATTTGTGGGTTTTTCCCAAAAAATGGTTTTAAATTCTTCATTGCTAGTTTAGTCAACTACATTTCCTCCCATTCAGATGAATGATAGCCTTCCTTATAAGTGTAGGACATGGCTGATTTCTAGGCCTGCCTCCTAAAACGAAGACTTCCACACTTTAATGGTAATCCATATATAAGAAACCTATAGTTAGTTACATTACAGCTAACAATATATATATATATATATATATATATGCACACATATATAACTGAAAACTAACTTGTGAAATCAAACCTATTCTTAGAGGTTAGTTTGGCATATTTTATTTAATCATCTTCTCTTTGAGAAAGTAATAGCCTGTAATCCTTACTAGTCATGAGGCTGAGATCTGAGGATTAGGTTCGAAGCCTACCAGAAGTAGAGCTCAAAGTGGTACAGGACTAGCCCTGAGTTCAAGCCTCACGACTAACACACACCCCCTGATATATATATATATAATCATTAAGTCCCAAACTTGAATGGATGACTTTTATGCTCTAAGACCCCATTCTGTACACCTGGCAATGTGAAGAGGAGAAAATACTTCCTTGGCCCCTGTGCCCTTTGCTTGGGAGCCTGTGCTCTCTTTCTGTTAGCTAAATCTGGAAAAATTATGTCAGTTACAGCAACTATCTATTTCCTGTTTGCCTTGCTTAGGAGGTGTTTAAATTTTCCAGCAACAGAAATAAAAGAGGAGGGGAACATACCTTTTTCATTTTGTAGTGTGGTATGGTATATATAGATTATATGCACAGATAATGCTATTTTATATAAAAGACTTGAACAGATGAAGATTTGGACAAATCCCCACAGATACTGAGGCTTGACTTCATATGCCTTTTGGAGTCTGGACATTATGTAATGGTCCAGAGTTGGTTTGGTTTCTGAACTACTCAAAAGCACAAAGTTTTGTTTGATTTTCTCTAAGTTAATGGGTGAGAAGTTAGTAAGGGAAAGGTAATTATCATTCATAAAGGCAAGTGGCTACTTTATTCCCTGAAGTTAAACAAATATTTGACAGTCTTGACAATATGACTCTTATTTATGTTTTATGTTATTACACTAAGGAATAGATATTTAGTACATCCTAACTTATTTCTTCCTGTTTCTGATTTTATGTGGGAAGTTATCGCTCCCTATTACTGAGAGATTCTTACTTGAACAATTCTTTTTCCTCAAAGATACTACTGTGATCCTTCATTGCTACTTTAGTCAGCATTTAGTCAGATTCCAATGAATCTAGAGTCTTTTATTTTATTTTTGCTGATTCTGGAGCTTGAACTCAGGACCTGGGCATTATCCCTGAGCCTCTTTGCTCAAGGCTAGCTAGTGCTCTACCACTTGAGCCACAGCATCACTTCCAGATTTTTCTGAGTAATTTATTAAAGTTAAGAGTCCCACGCCTTTCCTGCCTGGGCTAGCTTCAGACTGGAACCTTCAACTCTCAGCCTCCTGAGTAGCTAGGTTTACAGTCATGAGCTACCAGCACCAGGTTAGAGTCTTTTAAAGTGTAGCACAGATTACTAGTTCTATGTATCAGAACAATGGTGTCCACATTTTTTTTGTGTACCTATACTAAGGCCTGAACTAAGAGCTTTACCCTCTTCCTCAGCTTTTTCACATCCCATACCATAAGCCCAGATGTCCCTCCTTCCATCATTGCCCATTTTAAATTCTCTAGCCAGCTTTTCTATTACTACAATCTTTGGGTTTTATACGTGTTTTTTTTTTGGGGGGGGAATCCTTCCTTGGACTTGAACTCAGGGCCTGGGTGATGCCCCTGAGCTTTTGTGCTCAAGATTGGTGCTCTGCCACCTGAACCACATACCCACATCTAGCTTTTTGGAGATAAGAGTCTCATGAACTTTCCTGCATGGGCTGGCAAAATGCAGGCCTCAGATCTTCAGCCTCTGAAGTAAGCTAGAATTACAGGGATGGGCTACTATGCCTGACAATGCTATTTAAAACACACACACACACACACACACACACACACACACACACACACACACCTCTGTGATCCACATAGTAAGAATCTTCATATTTTACATATTAACTGAAAACATGCATACAAATGCACAGGTAAGTCAATTGGCTTGCTGAAACAAAGCCTGTCCTTACAAGCCTGGCATATTTTATTTTTTCTTCCTATCTTCAAACAAAAATTATCACAAGTCACAAATTCATGAACTTTTGTTTCTTTGTCCTTTTTTTTTTGTGCCAGGAATAGGTCACTTATCTTAGGCACTCCGGAAGCTGAAATCTAGGGAATAGTGGCTCAAAGCCAGCCCAGGCAGATAAGCCCTTTAGATTTTATTGCCAATTAACCAGCAGAAAGTCAGCTGGCATTGTGGCTGAATTATTAGAGTACTCTCTCAGTAATCAAACTGAGAAAGCATGAGGCCCTGAGTTCAAGCCCTCGACTTGGGCTCATGTATGTGCGTGCAGGTGCGCACGCACGCGTATACACACACACACACACACACACACACACACACACACACACAGAGTCTACATGAATCTAGGAACTTTTTTCTTCCCAAGACCATTTGGGAATTACAACAACATTCACTGGCCTAGATTTATTGAGTTTTCACTTAGAAAAAACTCCTAGATTTTTACATTTTGAGTCCCACCTAAGATTCTCTAGGTTGGCTAGACCAAATGATTTCTAAGGCTTTATACAGCCCATGTGCCAGACATTCCCCACCCCTGGAAGTGGCAAGACTTGCCCACAAATGGGCACTCAAGAAATTCTTGAGTGGTCTTTTCAGACCACTCTCCACACCTGGTAGCATGAAGGGGAGAAAAAAATATTCTTGGTCTCTGGCTTTACTTGCTTCGTGGCTATAGTTTCTCTAAGGCAGCTCAGCCTGGAAAAGAAAGCTGTATTGGTTATAGCCATTATCCTTTCCTGTTTTTCCTACTGATGAGTGTTCCAAACTTATCCATAGGTAAAACAGGTTTGTTGGAATGGGCAAAGCCAGAATCTTAGTTGCACTGATGGAACTAATTTTGGCTCATTTTGAAGTCATCCTTTACCCAGAAGAAATTCAGTCAGTCCTGCATGTCCATTGGTCCCCAACAGATAGAAAATGTAGTTATACCAGGTTACTTGGACCTTTATAGTCTTTTGTTGTTTTATAATTCCCTAAACAATACAATGTGACAGCTGTTCACATAGTATCTCTATTTCATGGGATATTAGAAGCAGTTGAGAAATACTGATGTGAATAGGTTATGCAAATAGTATATAATTTTGTCTAGCAGATTGGAACGTATGAGGACTTTGGTATCCTGCAGGGATGGGGACTTGTCTGAACCAATTCCTCCTAGACACTGAAGGACCACTGTGTATGCCTTTTGGACTTCTCACTGTGGTGTAATGGTTCAGAGTCTGTTCTCATGATCAGATTTGGTTTCTAATTAACCAATTGAAGGCTAGAGGGCTTGTTTATTCCTGTAAGTGACCAGGGAAAAGGTAACTAGGGAAAAGGTAATTATTGTACACAAGACTATCTACTTTATTTCCTTTATTTTAAAAGGTTTTGACATCATTGGCTAGGCTTAAAATTATGGCCTTTATGTACCTTAGTTGTTGTTTGTTCTGTAATAATAGTTATCTATCATTTTTCCTATATGCATTGTTACCAATTTTGAGTCTCCCTTTTTTTAAGCAACACTTGCATCTAATAATGTCTTTCTTTGCAAATTCTCCTGTCTTGGTCTTTGTGACTTGGGCTCCCTTTTTCCTGGATCTCTTTACTGAGCCTCTGCTAGTTCTTTTATGCAGAAATGTCCAGAAAATCTGCTGTCATCTCACATTGCTCTTCTTTTTAAAAACTCACCAAATCTTAGTTATACTTAACTTTTCTGGGAACACTCCTTCAAATGCTAAGTCTTGGGGGGGGGTGGAATCTACTGCTGTGTGTATATTATTTACTATCTTTGTCTTTGACACTTAGATTTGTTAGGGTCAGATTTGACTAGCAATATCAGAAAACAGGCAATAATAGTGATTTAAATAAGAGCAAGTTAATTTACCTCACAGCAGTGTCTTGGCATTCCAAAATAACTATGAGTGACCTCTATTTTTGTCTACTTTTTTGCTCAATCTTCCTTAATATATGGTTGTACTTCTTGCTGAAAGATGATTGCTCCTAATCTAGCCAGCTATTCTCCCAGAAAGTAAATAGGAAAGAAAACAAGGGAAGTAAAGAAATTCTAAAGGACTTTTACTAAAAGTTGTTTATACCATTTATTATACTTAGTACATTGGGCAGACCTTACTGCAGAGCAGTGGGTAGATGTCTTGATTCTTTGGAAAATGTGAGAAGGAATATTTACTTGAGGTAATTAGCAGCTGCTCCTATTGTCTCTCATTTACTTGTCTACCAGTTTCCAATAGGACAAACTGAACTTGATGTAGCCCCTCTGAAAATTTTTGTTCCTTTCTAACAGCACACATTAGTGGATGCATACTTATGTGATATTTTGTTGAAATTTATCAGCTAACTCCTAGTTGAGCACATAGGAGATGTATATTTTTAAAATTTGTTAGTGCAAATTTTAAGTTAGAGCAAAATAGTATTGCATTAAAAGTGGACTTATTAGCTTGGTGCCTGTACACCTAGCTAGTCAGAAGACTGAGATCTGAGGATCATAGTTCTAAGCCAGCTGGGGCAGGAAAGCCCATGAGACTTTTTCTGCAGTTGACCAACAAAAGGCTGGAAATGGAGCCGTCAAGTGGTAGAGTACTGGTTATTAACTGGGATTGTACTCCAGTCCTGAATTCATACTCCAGGATTAATCTCCTTTACCCCCAAAAAAGGGCCTTCTTTAAATTAATGACACTGTTATTTGTTGAGAAATGAGTAAAAGCCTCCATTACAAGAATCTCTAGAGTTGTGTCCATTGTATATGTGCTTACTTGATCAGAATTAGGCAAGATAAACCTCTGAAATGGTGGAAATTTAATTTTGACTAGTTTGCTTCATATAATTTTTTTTCTTTTAGCTTTTCTGTACTCCACGGAATAAAAGAAGGCCTACAGAAAGCTATATTAGATCATACAGTTAAAGCCATTGTAATTTCTGGATCAGGTGGAAAACTCTCTGCAGGTAACTAACCCTCTCCCACTGTCTCTAGAACATAGGCACAGACTGATCAGTAGTGAGCTAGTCCTATGGATGTGAACCTAGTGATTATAACAGATGGGGCACACTAGAGCAGGAATGAGAAACATGGTAGGTGAATAGAAAGGTCTCTCCCAAGATACCTAAGCAACTTTTAGGACCTTTTTTCACTTTTATGATAAGGCCAAGTTGGTTCATAAACATAATTTTACTAACCTAATATTATGTAAAACGCATAACATGCTACTTTTCTCCTAGAAATACCTGATTGTTTGAATACTAAATCAGCATCCTATTGAGATTAAGCAAAATTTTCGTGGTTATTACAATAAATTTAGGAAAATACATTTCATAGTATTTGATATGACTTAAAAATATAATAGATTAATAACCAGATACAGGACTAGTTAAGCTAACCATACCTATTTTCCCCCAAAAAACCCTATGTCAAACAAGTGTTAAATTGAAAACATTCCTTAAGAGAAAGGAAGAAGAGAAGACTGATTACCCTCATCAAATTTCTACTTCATATTGGATTTGAGGCCTTACCTTGTCCAGCAAGATAGAAAAGGAAGTTAAAATATAAGGATTGAAAAGGAAGATAAATCTTCCTTATTCACATGTTTGTAGAAAAAGAAAATCTATCAGAAATTTAGTAGAATTAAGAGAATCTAGCACTTTGGGTTGATATGAAATCAGAATCCCAAAATAATTGGATTTTTGTGTCCTGAAATCATGAAACTTGAAGTCACACAAGGAATGATTTCAGTACACAGGAGACAGAAGCTGGAGCTCCAAAGCCACTCTAGGCTATACTGAGACTGTCTCAGAAAAACAGAAGAAAATTGAAATCACTGTATTCTTATTTGTACCTTAGTTTCTGTCAGTTTGTGACAATAATCTTAATTATACATGATAAGTAGAAGAATGTAGCAATGCATTCAGTATCAGGCTTTGATTTAGGGCCAAATATGGTTGTACATGCCTATAATCTCAGCAATTAAGACTGAAGCAAAAGAATGGGTTTGGGGCTGGGAAGGTGGCTCAGTGGTAGAGTGCTTGCCTTGCATGCATGAGGCCCTGGGTTCCATTCCTCAGCACCACATAAGCAAAAAGAATAAAGCTGGAAGTGGTGCTGCGCTAGCCTTGAGCTGAAGAGCTGAGGGACAGCGCCCAGGCCCAGAGTTCAGGCCCCACAACTGGACCCCCCACCCCCCACACACACCCCCATCCCCCTGCCAAAAAAAAATTATGGGTTTGATAACAGCATGGACCACCTAGGAAGGCCTTGTCTCAAAAGAGAAAGAATAAGGAAAGGAAAGAAAGAAAAGGAAAGGAGAAAAAGGAAAGGGAAGGGAAAAAGGAAAGAACAAAGAAAAACTAGGCTTTGTGGTCAAACTGGCTGAAATGCTTATTCTGTGAGTCACTACTCATGTCTTAACTGACTAGTTAAGATCTTAAAGCCTTCTTTACCTGTAAACTGAAGATTGTTATAGAATTTAACCTAGTTAAACAAAATAAATGACATAATATATGGAACTATTTAGCCCAGTGCCTGATGCACTTATCCAACAAATGTTCATTGTTGTTAATCATGAAAAACCATCTCATTCTAAAAGTACTGGAATGATAAGCCTGAAGCTTAAATTTTAGCTTATTTTATTTTCCTTGGAAGTAAAAAAGAAGAAAAAACTCTCAAAATAACAGAAAACAAATCCGGGGCTACAGAGTTAAATTGGTAGATTGGTAAGAAAAAAAAATAGAGAATTTTAGATTGATGCTAGAAAAGAAACATGTAATGAAAAGAAAAAGTAAAGTAGGTAAATAAGCTAAAAATAAAATATTTAATTTTAAAACTATACAAAGTTTATTGTTACCAAAAAATAGATAATGAGCTGGGTGCTGGTGTCTTACACCTGTGATCCTAGCTGAGCAGGAACTTTAGGTCTGGAACATCATGACTTAATGCTAATTGAGGCAGAAACATTCTCAGGACTCCATCTCCAAAGTAACCAGCAAAAAGCTAGGCCGAGTGTGTGGCTCATGTGTTAGAGTGCCAGCCAAGAAAGCTTGAAGCCCTGAGTTCAAACTCCGGAGCCCAAATAAATAAGCAAAAGTATGTTTGTTTATTCCAGGAAAACGATCACTATGGGCTGGGAAGGTGTCTCAGTAGCAGAATGCTTGCCTCACATGCATGAGGCCTTAGATTCGATTCCTCAGTTCTACATAAACAGAAAAAGCCGGAAGTGGTGCTGTGGCTTAAGTGGTAGAGCTCTTACCTTGAGCTGAAGAGCTGAGAGACAGCGCCCAAGCTCAGAGTTCAAGCCTCATGACCCACCCACCCACCCCCCCAAAAAAAAGAAAGAAAGAAAAGAAAAGAAAAGAAAATGATCACTATGTACATGTCATGTGAAAACAGGAAAATAAGAAATTTTACATATGCTCTCAATGTTTAAGTATAAATTAAACTTTTACTTAGTTCTCACATCAATCATTTAATATATGTCTTGAAACAAGAAGGTTCAATAACTTACTCAAGGCCATAAAACTACATCTACACTAAAATATTAAATATATACAAAAATTCATCAAAATGCTGTTATTTTCTCTGTGTAGTAAAACATCAATGATCATCATATTTTATAATATTGTATATCTTTCACAGTTTTCAGACTGCCTTGCTATTTTTATAATTTTTAATTACTAAAGGCAAAACATTTTACGAACTTTGTTATTCATAAAAGGTGACAGTTACTCATGAGCAATGATGATCATGAACCTCTGGGTTTAAAATTTAGTGCCTTGTACATACTAGGAAGGTGCTCTACCACTTTAACCACACCCCCAGCTTTCTTTGTTTTTGTTATTTTTCAAAACAGTATCTTACAGTTATGCCCAAGAAGCTTGGATCTCCCTCCCATTTATATTTTTCACCTAAAAATGTGAGCACTGTAGCCAGCTCTACTATACCATTTTAATGAGCTGTGTGGTTTTCCATCATACAGATTAGGCAGGCTGTGCATCCCTAATCCAAACACCTAAAGTCCTAAATGCTCCAAATCCAAACCTTCTGAAGGACACAAGTGGCAAAGCACACCTGACTTCTATGATGGGTCAAATTTAAAAGGCAGGCATACTCAAACTATTATCTACAATCTATCCATCTTGACTGGTATGTAACATATCACTCACAAATAATATATAGGCATTTTATCTTGCTATTTTATATTGTAATTACTTATACTGTTAACAAAGATACATGGTGAAATCGTTGTGAATTGGCCTGATAAACAATGTCACCAAGAAAATGAGGAGACTGATTTGATCTCAGAATGTTGGTCTTAAATCCTTAAATTCTCTTTCCTAGACTTTTAAATTCCCTGTCATTAGAGTTTCTCTTTATCCTAAGAATCCACAGATCTTAGAAGGCTATAAGATTCATGGTTAAGATTTGATGGGTTTCTCATATTCAATTCTACATTTCCCAGAGCACTTCCTCTGTCGTGTCTCCATCTAAGGATGGAAGTGTCTCCTGAGGCTAAAGGGCCTAATGAGTAAAACAGGCTGGGGTGGAGTGGGGGAATTAACCGGAGGTAGGAAGGACAAATGGAGAGGGTGAATGAGGATGAATATGGCTGAAGTACTTTATTTCCATTTATGAAAACAGAACAATGAAACCAGGTGAAATTGTTTCAGAAGGGAGGTTGGAGGTAATGAAGACTGAGGGAAGGGCTCAGTTTTATGGGGTACATTGTATGCATATGGAAATGCCACAGTAACCCTTGCCCCTTGTAAACTAATGTATGATAATAAAAATATTTTATAAAAGAAAAATGATTAATGAACTTTATTCACATGAATAAAGTTCAATTCAGAGCCCTCTCCTCTTGTATCTTTGTTCTTTAGGTGCTGATGTCCATGGCTTCAGCAATCCTTGGTCTACTGGCATTGGATTGGGAAGTATAGTAGATGAACTACAGAGAAATAAGAAGCCTGTGGTGGCAGCTATTGAAGGCGTGGCTTTAGGAGGGGGACTGGAGCTGGCCTTGGGCTGTCACTATAGAGTTGCACATGCAGAGGTAACCACGAGGTCCATGTAGGGGTTGGTTTGGGGGCTTTCCTTAGGGAAAGTTCTAAATATGGTCATGGAGATCAATCAGGTGCTGTTGGTCAGTGGTGGCTTGCTAGTTAACAAGTCTCAGGTATGTTCAGCACTGGTGCTAAGCTGTGGTGTAATAGGACAGTACTTGCTCAGATCTAGAGATTCTTGCATCCTAATTGATAAGTGGACTACTCTGAGTTCTCTCTCTCTCTCTCTCTCTCTCTCTCTCACTCACTCTTTCTCTCATCATTTTTCTGTCATGGACCACTTGGATGTTTCTAACATCATTCTTGGGTCACACAAAATTATCAATATAAGTAGACGAGCTGTGAGCAGGCAGCAAGAAGCATTTGTGTGTCTCCTGTCAGGTACCTAGTGCTTTGGGGGACCTTTTGTGAAGACCATTCATTCCCCACCCTTGCTAGACCTGAGATTTCTTCATAAGCCACTACTTTCTTCTAGTCTTCTACCTATGTAACTTTTTTCCATTAACTTTTTCTTTTGCCATTGTTTTTTAAACAATATTTTGAATTTTATTATATTTACTTTATAGTCCTATGTGATGTTAATATAGTTTACTTTGTTATAAATTATTCTTTTTTCTTCCCATTTCTTGTGTGTGTGTGTGTGTGTGTGCGCGCGCGCGCGCGCGCGCGCACGTGTGCAAAGATGCCAGTATTATAGCTTGTTGTTAGTATTATGCTCACCTTTGGTCCTCAGCTCCACCCAGACCTGGGCCCCCCTCCCATCCTGGAGTTCCCTCCATACAGCTGGCTCCTCCCTCTCTCCGCCCAGACCCACCTGAACTCCCATCTACCTCACTTCCTCTCCTCAGACCCTCCAGCTACCTGGATGGGGACGGAGGCCATGCGCTTCCTCTTGGGGGGAATTGGCTCCTCTAATAAACCTTATAATAATCTTTCTCCTGTGCCTGCCTGCCTCCGCGTGGTCCCCTGGGATGGATGTGTCCGGTCCTCTTTCCCTTGTACTCAGGGTCTTCGTGCTGTTCCTGACCCACACCTCCATTTCTGATGGAGATAAGTATCTCTAATAACCAAAAAATTCACAGGGACTTTTCCTGCCTGGGCTGGCTTTTAACTTTGATTTTCAGATCTCTGCCTCTTGAGTACCTAGGATTATGGGCATGAGCCAAGGTAATTAGTCCATTTCTGCCTTTTAATTCAACAGGTTAGCATACATGTGCATTTGATACATTGACTGAGAAAGAAAAACAATTCTGCCCTCTTGCTATGTTGTGTCTCCTCTTCCTTAATTACTCTATTACTACTTTCATTTGTTTTAAGGAGCTATGTGTTCTATGGACCTATTAATCCTCTTATAGTCTTCTGTTTTACACACACTACACACACACAGAGTTATTTGCTTAGTGGTCATGGCCTTGGTAATTATGACTAATGTTTTAATTTATATGAATGAGACTCTGGTTAGCACCAAGTTGGCTTCAGTAGTATTTAAAAAAGCTTATATCTCTGTTGCCTGCCTCTCTGGGGTTATGGACACAAATTGATACTTAAAAATCATGCGTTCCTTACATAGCTTTATACGGATTGCTTTTTGCAATTTTCTTTTATATGATATCAGAAAAAAGAAGAATTGAAATAAAAAAATTGTTAGTTCTGTGTTTTGCATTTATGTATACAGTTATCCTTTCTTGCAGGGCAGGTCTGTTAGCAACAGATCTAGGTCCTGGAAATGTATTGATTTTTGTCTTAACTCTCAAAGGATGCATTTTCTGAATATGTAATTTTTGGTTAATAATTGTTCATTTTAACCTGTTAGTTATTTTTTCAGATAGTGGCTCACATGTAGGCCCAGGCTAGCCTCATATTACAGGAGTACACTACCACACCCAGATTATTTATTGAAATGAGTTGGTCCCTCTAAATTTTTGCCTTGGCTGGTTTTGAACTGCTGCTTCTCAGTCTCTACCTTCCCAGTTGAGATGACAGTCACAGGCCTCTGGGTTTGGAACTTAGTGCCTTAACTTAGTGCCTTGTACATTTGAGGCAGGTGCTCTACCACTCTAACCACATCCCCAGCTTTCTTTGTTTTTCAAAACAGTCTCTTACAGTTATGTCCAAGAGGCTTGTATCACCCTCCCATTTATACTTTTCACCTAAAAAGGTGAGCACTGTAGCCAGCTCTACTATACCATTTTAATGAGCTGTGTGGTTTTCCATCATACAGATTAGGCAGGCTGTGCATCCCTAATCCAAACACCTAAAATTCTAAATGCTCCAAAATCCAAACCTTCTGAAGGACATCACAAGTGGCAAAGCACACCCAACTTCTATGATGGGTCAAATTTAAAAGGCAAGCATACTCAAACTCTTATGTGAAATTACCTCCAGACTCTGGGTATAAAGCCGATATGGAACATAAATTAATTATCTTTAGACTTGTGTTATATTATTTTACTTTTTGGTAAAATCTGATATCAATACATGCATATCCTAAGTTCACATTTCTTGTGTCCCTTTCCCTATGACCTTGTACAGAGTGTTTGGAGATCTGAACAACCAGCAGCACGTGTGTGCCTTTGGGGGCTAAACATTGGGGAACAGAGGTGATTTACTGTTAGGAAGACTCAAATACACAAAGTATGTGAGAACTGTTTAGGTACCTGGAAATCTGCATTTAGGCTGTTGCTGTTCATTTTCCTCCTCCTCCTCCTCTTTTTCTCCCTCCTTTTTCTTTCTTCTTTTTCTTCTTCCTCCTCATCCTTCTCCTCCTTTGCCCCCTTATTCTCCTGTTCCTCTTTTTCTTTCTTTTTTTTTGGGGGGGGACTGTAAATGGTGGGCAGAGCCTCATCCACTTTTCAATTGGCAGGGAAGGCTGTGTGGTAAGGACTCAAGGTCATGCTCCTACCTGGACTCAGGTAGCTGCCTAGCTTTTCATATGTGGGTATGCACATACACCCGCATGCTTTATTGTGATAACCTATACCTATGTCAAGGGCCCCATTCTGTGGCATGTGGTTATATTCACTGAGATACATGTCCACAGTCCATTTTAAACATCTGATCACCCCAGAGAAATGTCTACTCCTTTAATTTTTTAATTTTCAATTTTCATTGTTAAGGTGATCTACAGAGGGGTTACAATTACGTAAGTCAGGTAATGAGTACATTTCTTGTTTGAACAGTGTCATCTCTTCTCACACCTATTCCTTTAATAGTAACCTTCCATCCTCTTCTCCTCTAGTCCTAGACTACCAGGAGACCTTCCTGTCACCCAATGGGCCTGTTCACAGTAATTTATTCAAATAGATGTTACCGTATGTGGTCTGCTGTGACTGCTTCTTTCACTTCACAGGTCTTCTAGGTTCATCCATATCAAGTCATTGATCAGTTCATTGTTCTAGTCTGTGGCTGAATATTTCATTCGAAGGATGCACATGGTTCCTTTATCCTTTCATCAATTGCGGACATCTGAGATTTTTTCCTACTATTTTGACTTTCAGGAACATCCAAAAGCTTGCATGTGTGGTTTGGCTGGGACTATATTCCCATTGCTCTTGCTTTATATTTGAGCAGGCTTTGGTGGATGGTAGAGTAACCCACTCTGTGTTTACCCTTTGAAGGACTGCCAAATTATTCTCCAAACTGTCTGCATTATTTAGCATTCCCACCAGCAATGTGTAAGGATTTTGTCTTCATATCCTCTCAAACACCTGTGATTGTCTCTTTAAAAATACATGTTTATTACAGTGCATTTGAAATTGTATCACAGGTAGTTTACATTTGCATTCTCCTTTTATCTAATGATATTTAAGGTGCTCATTGGTGATTCATACCCCCATTTTTATAGAGATTTGTCTATTCATATCCTTTGCCCATTTTTAATGATTAACATTTCATTGTTGAGTTGTAAAAGTTCTTTATGTACACCTGTACAAGTCCTATATAAAACTTATAATCTGTCAATATTCTGCCCCATTTTCTGGGTTTCTTCTTCACTTTCTTGTGCTTTCTGGATCCTGCAGTGACTTGAATAAGTTGTTTGTAAGTTCTAATTTTGTTGTCTGACACAGTCAAGTTAGACTAAAGAGAACCAAGTTGCCAGAAGCTGGGGATGTGTTTGAGAATGAACACTGAGCAAAGCCTTGATTATTCTGTTCATCAAAGAATAGGACATACACTGATGTGCCCTGTGGGAAGTCAGGCTGAGTTCAATGAAACATGTTCTGAGGTATAGGAGATCCTGGGAGATGCTTGTCTTCACTGTGAACATGTGATCTCATTGTAATGGGCTTTCTACTTCAATGTCTGATAGACTGAGATTGGTTTCCCAGAAGTCACTCTGGGAGTCCTTCCTGCTGCAAGAGGAACTCAGCTTCTCCCCAGACTTATTGGACTTCTTGCTGCACTTGACTTGATAACCTCAGGTCAGTATACACTTTGGGCACCTGTCTAGATCAGTGTGAGGAAGGTAAGTGACTGTTATTGGACCTTGGTGTTCATATAGAAAAATGTTCTGATCTGGTTAGGAAATTGTAGTACAAATACAACTAACTACAGTATTCATTTCCCAAGAATTAAAATACTAGCTATAGCCGGGTGCTGGTGGCTCATGTCTGTAATCCCAGCTACTCAGAAGAATGAGATCTGAGGATCAGGGTTAAAGCCACACCAGGAAAAAAAGTCCTTGAGACTATTATTTCCACTTACCCACCAAAAAACTTGAAGTGAAGCTGTGGCTCCAGTGGTAGAGTATTAACCTTGAGCAAAAAAGCTCAGAGAAAGTGCCCAGACCCTGAGTTTAAGCCTTAGGACAGGCATTAAAAAAAAGAGAGAAGATATTAGCTACATATGCACATCTTCTGTCTTACAGACAGAATGTGGATAATATACTAAATTCTAGATTTATAACCAACTACATGCAATTATAAAACATAAAAAGGCTTATACCTAGCTACTCAGAGATCTGGGGGGTCTTGATTCAAATCTAACCTGTGAGAAAAGTCCATAAGGCTCTATCTCCAAAATACACAGAAAAAAGCCAACTTTGGATTCACTGAGTTCAAATCCTTGTATCAGAACAGGGGTGGCTAGGAGGAGAGAAAGCCTGAATTTTAGTTGAGGCAAAATTAATAGAGGCACACACACTATTTATTTGAGACAGGTGTCTTTGCCTTTTTGTTGCTTAGATTTCCATAAACATGGACAATAGCCATACCTTGTTCTCTTATGGTGATGTGGTGATGATTAGCTAAGATTAATATGTACTGGGCTTAGAACATGATATAGTAAGTACATTTTAGAAAATGTAAATTATTTGATGTATCTCATGTGGAATTCATGAGATGCTTACAATCCAACATACCACAGAAATTCAAAGACCATGAGATAGCAAGAATGATAGGAGGAAACAATAGCAGTATGAAATGAGTCTCTAAATCCTAAGGCTTAAAAAATAAAGTATCTTGGGGAACATAGAGTCATTTTGTGGCCCTGTTCTTAGTTTTGAAAGACAACCATGTTCTTGTGGAAATAAAGATAAAACCTCACCTCCTTGACAATAAGAAATGAAGTAAACGGAGTTAGCCTTTTCCCACAGCACTGGATCAGGAAATATCCCTATTTTTAGCATGACAAACATAAGAGGTGAAAACAGTAATGATGTGAAGCACTTCTGATTTGCATAGAAAAGGTCACAGTGAAGAATGCTGACAGTAGAATCATATACACCTATCTTTGGAGGAGACTGTATAATTTTGGGAAGTTTAAAATAACATTTGGAAAGGGTTCTAAGAAGAGAAAACATGTTTTAACTTTGGAAAAGTTAAAAAAGAAAAAGAGAATTGGAGAGGGAGGGAGGAGGAGGGGAGAGAGAGAGAGAGAGAGAGAGAGAGGAGAGAGTGCCAGCATGTAGCTTGAGAAAGCTCTGTGCTCCAGTACCTGGGATTTCTATGGCAGATCTACACAGGCATCTTTTTTTTTTTTTTTTTTTGGGTCAGGTCATGGGGCCTGAACTCTGGGCCTGGGCGCTGTCTCTCAGCTCTTCAGCTCAAGGCTAGTGCTCTACCACTTGAGCTACAGCGCCACTTCTGGCTTTCTGGTGGTTTATTGGAGATAGGAGTCTCACAGTCTTTCCTGCCTGGGCTGGCTTTGAACCGCGATCCTCAGATCTCAGCCTCCTGAGTAGCTAGGATTATAAGCGTGAGCCACCAGCACCCGGCTATATAATGCCATCTTAACTGATACTTTACCAGCTCTGTTTTTGTTTGGGGACTTAAAAAAAATCAGCTGCAGTCCGTGGTGTACAGTATTAGTACTACTTTTATTATCTGATTCTTGAAGAGATTCGTTCTATACAAAGTGCTTCTTTAGAGATTTACAGACTAGAAGGAGAATTTATTACTTCCACCTCATGCTCAGAATTACAGAGGCAGGCACAATTCCTCCCATTTATCAGTAAGCCACAGTCACTGTGACCATGAAAATTGAACTGCCACTGGAATCCAAGTTTTCTGCCCATGTCTGCAGTGATCTTTCTCCTGCAGTAGTGCGAGTGGTCTTCTTCGTGTTAGTACTTCGAGATAGCCTTCCAGTGTCCAAGAGAAAGCAGTGCTCTGCTTCTATCTCACATTGTTCTTTGTGTTCTTTGCTTTTGTTTTAGGAAGGCATATTTTGGCAGGTGAAGCACTCAAGATGGGCATTGTGGATAAAGTGGTGAACTCAGATGTGCTTGAAGAAGCAATCCAATTTGCCCAGCAAATTGTTGGTAAGAAGCCAATAATCGATGTATCATAGTATTGGAAACAAGCTCAGGTTGCATTTGAATGTGGCGCTCCTTAAGTATCTTATGCATTGTCCATGTGATAGAACGTGACGGATGGTAAAGAGGAATGTACTATCATGATATGAACTCTATTATATATTGTATCATTTAATGAAGAAAGCATTACTGCATATCTTGGGATTGCCAATGGTGTAACAAG
This sequence comes from Dipodomys ordii, assembly GCF_000151885.1. Taxonomy (NCBI): domain Eukaryota; kingdom Metazoa; phylum Chordata; class Mammalia; order Rodentia; family Heteromyidae; genus Dipodomys; species Dipodomys ordii. The sequence goes on along the minus strand of NW_012267412.1, from coordinate 167,266 downwards.
TGTCAATGCAATAAAAAAAATTTTTTTTTGGTCGGTCATGGGGCTTGAACTCTGGGCCTGGGCGCTGTCCTTGCACTCTTCAGCTCAAGGCAAACGCTCTACCGCTTGAGCCACAGTGCCACTTCTGGTTTTCTAGTGGTTTTATTGGAGATAAGAGTCTCATGGACTTTCCTGCCTGGGCTGGCTTTGAACCGCGATCCCCAGATCTCAGTCTTCTGAATAGCTAGGATTACAGGCGTGAGCCACCAGTGCCCACCTATGCAATCAAATTTTATAAATGTGGAGATTGCATAAATGTGCAAGTCTATGCTTAAAATGTTTCCATAAAGGATTCATAGAAAGTGAAATGGCTCTCAGGGTATGGTGCTGGTCATCTAGCTGAAGCGTTTGAAAGGAGGTGTTTTCCTATGCCTTTGTCTTCCTACGCTTTTGGGATTTTCACCCTACTAGTGTTTTTCAAGTGAAGAAATAGAGGCTCGAATCCATTCTTTACAGTAGGAGACAGGCAGGCCCTGCCATTCCCCCCATGAAGCTGTGGCCTCAAACTTCTGTTTTTAGGATCTAGTATGTCCTTGTCAGTTCTTCTCATTTTACAGACTTATGTTCCTTAAAAAGTATCATATAGGCACTCTTTAGGGTATCATTTACACTCTAAAAATGACTTTCAGTCTATTGGAAATGTACTCCTTTCCAAAGAAACTTTCCAATCACTTTCTGTTTTTTTGTTTTGTTTTTGTTTTTTGGGTTTTTTTGGGTCCAGTCGTGGGACCTGAACTCCGGGCCTGGGCGCTGTCCCTCAGCTCTTCGGCTCAAGGCTAGCGCTCTACCACTTGAGCCACAGCGCCACTTCCAGATTTTTTCTTTTTGCTTATGTGGTGCTGAGGATCAAACCCAGGGCCTCATGCATTCAAGGCAAGTGCTCTACCACTGAGCCACCTTCCCAGCCCTCTGAACAAAGTTTTACTTTCACACACACACACACACACACACAAACCTACAAAAAAGAGTCCCTTTAGGGTGTTACCTTAAATTTTGTTTATTTATTTGTTCAATGGTCTTAATCTGTTCCCTTTCAAAGTCTATGGTCATTGTCAGCTGTAAGTAAGCAGAGGGGGTGCAGAGAAAATATCTGGGAGGAGGGTTGTGGCCCTGGCAGAAAGAAGTATGTTCTGTTTGCCCACGAGGTGGCAGCAAAGGCTCCGAGTGATTCAAGGCAGCCCTGTGGAAAGCTGATGACTCTGCTGACTGAGGAGTCACCTCTCCTTTGTGGTTCATGCAGTTCCTGTTTTAGTGGTAACAGTGGAGCTGGCACTGGGGAGGTCAGGAACCCTGGGAGAAAATTTGGTGACTCCTGGTGAGAAACTGCAAGGTCGTGGCCAAGTGGAAATGGCTTTTCTACCGTCCTCTGCCTTCCAGGCTGTCTTCAATATTGTGCTTCCTAAGAGGACTGCTTGTTTGCTCAGACCTTACTTGACTGATTCACAGTTTATTGGGGAAGGGGGCTCCTAAATCATTCTTTGAACTGACTAGATCTAGTGTTCACACTGTGGTTCTAGTTTGTAAAGAACTCAATTTCTACTGGACATTCTTTGCCTTAATTGACTTCCCTACTTTGATTTTTTTTTCAGGGGGGGATGTAACTTAAATTTTTTTATACTTATACTGCCTTAAAATTCACTGTATAATTTCTTTTTGATACCTGAGCAATCCTGTCCTGCAGTTCACCATCCTCCTGGCTCATCATCTTCAGCTTATTTATTATCTACATTCTGATTTTGAATTAAGTTAGTTCAAGAAACAGACTAAAAGCTAGTCACCGGTGACACATGCCTATAATCCTAGGCACTCCAGTCTAAAATATAAAGGATGGAGAAATGTCCATAAGAAATGTCCATAAGACTCTTTCTCTAAAATAACCAACAAAATGGTAGGCTGGAGTATATGGTTCAAGTGGTATAGACCCAGCCTGAACAAGAAAAACTGAGCAAGAGCTCAAGGCCCCGAGTTCCAGCCATGGTATTGGCTCAAAAAAAGAAAAGAAGAGAAAGGGAAAGAAAAGAAAAGAAAAGGAGGACAGGGAAGGAGTGGGGAGGAACTAGATTAGAGGCACAGGTGGTGATACACACCTGTCATACCATTATTCAAAAGACAGAGGGAGGAGGATTGCGAATTTAATGCCATCCTGGGCTACATATGTAGAGTTTGTTTTGAAAGGGGCTTTAAAAAAGAAAAGATTAGTATCACTTTCTATTGTACTTGTAAAATTAAATTTTAATTATTTTTAAACATTAATGTTTTGGGATTTCATACCTGGTTTTACTCTTGCTTGGTGGGCAAGCTGTCCCTTGAACTGCATCGCCTGGCCATTTTTACGTGTGTTATTTTCAAGGTGGGGTCTCACTTTATGTCTGGCTGTCCTGAGCTACAATCCTCATACTTTTGGTTCTCCACTTCACTGGGAAGTATGGCAGACATGCCACACCATGCCCAGCCATTGTTTAAGATCGAGTCCTAAGAACTTCTGTTTTGTCTGAGAGACCTCAAACCACAGTCCCTCCCCATGACCACCTCTCAAGTAGCTAGGATTACAGGTTTCACTATCTTGTGCAATCTCATCAACCTTGCATAGTTAAACCACTTGGGGGCAGCAACATATCAAAGCATCATTATCTTGATCAAGTCTTGATAATTCATCCAATTCTGGCAATGAACAATTATGAATAGTTTTTAAATTTTAGCTATGAGAATGATATAGAAGTATGTAGAACTTCTAGTGAGATATAAAAAGTTTCAAGCCAGGTGCCTGTGGCTTACACCTGTAATCCTAGCTACTCAGGAGGCTGAGATCTGTGTGAAGCAGTTTGAAGCCAGCCTGGGTAGAAAAGTCCCCATGAGAATCTTATCTCCAATTAGCCATGCAAAACTTAGAAGTGGCACTGTGGCTCAAGTGGTAGAGTGCTAGCCTTGAGCACAAAGAAGTCAGGGACAGTGCCCAGGCCCTCAGTTCAAGGCCCACAACTGACTAAATAAATAAATAAAACGATTTCAAGTATAAACTGCCCAAACTGGGGATGTACCTCAGTGGGAAAAAATTTATACGGAAAATTTACACAGAAAATTTATAAGGAGGGCCAGGTGGTGTAATAAATGCCTGAAATCTCAGCTATTTGAGAGCTAGAGATTGGAGAGATACTGTTCAAACCCAGCTAAGGCAAAAATCTCAATGAGTCATAGTCAGTATGGTAGTATCTATCTGTGTCTCCAACACCGTGGAGGCCTAAAGAAAGATTAGTCTCAGGGCTAGTCCTGGGAAAAACATGAGGTCCTAACTGAAAAATACTCAAGAAAAAATGGCTGGGGATGTGGTTCAAGTGGTGAAATGCCTGTCCAGAAAGTTCAAATCCTAGTAACCCTCGCTTCCCTCAAATAGCCAACAAATAAAGAATAACTTGTAAGAAAAAAAAATGAAAAAAAGGTAGTTTTAAGCTACCTTTTCACAGTTGTTAAATGTTTTAGTTTTGTTTTTAATTTTCCTTTTTTGAAATTGAGCCTGGGGCCTCATTCATGCTTATATTCACCACTGAGCTGTATATCCAGCCATTGTTTGAATTTCTTTTCTAACTTACAATGTTTTAATTTTTCTAAACATTTCTAATTTAATTTTAGGCTTATTTTTTTTTGGTTATTTTTCTTTTTTTTCTTTTTGGGTCCAGTCGTGGGACCTGAACTCTGGGCCTGTCCCTCAGCTCTTCAGCTCAAGGCTAGTGCTCTACCACTTGAGCCACAGCACCACTTCCGGCTTTTTTCTTTTTGCTTATGTGGTGCTGAGGAATCTAATCCAGGGCCTCAGGCATAGCAAGGCAAGCGCTCTACCACTGAGCCACCTTCTCAGCCCTGTTATTTTTCTTTCTTCTTCTTCTTCTTTTTTTTTTTGGTTGGCCATGGGGCTTGAACTCTGGGCCTAGGCGCTGTCCCTCAGCTCTTCAGTTCAAGGCGAGCCCTCTACCACTTGAGCTACAGCGCCACTTCCTTTTTTTTCTTCTTTATTTTTTTTGTCGGTCATGTGGCTTGAACTCTCGGCCTGGGTGCTGTCCCTCAGCTCTTCAGCTCAAGGCTAGCACTCTACCACTTGAACCACAGCGCCACTTGTGGTTTTCTGGTGGTTTATTGGTGATAAGAGTCTTAAGGATTTCCTGCTGTGGCTGGCTTTGAACTGTAATCCTCACATGTCAGCTTCCTGAGTAGCTAGGATTACAGGCATGAGCCACCAGCACCTGGGTTTCTTTTAAAAATATTTTTTATTAACCTTTGTTGTTGTACTGGGGTGTTCATTGTGACATTTCCACACACACATATAATATGTCCTGGTCAAACTCATCCCTCGCCACCCTCCCTTATCATCTCTATCCACTTCTTAAGAGATGTCCCACAGTTTTCATTGTTATATTATCATGCACGCATATAAAAATTCTTTGATCATATCTACCCTTTCCCCACTGTGCCTACCCTCCATTTTGGCCTATGATTCTCTTTCCCCCACCCAGCGTTTAATAATTGTACAAAGGTGTATACAGTTTCCTTTTGGGGGGGTGAGTGGTGGGTTGTCAGGTTCTGCTTATGTTGCTAGGTTGCAAAGTAAGTGTGTAAGTGTGTAAGTGTATTCTTTTTTTTTGGTCTGTCATGGGGCTTCAATTCTGGGCCTGGGCGCTGTCCCTCAGCTCTTCAGCTCAAGGCTAGCACTCTACCACTTGAGCCACAGCATCACTTGCAGTGTTCTGGTGGTTAATTGGAGATAAGAGTTTCATGGATAGTCTTACCAGGGCTGGCTTTGAACTGTGATCCTCAGATCTCAGCCTCCTGAGCTAGGATTACAGGCGTGAGCCACTGGCATCTGGCAAAAGTAAGTGTATTCTTAACTTTGAAAGGCTTTTTAAACTTGATGAAGAAAAAAACATGGGTAACCTAAAAGCCATGAAGTTTTGTTAAGCAAATTGGAAAGGATAGAAAAAATAATGTAGTGAGACTGAGTTCAAATAAGCTCTTACTACTCTACTTATAATGGAGGGTGATTTGGAAGTCATGGATTGAGGTTTAAAAGTACTCATATTTCTCTTCTTTATAATTTACTGTGGAGAAATAATCATAGAATTACAAAGATTTGAGGATAGTAATTGATAATCACTAAAGCTTTATCTTTGGAAACAAACATTGAGTTGTAGGGGATTACTTGCCTAGAAGATGACAGATATAAACTTCTATTATTTGATGAAAATGAAACAATGCTTGTGTATAATATTAAGAAAGAAACATCCAGATGGGAATTTTCACAAATATGTATATTTTCAAATACCTGTTTACACAAGGTGAGCACTATAAGAAGATACAATAGATTTTAACAGAGGTTATGGTGGGGATATACATCTTTTGTTACTAATTTTAAAAAACCAAAACACTGATCTTTTCCTCCTACTTGGGTCATTAAATTTACCCAATGGAAAAGAGATATATGCCCAGTGTGGAAGGGCACAGTGTCATAGGAAAGTGTACTAAGGACTGGACATCAGAAGACATAGGTTATATTCTCAACCTTTGCCATGTGGACTACAACAGATCTCCTGATGCACCTTTATTTTCTCCTCCATAAAAGGAATGAGCTTTGCAAAATTAATTGGCTTTGAAGCATATTTTGAGGATACAAAGGTTACAATGGTTGGGTTCCCTGTGTTTGGGCCTTGTTCCAACAGAGCAGTTCTCTAGTTTGTTTGGAGGATTAGGTTCTTAGGTCTTTCACTGTTTATTTTTAATAAGCACCATTGTTGAAATCCTATGCTTTCTTGGTGTTGTTCTTCATATAGAAATGCTAGAAATGGAAGGTAGATAACAAGGCGGCTCACCAGAGGACTGACTGAGAAGACTTATACTTCCTACTTGTCTCACAGATGCACCATTTAGCTGTGTTCATTTCTCCCTTTCATTTTCATTTGAGGTCTTGTGCTTCTTTCTTTGCCTCTCTATTCTCTCCTTTTCTTTTTTGTTTGCTTTTAAATATAGCTATAAGTTTAACTAACATATAATTATGTACATATATGAAAATCCATACTTCTGTGAAGCTAGTGCAATTGTCTGGATCCAGCACAGTGATTCTTTAAATTTTCTCTATATCAGATTCTCTTGGGCTACTTACAGCACAGATATTAGGGCCCTCCTCATTACATTCTTATTCAATAATGTAGGGTAAGAGGAAAAATCTGAATTACTAACAAGTGCCTTCATAGTACTACTGTTGTAATCTGGAAACTACACTTTGGGGATCATTGATGTAAAGGAAACAAAGGTAAAAACAGAGATAACTTTTGCTAGTTTCAACTTCTTCAATATGCATGCAAGCACGACCTTGTCTTAATGGTATCAATCAGTTATTACAAGCACAATTAAAAAGCCCCATGAGTTTTCTGGTTAGTAAATAATATCCCAATATTTTAAAAATATAAATACCTTGGTTCCTCTTTTTCATTTGTAAAAATATTTCATTAATTCAGCCTATTCCTGTAACCAATTCCCAATTGTTGAGTTAAAAACAAAAATGAAGCTGGGTGTCCATGGCTCACACTTGTAATCCAACTACTTGCAAGCCTGAGATTTGAGGATCACTGTTTGAAGCCTACTCGGGCAGGAGGGTCTAAGACACTCTTATCTCCAGTTAACCACCCCAAAAGCCAGAGGTGGAACTATGGTCCAAGTAGTAGAGCACTAACCTTAAGCAAAAAACACACACACACAAAAATAAAACCCTCAGGAACAGCACCCAGCCACTGATTTCAAGCCCAAGGACTGACACAAAAATAAAATTAATAAATTAGAAGTTTAAGAAGACATAGTTTCTATACTTTATATACATGGAGGGATGTTCCACTTTCAGGCAGCAATTTTTGGACCAACTATGGTGGGAAGGGAGTGTGGGATGTTATATATCTATAAGTGTGATTAGGGAAATAGCTGCAGAGGGCTGGGAATGTGGCTTAATAGTAGAGTGCTTACGTAGCATGCATGAAGCCCTGGGTTTTATTCCTCAGTATCACATAAACAGAAAAACCTGAAAGTGGTGCTGTGGCTCAAGTGGTAGATTGCTAATCTTGAGCAAAAGAAGTTCGGGACAATGCCCAGGTCCTTAGTTCAAGCTCCAGGACTGGCAAAAAAAAAAAGAAAGAAAGAAAGAAAGAAAGAAGAAAAGAAAAAGAAAGAAAATAACTGCAGATTTCCCCAGAAACTTGAGGCTATTTCCTAGAATGTTGGCCATGGACATTAATTAGCTCTATGCATCTTAATTTTCCTAGTTTTTTCTCCTAGTTTCCTTAATTTTCTAGTCTATTTCAGTCCACTAGAAATAGCAGAGCAATGCAGAATTCCTTGGCCAAACCAGATTGCTTAAGCTCACCTGGAGCAGAGGGTCCTGTAGCATACTCCTTACTTTATATTGCCTATGTCTAGCAGCCAGCTTATTCCAGAACAGATTAAAACTCCTAGTTCCTATGTGCAAGTCTCTTGCATGAAGCTGAGAGGGAGTGCATTATTCACAGACCACGAGCCTGTGGGCTTTCTGCCCACTTTCTAGTATAGATGAGCACAAGGAACACACCAATGGGAATGTCAACCCAGGAAGCTAATGCTCAGGGACTTATTTCACTTTTTGTTTTTTATTTCCCACTGGCTTTGAACCATTAATCAGTCTCCCAAGAACTGGAATTACAGACCTGTGTCATCATTAAGTCTTTTAATGCTCTGTTGCTGTTACTATGATGAATCCTGGTTCTACTGCTATGGCTGTGATGAGCTATTTTAGCCTGTGTGTGTGTTTTTTTTCTGGTCCTTGGGCTTGAACTCTTGGCCTGGGATCTATTCCTGACCTTCTTTTGCTCAAAGCTAGCTCTTTACCACTTGAGCCACAGCCCCACTTATGGCTTTTGCGGAGTAGTTTATTGGAGATAAGAATCTCATGGACTTATCTGCCCCAGCTGGTTTTGAGTGATCCTCAGATCTCAGCCTCCTGAGTAGCTAGGATTACAGGGGTGAGCCACCAACACCTGGTTTTGTTTTAGCCATTTTTAACAACTGTAGTTCTCCCAAAGACATTAGCTGTTTGCTCATTTGGACTTTGTGGCTTAAAAAAAGTCTCGGCGCTTTCCTTGGTCTTTCTCTTCAGTTTATCTCTTGCTCTTTGTAGTTTCTTTTCATTCTATGTGAACACTTAAGTGACTGTTTCCAAAGAGAAGGGCGCTCGCGACCCAGTTGAGCTTCCTCTGGAAGTGCTGCACTTGTCTGCAGCGACCTCCATGAAGCCAGGGAATGGGCAGTGTTCTGTCTGTCTTTGCAGAGCTCTCCATAGACACAGCATGCTGCCTGTCAGGGTTAGGGAGGAGCTAGCCCTTTGTATCTGGGAAAGCAATTTCTCAAGTGCATGTTGAGTCTCTTTGAGGCCAGGCAAAGAGAATCTTTTCCTGTCAGGTGAGCAGAAGGGATCTGGGAAAAGAATCCTAAAAGTCTGATTGAATTGTTACTTAGTTTCAGTCTTTCCTGTTTTCCTGACTTGCCCACACATACTTTTTACTATATAGGTACTGTTGAGAATCTCCTTTTTTTAATGTTAAACTCTTTATAACTTTATTTAATGACTGGAGTCTGAATATTTTTGCTGGGCTGGCCTATGGCCATGATCCTTCTGATCTCAGCCTCCTATGTAGCTAGGTGACACATACTACCATGCTCATCTGTTGGTTGAGAATGAGTTTTGTGAACCTTATGACCTGGCTGACTTTGAACTGTGATCCCCTTGACCTCAGCCTCCTGAGTAGCTAGGAGTATAGACAGGAGCCAGCACACCTATGTCCAATAAATCAGTCTTGAAACTTGCTGACTCTCACAAATAGTTTCTTCATACCAACTACAGCTAATTCCCACCCCAGACCTGGGAAGAACAATGGTTTTCTTTCTGTCTCTATTAATTTGTCCTTTCCAGGTATTTGATATGTAAATGTCAGGTATTACATGCAATCTTTTGCATTTGTCTTCTTTCAGATTGCATGCTTTGAAGCTCCTGTATATTGCCACCTGTATCAATAGTTTAGTACTTTGTATGGATGAATAGTATTCTATGGTATGGTTATTCCATGTTTTCTTTATCCATTCAGCAGGTGGTAGACATCTGCATTGTTTCTGGTTTTGTTATCATGAGTAATGTTGCTCTGAATACCTGTATACATCTATTGTACAGATATTTTATTTCTCTTAGATTTCTAGAAGTGAAAATGCTGGTTTGAACATATTAAGTTCATGTATATTTAAGAAACTACAGTTTCCCAAAGTGAAGTACTGTTTTCCATTCTCAGAAGTAATATAGGAGGTTTCTAGTTTCTCTAGTGCTTGGTATTTCTGTCTTCATTATAGCTTAGTGGCATAATGATTATTACCAACATTTAGGTTTAAAAATCAAACATTTGTCAAACAATTTATTTCTCTGTCTCTCTATCTCTCTCTCTCTCTTTGGCCAGTCTTGGGGCTTGAACTCAGGGTCTAGGCACTGTCCCTGAACTTCTTTTGCTCAAGGCTAGCACTCTACCACTTGAGCCACAACACCACTTCTGCCTTTTTGTGTCTATGTGATACTTAGGAATCAAACCCAGGGCTTCATGCATGCTAAGTAAGCACTCTATCACTAAGCCACATTCCCATCTCTCAAACAATTTCTGTAATTGAGGAATGCAGGTGCAGTTAGCCAGTCCTCTGGTTTTAGGATTTCACACAAAGCTTCAATTGAGACTTGTAGCCATTGACTGCAAGTGGGATCCTAAAGCTGCCTGGGGGAGGATCTGCTCCTGAGCTTCAAGGGGTTGGAGGAGGATTCAGTTCTTTAGGTGCTGGAGGACCAAGGGTCTCCGTTCTTTGATGGCTGTCTAAAGATTCTTTCAGTCCTTTGCCACTTGGACTTTACCACAAGGCAGCTCACAGCCTGACAGGGGGCTCCCATCAGATTGTGAATGGAAGAAAGAGTGAGAAAGAGGAGCCAGAATCTTTTTATAACCAAATCTCAGAAATTATATCTTAATATTTTGAGGCTTGTGGCACATTCATTCTAGTTTTCATTTGCATTTCTATTATGATAATGCTGTTGAGGGTTTTTAAAATTACGTGTAGCCATTTATATAAAATACCTGCTTGCATGTTTTTTTTCCTAGTACAGAGTTGAATTCAGGGCTTGTCCCTTTCTAAGCTGATCTCTCTTCTAGTTGAACCAGGCCTTTAGCCTTGATTTTTTGCTAGTTATTTTTGAAATAAGGTCTCTTAAATTATTCTGCCTTGGCTAACTTCAAACTGTAATCCTTTTTACCTGGGATAGGCGGTAAGAGCCACCAGAGTACCCTGCTCTGCTTAAATTGATTTTTGCAGTTTGTGGGTCTTGAGTGCAGGGCCTGGGAACGATCTCCTAACTTTTTCACTCAAGTCTAGTGCTCTACCACTTTGAGCCACAGCTCCACTTCCAGTTTTCTGGTAGTTAATTGGAGATAAGAGGCTCACAGTCTTTCCTGTCTGGGTTGGCTTTGAACTGCAGGAATTTACTGTCTTGCAGTTTTTGATTTAGAGGTTTGGTAGAGGCTTCACTGATCCAAAACCTTGCGGTCAACTAATAGACTCTTTCTGGAATATTTAGTGAAGAATGTAGTCTCTGCCTATTTGGGTTGTTAGTAGAAGTGAGTACCTTGCATTGTGGGGTCTGCTTCGCTGTGTTCTTGAGGTGTGGAATCTGAAGGTGGTTCCTGGCTTTAGAGGTCACCACACACCTTGGTTCTTGATTGTATCTGCCATGTTAAAAGCTATGCTGTTGCCAGAGGAGGATTCCTTCTTCTGTTGTACCTATCTAGAGCTACTTGTTGGATCTCTGTTGTCACATTTGTGATTAGATTGGGCCACTCAGCTCATATAGGGTCATCTTCTTATCTCAAAGTATTTCATCTTAAACTCACCTACAAATTGCCTTTGCCATGGAAGTTTATGTATTCATAGGTTCTGAGGTTAGGAAGTAGACTTTATTTCACTGTTGCTGGTTATGGGTCTTGAACTTTTGGCCTGGGCACTATCCCTCAGCTCTCTAGCTCAAGGTTAGTGCTCTACCACTTGAATCACTGCCCCACTTCTGGTTTTCTGGTGGTTTATTGGAGGTAAGAGTCTCATGGACTTTCCTGCCCAGGCTGGCTTTGAACCATAATCCTCAGATCTCAGCCTCCTGAGTAGCTAGGATTACAGGCGTGAACCACTGGTTCCCTGCACAAATAGACATTTAAAGAGGAACATTCTGGGCTGGAAGGGTGGCTCAGTGGTAGAATGCTTGCCTTGCATGTATGAGGCCCTGGGTTCGATTCCTCAGCATCACATAAGCAGGAAAAGCTGGAAGTGGTGCTGTGGCTCAAGTGGTAGAGCACTTGCCATGGAATGAGGAGCTCAGGGACAGCGTCCAGGCCCAGCGTTCAGGCCCCAAGACCGCCAAAAAAAAAAGAAAAAAAGAGTAACATTCTTTCTGCCACTAAAATATTTGTTCAAACTCTATGGGTCTTTATTTCCTTTCTTTAACAGTGCTTGCTCAAGTACAAAAGTATTTTTACTTTTATGTTTCAAAGGGATCATAATTAAGGCATTGAATCCAGGAAGATATTGCCTAAACTAAGATGATAAATACAATTCTTGGTTTGCTTCTAGAAATTTTGTAATTTTAGATATTTAATGGATTTATTATCTGTTTCAGGTTAGTTATTATTTATGGTGCTAGGTTAAGGATCTCATAATTTAGGTATGTATTAATTGACTTATTAATTTTATGTGGATATTCAATTAGCCAGGCACAATATGCTCACAAGTATCGTCTTTCTTTTACTGATTTGATTTCCACCTGTATTGAAGATCCATCGGCCATTAAAAGAATAATTTGAAGAATAATTATTAGACAAGTTGGAGGAATTTACTGATAACTCCTAAATTTTCTCCCACTGATAATGTATGCTTACCTTTCTGTCAATATGACACTGTATTCTTTTCTAATATTTTAAAGGTTTCTATGTCTATTAAAAAAGGAGTTAACACTATGTTGAATTAAAATATTAAGTAAAAAATGGTTTTCCATAATCTATTTGACACATTAATATTTCATTGCTCATTAAATTCTTCTTAGTTATGTAATAGAAAGGAGAATTTGAATTTTATGCTTGAATTAGGAGAGTTAGATTGCTTTGAATCTGTTAAATGCTATCTTATAGGAATAAGGTAAAAGATATTCAAAATGTTGGTAACGTTCCATTAAATATCTTGATGCAAGTACCACTTGCAAAGCTCTGTTCTTTCTTTTTCCTTCCAGATAAACCTTTGGAACCACGCAGAATCTTGAACAAGACAGTTCCCAGCTTGCCCAACACTGACACCATTTTCAGTGAGGCCTTTGCCAAGATGCGGAAGCAGTACCCTGGTGTTCTTGCTCCAGAGACATGTGTCTGTGTAGTTCAAGCCTCTGTGAAATATCCCTACGAAATGGGTATCAAGGAGGAGGAGAAGCTGTTTTGGTACCTCTACAATCAGAGCAGGCCAAAGCCCTGCAGTATGCTTTCTTTGCAGAAAGGATTACAAACAAGTGGTCAACTCCCTCTGGGGCATCCTGGAAAACAGTTTCAGGGAGACCCATTTCTTCAGCTGGCGTTCTTGGTAAGTGACTGGATATGTTCATGAGACTCACCACATTTTATATGTGGGTGCTACCACTTACTTAAGGCTGTCTGGTGTATAATTCACCATATTTTCATCTGCCAATCCAAGTGTATTGAACATAAGCTGTGTCAGTTCTCTTAAATCTCATACCTTACCATAAACTCTATTCCTTTTATGTGGGAGGGCTAGAGACACTAACCTTTTCAACAATGAGCTAACCTTTAGTGGTGTGAGGGATGGTCACAAGGTGCATATACTCCTACTAGACTGTTTTTACTCTTTCTTGCCACTTGCCTGCATGAGTCTCCCACTCTAGTATTTTCTAACAGGGATTGTTATTTGGACCATATTTCAAGATGTAGCTTGTCATTCTTGTAGCTCGGTAGAAATGAATTCTTTTGTGTTTTTGATGATATCCATGCATGTCTTCCAGGTGTAGACCACTATGATTATTTGATGCAGCCCTCTGCTACTCCTATGCACCCTTAAAAATGCTTTAAAATCACTTTGTTTACCTTCAGTAATTTTTAAGTGCACATTACCATAGAAGCCTCTATTCAGTGATGATTTTTGAGTTCTTAGTACCATTGAGTCATTCTTTCCTTCATTCCTAATCCACAGGTTTGGGAACAATGGGCCAAGGCATTGCCATTTCCTTTGCAATGGCCAGGATCCCCGTGATTGCTGTAGAAGCAGACCAAAAGCAACTAGAGCTGCAAAGAAGGCAATAGCTTCCATCTTGGAAAAGCAAGCATCCAAAAGGCAACAGAGTGGCAAAGCTTGGTCAGCCCCAAAACTCACCTTTGCTTCCTCTATAAAGGAGCTGGCTGGTGTGGATTTAGTCGTGGAGGCAGTATTTGAGGACATGAACCTGAAGAAGCAGGTCTTTGCTGAACTGTCAGCTGTGTGCAAGCCTGAAGCATTTCTGTGCACCAATACTTCAGCCCTGGATGTGGATGAGATTGCTTCTGCCACAGATCGTCCACAGTTGGTGATTGGCACCCACTTCTTTACACCAGCTCATGTGATGAGGTTGTTGGAGGTTATTCCCAGTCACTACTCTTCCTCTACCACTATTGCCACCGTTATGGATCTATCAAAAAAGATTAAGAAGATTGGGGGTAGTTGTAGGCAACTGTTATGGTTTTGTTGGAAACAGAATGTTGGCTCCGTTTTTCGACCAGGCATATTTCTTGTTAGAAGATGGAAGTAAGCCAGAGGACATAGACGGAGTGCTAGAAGAGTTTGGTTTTAATATAGGGCCCTTTAAAATGGGTGACCTTGC
>NW_012267412.1:120274-152380 GCF_000151885.1 Dipodomys ordii | reverse complement strand
GCCCCTCAGACAACAAAAAATAAATAATTCCTTCCTTCCTTCCTTTCTTCCTTCTTTCCTTCCCTCCTTCCCTCCTGTTCCTATTGCTCTACTCTGTTCTCCTCTCTTCTTCCTTCCTTCTCTTCTCTTGAAAACATTAATCCAGACGTGGGAATGTGGCTTCATGCCTAGCATGCATGAAGCTCTGAGTTCGATTCCTCAGTACCACATAAGCAGAAAATGACAGAAGTGGTACTGTGGCACAAGTGGTTGAGAGCTAGCCTTGAGCAAAAGCAGCTCAGGACAGTACCCAGGCCCTCAGTTCATTCTCCAGGACTGGACAAAAAGAAAAAAATTACTCTAGTTAGAAAGATCACCCCTTGTATGGATATTTATAGGGAATGTCCAGAATATACAAAATTTAGGTTTGTGTTTGTCTAAATCGAAATTCCTAAAGGTTACAGTGAGGAATAACTGATAATAAGTGCAGATTGTATTTTATATTGATAAAAGTATTCTAAAGTGCAGATTGTATTTTATATTGATAAAAGTATTCTAAAGTATTATAATGGTTTTATAATACTATGATTATAAATCCTATGATTGAGATGTATATTTTAAAAGTTAATTGTATTGTATTGTGAATTATGTACTTCAGTAAAGTTGATAAGTGACTGGGGCAAAGTTGACATCTTTCAGCATGTTTTAAAAGATCTGTGTTCACTACATTTTCACTTGCCAGTCTAAGCAAGATCATCAAAATTTGTCCTGGAGAAATCTTTTTTTTTTCTTCTGCTAGTCAGGGGCTTGAACTCACGGCCTGAGTTCTTTTGCTTAAGGCTAGCACTCTACCACTTGAGCCATAGCTCCACTTCCTTCTTTTTCTGTTTTTGTGGTACTGAGAAATGGAATCCAGGGCTTCATGCATGCTAGGCAAACACTCTACCACTAAGCCATATTCCCAGCCCCTGGAGAAATATTGAATGAATGTAATAAAAATTTTCTATTTAACTCCCCTCCCCCAAAAGAAAGGCCAGTGCTGGTGGCTCGTACTTGTAATCCTAGCTACTTAAAAGGCTGAGATCTGAAGAACACAGTTTGAAGCCAGCCTGGACAAAGAAGCCAACCTGGACAGGAAAGTCTGTGAGACTCTTGATTTCCAGTTACAAAAAAAGCCAGAAGTGGAGCTGTGGCTCAAGTGGTAAAGTGCTAGCCTTGAGCAAAAAAAAAAAAAGAGACAGAATCCAGGCCTTGAGTTCAAGCTCCAAGACTGGCACCAAAAACAACAAAAATTGTTGTCAGTGTGGAATTCTTGTTGTTGTTGTTTTTAATTGTGTGGTTTTTTTTGTCTTTTCTTTTTTGGCATTGGGGATTGAACCAGGGATGTTGCATTTTCTAAGCAAGCGTTTGCCACTGAGCAACATCTCAGCGCTGCTGTATTCTTTTGAAATTCATATAATTTGTTTTTGTTTATTAAAGAGATTGCAGATGCTATAACAACTGACTACAAATTAACTTATTTTAGATTTCAGTTTTTTAAAAAGATGACATTAACTTTTCTTTAACCTTAAATGAATTTTATTTTGCATTCTTAAAACTTTTTTTTTTTTTTTTATGCCAGGCACTAATGACTCACATCTGTAAGCCTAGCAACTCAGGAGGCTGAATAGAAAATGCCAGCCTGAGCAGAAAAGTCCCTAAGACTCTTACCTCCAATTAACCACCTAATAGCTGGAAGTAGAGCTGTGGCTCAAGTAGTAGAGAGCTAGCCTTGAACAAAAATCCCAGGGACAGCGCCCAGGCCCTGAGTTCAAGCCCCATAGCTGACACACACAAAAAACAAAAACCTTATTTTTATTCTAAACTTCCCTTTATTTCTAAGTTTTAAAATTAAAGGACTATGAGTAGGTTTTTTTGAGTGAAAGACCCCTGAATTTTTTGATAGCTTGTATATATTCACATGCATTTCTTAGAACTGCAGTTCTTGTTTTGTACCATATCCATTTTATATCAAAAAAGGCAGAACGAATTCTAAATTGTTTTCTATCAATAATATTAAACATGATGGCATTTTTCAAGATATCTTGCCCTGTTCTTGAAAATATACTTGCTTGAAAAGCTGGGTTTTGTTTGTAATTTTTAACCTACTCATGTCTAAGAAAAAGAAAACGTTCTAACAGACATTTTTATAACTGTGTTCTAATGGTAATTGTCTCAAAGAGACATATGTTTCAAATACCCTTGAAGCTTTGCCATAGGACTCCAGCTTGAAAGCCAGATCCATTGATGTCCTGCAATCAGTAAAGCCACTTTGGCTGCACTCATAGCTGTCCATTTGTCTCCAGCAGGACCAGCTGTGCACAAGAGATAAAGTGAAGGGTCCTTAACTCCCCTGATTAGTGATGTTGCAGAACTGTCTGTGCAAATTATGTTCTGCCAATCTGTATACACCTAGAATCTCCACACTTGTCTTTTAAAAGACCCAGAAAGATGAGCATGGTGACTCATGTCTGTAATCTTAGCACTTGAAAGACTGATGAAGAAAGAATGGAAATTCAAGGTCATCCTGGGTTACAGAGTGAATTACAGGCCAGCCTGAACTTTATAGCAAGACCATGTTTCAAACAAAAACCAGGAAAACCCTTATGAACTAGAAATGTTGGGGCTTACTCATATTATCTGAATCCTTTAGGTAGCCATTGATGATATTAAATCCAGCTTTCTTAACTCTATAAACAACTTTCTTTTTTATTTTATTTTTGCACTATTATCAGGGTTTGAACTCTGGGCCTGAGTGTCCCACATTTTTTTTTTTTTTAGTTTAGTTCTTTGCTCAAGACTGGTACTCTACCAATTGAGTCACAGCTCAACTTTCAAATGTTTTGTTGGTTGGTTGGTTGGTGATTAACTGGAGATAAGAGACTCTTGGACTTTCCTGCCTGGACTGGCACAGAACCTCAAGCCTCAGATCTCAGCTTCCTGAGTAGCTAAGATTATAGGTATGAGCTTCCATCCTGTAGTTCATTTAAAATATCTCTGGGAGTTAGTAGAGCACTAGACAATGAATGAAAGCAGAAGGAATCAAGTTTGAGTCCCTGGTGTCTTTTGCTTGGATGGGCAGCAGGGAAACCTCTGGGCCTTGCTCAGTGCTTTGAGAAGCTGGTGTCATAATCTGTGCCAGGGAACTGTGATGGGTCACATGTACTTCTTCTCTCACCTGCCTCTTCACTCTTTACAGAGCTTTCTTCAGCCTCCTTGATGGCTGGCAAGACAGACGTGGAGCCTCTCCCGTCTACCTTCCACTCACAAGCATCTCTTTCGGCTGCTCCACCCTACTCTGGTGTGTAGGGTGACAGCCTACTTCCCATTGTTGGCTGTTCTTGCTTCAAATGCTCCTAGAGCTTTAGTATGGCCACCTTTGCAGCTCCTAGCAGCTCTTCTTTTTTCCTGGTTTTAATTCTGCATCTGCTTCACCATACCTTCAATTTCTCTCTGCACTGCTGGCAGGTGGCCACTTGGTCCAGTGACATATATCCAGGGAAGAACTCAGCTGAGTAATGATTGATAATCTGTTTCAAATGTATTTACTCATCACATTAGTTAGTCTGTCTTATGACTACCTCAGATTGGGGGCATCCCTGGGATGGCACCCACACCTGGACCCATGCTGATCAAATCCTAGAGGCCCCAGGGCCCCATGTCACTGCTGGAGGTTCAGTACCATGAAAGCCAGCCCGAAGACTGCTGAGGAACCAAGCCGAGACCCAAGGCTGCCCAGGCCAGGCCTGAAGGGAAGGTGGCACTGACTCAGCTCTCACCTGCCTTCTTCTTCAGCTGCTACCATGCACAGCCAGACTCATCTCTACAATACAACTTTCTATGATTGGAGTGTGGCTTAAGTGATAGAGCACCTGCCTACCTAGCCATGCCCTGAGATCAAACCCCAGTACTGCTTCTCTCCCTTAAAATAGAAAAAGAAACAGCTTTCTGCATAAAATCACAGTTGTCCCCATTACTAGTGCTATGTGCTTATCTCACTAGTTTATGCATATTTTAATGGGCAAGTTACATGACTTCCAGGCAGGATAGCAATATTGCACCATTCCAGGGGATGGCATTCATAATGTACAATATGTTTCTCTCTCTCAATCTGTGTGTGTGTGTGTGTGTGTGTGTGTGTGTGTGTGTGTGTGTGCGTGTGTGCTTGTGCACCAGTACTGGGTCTTAACTTGTCCTTGTGCTCTTACTTAGCGTTTTCACTGAAGGCTAGAATTTTACCACTTAAGCCATACCTTCACTTCTGGCTTTTTTTCTGGTTAATTGGTGATACAAGTGACAAACTTTGCTGCCTGAGTTGGCTTCAAACCATGATCTTCAGATCTCAGTCTCTTGAGGAAGAGAAATGAGCTATCAGCATCTGGCTTTAATCTGTGGTTCTTTGTTTTTGTTTTTTGTTTTGGGTCTGGTTGTGGGGCTTGAACTCTGGGCCTGGGCGCTGTCCCTCAGCTCTTCAGCTCAAGGCTAGAGCTCTACCACTTGAGCCACAGCGCCACTTCCGGCTTTTTTTTCTTTTTGCTTATGTAGTACTGAGGAATCGAACCCAGGGCCTCAGGCATGCAAGGCAAGCGCTCTACCACTGAGCCATCTTCCCAGCCCCTAAATCTGTGGTTCTTATAGGTATTCTATCTAATGGTACTACCTAATAGTATCATATAATGGCTACTGATTAGTGTAAAAACTGCATCATGGGATCTGACACCACATCTTTGTAGGACATTACCTCCAAACGAAATCTCAACAATATCTCCAAAGAGATACTCTACTGCTCTTCTCTTGGGAAGGCTAGTAGATTCTGGGCAGTGCTCTATGTGATTGGATAGGGAAATCTATGAATTCCAGTCAAATGGATCACTTATCCTCCAAGACAGAAGTATTCTGATATAATTGACAGCACCCAGTGGTTGAGTGATGTCCTTGAATACTAGTATCTGGGGTGCAGCATTGGTGTCTGGCTAGCAAACTGTGCCTTCAGCAAATGGATCAGCCTTGGTGAGGGAGTTGGGCTCAAGCCCAGCTCCATCCCTACAATTATACCTACTGGGTTCATGGGCCACCCATGTCAGTACTAATGTAGGCAGTGACTGACAGGCTGGTATCAGCAGCATGATCACTCTATATAGCTGTGTCATTTTCTTTGGTGAATGAATGCCTTTTTTTTTTTTTTGTCATGAGGCCTCAATTGTGGCCTGGGCACTGTCCTTCCGCTCTTCAGCTCAAGGCTCTACCACGTGAGCCATAGCACCACTTCCAGCTTTTTCTGCTTATGTGGTGCTGAGGACTCAAACCTAGGGTCTCATGCATGCAGGGCAAGCATTCTACCACTGAGCCACCTTCCCAGCCCCTGAACGCATGTCTTTAACACAGAATGCAGCCAGGCGCCAGTGGCTCACACCTGTAATCCTAGCTACTCAGGAGATTGAGATCTTAGCATCACAGTTCAAATCCAGCCCGGGCAGGAAGTAAGTCCTGAGACTCTTATCCCCAATTAACCACCAGAAAACCGGAAGTGGTGCTGTGGCTCAAGTGGTAGAGCACTTGTCTGGAGCTGAAGATCTGTGGGACAGCACCCAGGCTGAGAGTTCAAGCCTATAACTTATTTTTCCTCTCAGGCCCTGAGCACCTATCAAACTGTTGGCTATTGCCTGTTTCACCTCAAACGAATCCAGATTTTCTCTTCTCTCCCACCATCTGCCGTGCAAGTTTTGGCATTTCTCCTTTACAAGGCATGTGCCTTCATTTTCTCCAAACTTCCAAGTGTCAACTTAACATTGTGTTGGCAATAACTTCTGAAGTGACCAGGCCATGTATTATGACAAATGTTTTCACATGGACAGACTTCCTCTTCTCAAGTTTATGCCTTGAATCCTCCACTTACCACCTTCAAGGCCTGGTTTTTTTTCTGGCTTTTGTAGCTATATGTTGGCTTCTTCTTCTTTGTATAGCCCTTGGAGGTTATAAACCCCATCTCCCTTACCAGGCTCACTACTTTCATGAATGGGTTATTTGGGGACTTAGTGTCCAGGAAGAGAGGGGAAAGTTTTTCCTGCACTGGGCATGTGCTATCTTGTAAGGCAGAGGCCTCTGAATTCTCTTTGAGAGAGGTGGGAACACAAGCAAGAAGGGACCAATCACCTTTGCAGGCCCAAAGCATTCAGGGAATCTCAGATTTGCAAGATTTAACATTCAGAAATGGAGATGTGGCTACATGGTAGAGCACCAGCCTTGGTTAAAAAAACAAACAAACCATGAGGCTCTGAGTTCAAGCCCCAGAATTTGCACAAAAACAAACAAACAAAAAAACAGCAACCAAAAAGATGCTAAGACTTCAGCCAGGTGCCTACGGCTCACACCTGCAATTCTGGCTACACAGAAGGCTGAATCTAAGGACTGAAATCTGAAGGCATCCCTGAGCAGACAAATCCATGAGACTCTTGTCTCCAGTAAACCAGCAAGTAAACAAAACAAAACAAACACAAAACTTGAAGTGGCTCGCACCTGTCATCCTAGCTATTCAAGAGGCTGAGATCTGATCATCATGGCTAAAAGCCAGCTTGGGCAGACAAATTCATGGGACTCTTATCTCCAGTTAACCAGCAAAACCCAGAAGTGGAGGTGTGACTCAAATGTTAGAGTACCAGCCTTGAGTGAAAAAGCTAAAGGCGAAGGTAGAGGCCTTGAGTTCAAGCCTACTATCCCCACCAAAAAAAGAAAGAAAGAAAGAAAGAGAGAGAGAGAGAGAGAAAGAAAAGAAAGAAGAAAAGGTTTTTGCACTACTTGACCCAAATGTCCTTATCCTAAATCTACCTAGTCAAGTCCATATACTTCATGTAGTCAGTTTGCCATGAGAATGCAATGTTCTACAGAATTCCACTTCTCTTATAATGAAATCTGGGTCTGACTCTGCTATCTTTTTTCCCTGGTGACAACAAGGGATGAGTCTCTTTATAGGATGCTGGGGAAGTTCTCTGTTAGGCACACCTCATCTTACATTGGTAACTAATTACCTTCACTTCTCTTATTATATTTCTCTAGTATAGTAAAATCCCAATTACTTCCTATAAGCCTCTTAAGTACTTGAGTGCAACAGTCCTCATTCTCTCTATCAGAATCTCTTCCCAATTCCACTGGCAAAAGTTTTAACTTTTCACTGCATTTTCAAAATTCTGCAAACTAATATAGTATTTGGGAACTTTATTTTTTAATAATCTGCCACAATAATGAAGTACCACCTAAATACTAGTGAGATATAATTTTAAAACATTTCTGCATATGAATTATAGCTCCTGGTATAATTTAAAATATATTTATGTTTTTTCTGTAATTAGTTATAACAATGATTTCTCATTTCTCTTGGACCTATATAAGTCAACCAGTTTCAAGATTGGTGTTGCTGGACAAAAATTAGGCATGACTTGAGTCATATGACTTTCTTGCTGATTGGAAGCCAGTGATTTGGTTCTGAAATCCCATTTTAGAGTTTGTTTGCAAGAACTACGTCTGTGACCAACTGTCATAGGCCAAGTTTCTCAGGAGAAACTCTGAGGTAGAAATATCAAACAGGGGACCCATGGTGAACGTTCTAATGATGAATGCTCTCGACAAAGACACCTGAAAAGAAGAAAGTGGGATGAACAGAAGAAGTTGAACTGTGATGCAAATGCCAGTGAACCCATGGGGAGCTCTGGGGCATAACCCTTCACAGATATACTGGATTGAGTCAAGGGGGCTGGGTGATGCATCCCACCTTGAGATACCTCTGTGTGTGTGTGTGTGTGTGTGTGTGTGTGTGGTATTTGAATTTGAACTCAGGATCTTAAACTTGCTATTTGGGTGCTCTATCACTTGAGTCATACCTCCATTCTTTTTGTTGCTTTATTTATTTATTCATTAATAGGGTCTTGTATTTATCTCTAGAGCCAATATCCTCTTACCTTCACCTTCTCTTGGGCTCCTAAGTGTACATTATCAGCTTTGTTGATTAAGATAGGATCTCACTCAGTTTTCGAATAGTTAGGATTATAGATGTGGGCCTCCATGCTCAGCATTTGAGTTGTTTTTAGATATGAGTTGTTCCTAGGATAGAAAGATGGCCTTGGACATACCTTTAGCCAAGGTCAATATCCTTAGAGCACTCTACTCCTTACCTCCTCTCAGGCATTCCCAGCTCCTGGAAGAGTCAGTGCATTGACACTAAGGTGGGAATCTGGATGGTTTTGCCTTTGAAGACTAGTATTTTTTTTTTAAATCACGTTGGTGTCTCCTGTTTCTGTCATTTAGTACCAGAAACTCTGAAGTCCGTGGCATCCTCATTATCTGAACTGTCCTTCCTGTATGGCATCTAAACTGTCTCTCTCAACTCTGTTCTTCCTAGGAATTCTTCAGGATTTACTTTGTATCAGCACCAGCTCCTCCTTAGGGCCCACAATGTTCTTTTGCAGAGATTCTTGGGGAATTCAAGAGACTAACAAATAGCTTCATTAATTATCATCTGAATAAGTCAAGAAATAAAATGAAAATTAATTATGAGAGTTAAAGTATCACTTCTTTTTCTTTCTTGCTTTTCTTTTCTTTTTTTTTTTTTGTTGGTCATGGGGCTTGAACTCTGGGTCTGGGTGTTGTCCCTCAGCTCTTCAGCTCAAGGCTAGCACTCTACCACTAGAGTCATAGCACCACTTCCAGCTTTTTCTGCTTAGGTGGTGCTGAGGAATCGAACCCAGGGCCTCATGCATGCAAGGCAAGCACTCTACCACTGAGTCACCTTTCCAGCCCTCACCTCTTTTTGATAGAGGCCAGGGTGGAGGACAAGGTTTTAGACATATCAAACCTGTTGTAATGTAATAACATTGTAGTGGATAATTACGCAGGTCTCCCCACCTGATCACAGCAATACTGAACCACACTTACTGTCTTATGCTTAAAGTCAAAGCTTCAATCTCTGCTTTAGCTTTCTCAGACAGGGGTGGTGCTCTACCATTTGAGCCACTCCGCCACTTCACTTCTGGCTCTGTGCTGGACAATTTGAGATAAGAATCTCTTGGATTTGTCTGTAAGGTTGGCTTTGTATGATGCTCCTCAGATCTCAGCCTGCTGAGTGGCTAAAATTACCTGCATGAACACCTCATCTTTGTTTTGTTTTTAACCAGTCTTAGGGCTTGAACTCAGGGCCTGGCTGCCATCCCTGAGCTTCTTTTGTTCAAGGCTAGCATTCTACCACTTGAGCCACAGCACCACTTCTGGCTTTTTCTGTTTATGTGGTACTGAAGACTTGAACCCAGGGTTTTATGCATGCTATGCAAGCACTCTATCACTAAGTCACCTTCCCAACCCCACCTCATCTGTGTGTGTGTGTGTGTGTGTGCGCGTGCGCGCTCGTGTGTGCATTCATACACGCACCAGTACCAGGACTTGAATTCAGGGCATTACGCTGTACCACTTGGCCGCAACTCCATGCCTGGCTTTTTGCTGGTTAACCAAAGGTAAGAATCTCACAGACCTTACTGCCCATGCTAACTTTGAACCAAGATCCTCAGATCTCAGCCTCCTGAATAGCTAAGATTACAGGCGTGAGGCAACAGTTCCCTGCTTCCTTCTTTCATTTTTAACTTCTGCTTCAACCTCATCTTGTTAGAACAGCTGTTTCTGACTACCGCTGAACAATAGTAATTATTCACTTCCTTCATACTTCCCGTCTTTTTCTTTCTTTCTTTCTTTCTTTCTTTCTTTCTTTCTTTCTTTCTTTCTTTCTTTCTTTCTTTCTTTTTTTTTGTCAATTGTGGGTCTTGAACTCTTGGCCTGGGTGCTGTCCTTTAGCTCTTCAGCTCCAGGCTAGTGCTCTACCACTTGAGCCACAGTGCTGCTTCTGGTTTTCTGGTGGTTAATTGGAGATAAGAATCTTACGAACTTTCTTGCCCAGGCTGGCTTTGAACCGGGATCCTCAGATCTCAGCCTCCTGAGTAGCTAGGATTATAGGCATGAGCCACTGGTGCCCGGCACTTCCCATCTTCTTGTCCTTCCTTTTTACCCAGTACAATTACTGTCTAACATAAATTTTGTTTGTTTACTTATTCTCTGTGCCCTGTCTCTAAATGTAAGCTCCTCAAAAGTAGGCACTTTTGAATGTTTTACCTGCTTTCAATCTTAGCACCTAGACCAGGGCCAAGCTATAGGAGATATTTTATGTGAAGAAATAAAGATCTTACTTTACCTGTCATCTAAAGTATCACACTTCAAGTTCTCCCTTCTGAGGATTCACTCAAACTATCTTAGGAACACTAATGGAAGCTATAGAATGCAATCTTATATATTGTCTGTCTCAAAACTATTAATTACAGCTTATCATAAAGGAATACAGAAATTTTCTACACATTATCTAGCTTTTGCCTTAACCACCTAACTATAGGTCCTATGTTCCTATCATTTTTATTTGTGACTTACACATAAACATCATGAAAAAAAATTGTTTTGGGGGGGGTCCGGTTGTGGGGCCTGAACTCTGGGCCTGGGCTCTGTCCTTCAGCTCTTCAGCTCAAGGCTAGCACTCTACCTCTTGAGCCACAGCGCCACTTCCGGCTTTTTTCTTTTTGCTTATGTGGTGCTGAGGAATTGAACCCAGGGCCTCAGGCATGCAAGGCAAGCACTCTACCACTGAGCCATCTTCCCAGCCCCACGAAAACAATTTTAAAATCAAATTATATTTTTTGCTTTTCACAAATCCTTTTTCTTTCAGACAAGAATATTACTAAAAATGACCAAATTCAAGAATATTTGTTACCAGAATATATGAAAGTTTAAAATCTGAACTGTTGCATAAAATCTAATTTTTGACACTCTCCTAAATTTCGTGTTGCAATTCCAACTGATCTCCAGGAGTATCTTGCAGGGTAGACTGTGTGTTGGAAAATAAACAGCTTAATGAATTGCAATTAAGATGGTTTACTTCTAAGAAGGGTGAGGAACTTTTTGCAGAAGTTTCCACTAGATGGTGTTATTGAGAAGTTTTCATAGTTCACTTTTAACTAAACAATAGAACACAATTCACAGCTTTAACAGCTCTAAATTAATCTTTCTATAACTTTACACAAGTGTTCTGGGGGCTCTCAGAGGTTAGTTCATCGTGTGTGTGTGTGTGTGTGTGTGTGTGTGTGTGTGGTGTGTGTGTGTGTGTGTGTACTGGGGACTTGAACTCAGATCCTGGGTACTATCCCTTACCTTTTTCATTCATGACTGGTGTCTGCCATTGAGCCACATCTCCACTTTGGCTTTCTGCTGGTTTGAAGAAAGAGTCACAAACTTTCCTGCCCAAGGTTGGCTTCAAAATTGCAATCTTCAGATGCCAGCTTCTCTCTCTCTCTCTCTCTCTTTGGTCAGTGGTGGGGCTTGAACTCTGGGCTTGGGTGCTGTCCCTGCACTCTTCAGCTCAAGGCAAGCACTTTACCACTTGAGCTACAGCGCCACTTCCAGTTTTCTACTGGTTTATTGGAGATAGGAGTCTCATGGTCTTTCCTGCCCGGGCTGGCTTTGAACTGCAATCCTCAGATCTCAGCCTCTTGAGTAGCTAAGATTACAGGCGTGAGCCACCCGCACCTGGCAGTTTACTTTTAACTACTAAACAATAGAACACAATTCACAAGTTTAACTTCTCTTTCTATAACTTTAGACAAATGTTCTGTGGGATTAAGTGTAGGTGTATTTAGCTTCCTTAACTAGCTAATAGGTAGTATGCACAGGAGCAAATTGGAGGTAGGATTTTGGCTAGGGTAACATATGACAGTATGAGGTTTGCAGTGATCACAATGTATATGACTTTTGGTAACCTCTTTTTCAGACTTAAAACATTATGTGAGATGCGTGTAATTTTCTTGTGGTTCCTTTTCAGCTTACAAGAGCATAAGAGGGCAAGGGGTGTAGTTCCATGGTTGACTCAAAGCTCAAGAGTTTGATCCCTAGTCCACAAAGGAAAAAAAGCACGATTATACTCCTTCCTTCTGTCCTTCCTTCCTTCCTTCTCTTCCTCCCTTCTCTCTTCCATTCTGTTCTTCCTCTTTTTTTTTTAACTTTTGCTAGTACTGGGTTTTAACCTAGGGACTCCCTCTTGCTATCCAGGCATTCTACCACTTGAGCTACATACACACCCCTTTGGTGTTTTAGTTATTTTTCAGGTAGAGTCTCACTCTTTTGCCAAGACTAATCTGGACTTTGGTCTTACACCTTCTGTGTAGCTGGGATGACAGGAGTGTGCCACAGTAGGATGAGAAGGGGTCCCTGTAACTTTCTGCCCAACTATGATCTTCCCAATCTTCACCTCTTCAGTAGCTAAGATTACAGGCATGGCACCCCACAGCAACTGAGTTTTAAAAATTGAAATGGAATGCTGGGAGCCAGTGGCTCACACCTGTACTCCTAGCTACTCAGGAGGTTGAGATCTGAAGATCACGGTTCAAAGCCAGCCTGGGAAGGAAAGTCCATGAAACTCTTAAATCCAATAAACCACTAGAAAACCAGAAGTGGCGTGGTGGCTCAAGTGGCAGAGTGCTCACCTTGAGCTGAAGAGCTCAGGGACAGTGCCCAAGCCCAGAGTTCAAGCCCTACACTGACAAAAATAAAAAAAAAATTGAAATGGAGGAGGATACAGTGTCTCATGTCTCATGTAATCCTAGCTATTCAGCAGGATTGTGGTCCAGAATACTTGGGTAAAAAACAAGATCATACCTCAAAAATAACTGGAAAAGGCCAGATTCTAGTGGTTCATGCCTGTAATCCTAAGCTATTCAGGAGGCTGAGCTTGGAGGATTCTGGTTGAAGCCAGCTCTGGCAGAAAAGTCTGTGAGACTCTTATCTTCAACAAACTCATCAGAAAAAGCTGGAAGTGGTGCCGTGGCTCAAGTGGTAGAGCCCTAGCCTTGAGAGGCTCGGGGATAGGGCACAGCACCCTGGCCCTGAGTTTAAGCCTTGGGACTGGCAAAACAAGCAAACAAACAAAACAACAAAAACCTACCCAACAACAGAAGAGAAAGGACTGCAGATGTGAATCAAATGGTAGAGTACTTGACCTAGCTTGGACCTCTGAGTTCAAGCCCCAGTACCCAAACAACTTCAATTATTTATTCCTACATGGTGCATGAAAAGTTAGTGTAATTGTTTTTTGTTACTGATTTTTTTTCTGCCAGTACAATTGCTTGAACTCAGTCTTACTCAGTCTTTTGCTCACAGTTAGCAGAAAGCCTCTCAGATTTGTCTACCCTGATTGACTTTGAATGGAGATCCTCATATCTCAGCCTCTCAGCTTCCTGAGTGTCTAAGATCATAGGTATGAGCTGCTTATTAATTCTTTAAACTATGAACAACAAGGTTAGATATTTAGTTCTTTCTATATAAACATTTTTCTATTACATAATCAATTCAGGAATTATTTTCAATGTCTAATATTCATGGTATATTGATGCAATAATATGAGCCTTGATAAAATGCAGCAGTTAGTTTGCTTGACAATTTCCTAAGGGCCACTGATTTTTACAGTGGATCCAGATAATCAGATTCTATCATTTGCTGCAGATTTCAGGCTCTCATAGATATGTGAGAGATCAATGACTTCTTTTTTTTTTTTTTTTTTACCACAGTGAAATGGAATCTTGCTGCAAAATCACTATTACACTTCCTCTTTTTTTTTTAGATTAAATTCCAGCTTCCTTACCTGACTTTTGCATGTTTGTTATAAGTTCCATCTTCTAGACATTATTACCACTTTCTCCTAGTGTTAACAGAATTCAGATGAAAGAAGGGAAGATATTATCTGCATAATTTACATAATCTTCTGCCTAATCACCCGAATATATTTCCATAAGTTACATAGATCTATCTGAGCAATGAGAAGTCATGGGGGAGGGGGAGAGAGAGAGAAACAGACACACAGAGAGAAACAGAGAGAGAGAGGCAGAGAGAGGAAAGAGAGTCAGAGACAGGAAGACAAAAAGAAAAGAGGGAGGGGAGGAGAAGGGAGAGTAAAAGAGAAGGGAGGAGAGGGGAGGAGAGGAGAAGAGAACAGAGGAGAGGAGAAGAGAACAGAGGAGAGGACAGGAGAGGGGAGTGAGAACTTTCCCAAGGTCCCTTTAGAAGAAGGCATGTGAAATGACAAATCAGGGAGTATGAAGAGCTGAAAGAAGAGATATCTGGGTTTGAGGCCACTGGGGCTACTGGAGGGTCAGGTGATGCCATGTTGCTGGAAAGAGGAAGGAAAAGCATGAAGCTCAATGCACTTCTTTCTCCTTTTCTCCATGCTGATGTCCCCACTTCCCAGTGCCTTGCCTGGTCATAGGGAGACAGGAGCCAAGCGCAGGCACCAGCAGCTGTTTTCTGGGCTGTTGACAGTGGGGCAGCTCTAACACAGACTCTTTTCTTCTTCCATGTAGGGAGAAGGCAGTGGCTATGAGTAGAGCTTTGTTTCAGCCATCCATCCCCCAATTATTGGAGAGAACTTCTGTTTAACCCTGCATGTCCCATTCCTGGGCACTCAAGACCGGAGGACAATGCAACAAGAAAGAATCTCTCCTGCCAGGGCCCTTCTGCTAAAGTTAGTATGAGCTCAGATTCCAAAGCTGGCTAGGTAGGAGAGAAGCTTGAGGTCGGGTCTTAGTCTGATGACATGGAGAAGTTAGTAGAATAGAGCAGTGGCTGATAACTAGTGGCTAGCCATAGGCTAGACAGAGACAGATAACATATACCTTTCCTAGGAAAATAATTATTTCTATCCCATAAAATATGTATAACCTAGTCATAGCTGCCTTGCTATATGAAAAGAAACTTTTAGTTCAGCTTGGATGGATGAAGAAAGCTTTCCCCAAGCCATTTGAGCCAGAAAAGATAAAAATGAAAGGAAAAGGGGATGGTGAACCAAAGCAATAGTACCTGCACCAAGGCTTATAGATGTGAATAACAGTGTATTAGTTAGGCAGGGGTTGTTGAAATGAAGTCTGGAAGATAAAAATAAAATGGACAGAAAAAAGAAGAGAAAGAAGCAATGTGTGTTAATCAGCAGGGTTCAAGGCAGAGACATTGGCTCACAGTCAGCTGAAGGAGGCTGTCAGGGTCAGCAGGACTGTTGGATATGAGCCCAGTGAGGGACCTCCTTGAGCCAAGGGAAATGGCTCAGCTGACTGAGGATCCAGAAGAACCGCAGTCTCCTCAGGCTTATATGCTGCTCCTCCAGAGAAGGGAAAACCATGGGGTTTGAACAAACCTAGCCCAAGAAATGAGTAGCATGAGGAGGGGATCGCCTTTACTCTGCTCCATGGCCCTTTGACTCCTAACTTGCCCCAGCACTTTGCCGTAAGGGCCTTTTGGCAACAGAGAACAAGACTTCACGTCCTCCTAAAGCTCTGCTCCTCACTCCACTGGCTGGATAAAACTCTTTCCAAAGCTATCCCACCCATGGGCTCAGCGATTGGTGTTCTTCCCTGTGACATTTTGACTGAAAGTTGGATGGCTTTGTTTTAAAGTTTTTGAACACCTATCTTGTCCACAGTAATACTCTTCATGCTTCCACAATCAGATACTTGTTTATTCTCTCCCCTAGGACAAAAATGGTTCCTGGTTATCTTTCTAGATCATTTAATCAGTTTGTTCTAGTTATATTTACCACCCTGACTCATGATAATAACTGTTTACTATCTTCCTGGTATTACAGCTAAGTACTATCACACACATTGTCTACTTATTCCTCAAAAGAACTCAAAAGATAAGCATTATGGGTCCCATTTTATCAACAAGAAAAAGTAAACCAAGAATGTTAAAAGACTTGCCTAAGATATATGATGCTAAATATTATTCTCAATTACTATATATATGAATGTTTCTTTATGACAATAGTTAATTGTCTGTAACACTTCTGATTTGTCACCTATTAAGCTCTTAAAGGCTGGAGGCAAGCTGAGCAAACACAAAATCCTGAGTCTAACGCTATACTTCTCAAAAGGAAACAAAACAACATAAAACAAAACCTCATAGAGTTGAATTAATCTGTTAAATTTCTATTTGTTTCAGACTTGATATTTTCTTCAGTTTGTAACAATATGCATTATTTTTATAATTTATATTTTTCAATAATATATATTTACAAAAATTACACAAAAATGTGAGCCAGTAAGTATTATTTTTAAAATATCTGTCTATATAAATCTATCTGTCTATAGATAATATATAAATATATAAATCTAAAAATAATCTATCTATCTGTCCATCCTTTGGTACTCTTCTTATTATACCAGATGAATTGAGCTCTTATTTTGTTTCAAATAAGAAATTAATCACTAATAATGTGCTCATTCTAGGCCATTACACTATCATTAAGCCACATCTCCAGTCCAAAAGTCTACATTTGAACTCTTCTCGTGATCTTTAGATGATTCCTTAAATATCTAGGTCTGTAATTATGCCACCTGCAAAATAGATCCTTAGATTTGTTCCTTTATAATATCTACCTACTGTATTTTCTTATCTTGGATTGACCAGATTTCTAGAATAACAGATACTGAGTGGAGAAAACCTATGTGTGTTGCTTTAAGAATAAAATGGACTGCTTTCAAAACACACTCTATTATGTTTAGACTGAAAACCCAGTAAAGTTAATGTCACTTTAGTTTTCTCTTTGAAAGGCTAAAGACAGAAATAGTCCAAGACAATTCAAATCAACAGTGGGTAAGGAATGAAAAGGAGTAATCAAGATTGGAAATGCATAACTGCACATGCCAGTTCTTTTGTACACATCCAGGCAGAAAAGCAGCAGCTTTGGAATCAAGAAACAAATTCTTATGTCATTTTCCACAAGGAGTGAATGTGGAAGGCGTAATTTTGTGACCTTGGGCAAGCAACCTCCTTGCCTTTCTGTGTGTCTACTCTCCTGAATGAAGAAAAGGGCATTGACTTAAGCAATCCTGTTAGAAAACCACAGATCACTCCATCACTTTCAAAGCTCCTCACACCTTTTGTTTCCAAACCAGAATGGAAACATTTAGAGGCCTATGGGAGGTTGGATGAGTGGCAGCTTGTGCCCACTGGAAATCAGGGAACAGCTAGTTGCACAGAGGTGGCTTTCTCCACAAAGCAGAGGATAAAAGTCTCCCCATCCCAGCTGGGAAGCTACTGCCAGTGAGAGAAAAAAGGTCCTAGCCCTGATTTCATTTCACTCACCCAGGTGAATGAATTACCTGCTGGGTCCCACACAGGGACACTCCCAGGTCAAGTAGGAATAAGAGGCAGAGAAAGATAATAAGCCTTATCCTCGTCCCTTTACAGAAGGGCAGAGCAGGGAATTATTTTCCAGACAGTTGTGGTCAAGACCCCAGGTCAGCCATTGTAGATACGATGATTGGAGGCTAATTGGATTCGTGTTTTTCAGTTCTTTGTTTGTTTTGCAGTACTGGGTTTTTAACTCTGGTCACTGGGCTTGCTAGGCAGGTGTTCTATCTGTGGACCCACATCTCCATTCCTGTTTTCTGTTGGTAATTTTTTTTTATTGTGAAAATACTGTACAGAGGGGTTACAATTACATGGGCAAGATAATGAGTACATTTCTTATCAAGCATTGTAGCCTCCTCCTTTGTTTCCCCTTCCCATACTACCCCCCCTGCCCCCCACCAATCTTCCTCCCCCCCACACCAAAGTTGTAAAGTTCGTTTTTCAACATAATGACCTGTACATCTCATTGTTGCAATGGGTCCACCTGTATCCCTATTTAAACGATTTCTTTTTTCCCTTCCCCTCCACAAATTATACCAACATCAAATACAGTGAAAGCAGGGGTTATACCGTGGGGGAGGGACATACAAAGCAACAAAGAAATCATTTTATAAATATGTTAGAAACAATTGCATGAAGGAAAAAATATTTGAATACTTATCTTAGGGTTCATTTCCCTAACATCAACTTATCTGGCCTTTTCTGCTTGACTCAGACATATACTAGTTATTGCAAATAAGGGAAACCATGGGACCTATGTTTCTTTCACTTAATATAATTTTTTGCAAGTCTTTCCACTTCCTAACAAATGGGGCAATGTCATTCTTTCTGATGGAAGCATAGAATTCCATTGTGTATATCTACCATATTTTCTTGATCCATTCATCTACTGAGGGGCATCTGTGTTGGTTCCATATCTTAGCTATGGTAAACAATGCTGCAATAAACATAGTTGTGCTGGTAGCTTTACTGTGGTCTTGTTTGTGAACATTGGGGTAAATGCTCAAAAGTGGGATTGCTGGGTCATAGGGGAGCTCTATGTGGAGTCTTTTGCTGAACCTCCATACTGCTTTCCAAAGTGGTTGAACAAGTTTGCACTCCCAACAACAATGCAGTAAGGTTCCCTTCTGTCCATAACCCCTTCAGCATCTTTTGTTGGTAATTTTTGAGATAGGGTTTTGCTTTCTGCCTAGGGGGTTCACTACATTGGGCTTTGGATAGCTAAGAAAATGGGCATGTGTTACCAAGTCCAGTTCATATTTCAGCATTTCATTCCAGATTTGCTTCTAAAATAAATATATCATAGTTCTGATCTGCCCTCTGACTTCTAGCAGCAGACAAGCCCTCACTGCCAAACCAGGCAGGTCAATCATGAAGTCTCCTGTCCACAGCCCTTTCTGCAGAAAATTGTTCACTCCTGGCTCCTGCTAACGCTGCAGTTTAAGTGGCTACAATATCATATTACTTTCCTCCTCCTCCTCCTTCACCTCCTCTTCTTCCTTCTTCTCTTCCTCCTCCTCCTCTCCTTTCTCCTCCTTCTCCTCCACAAGACAGAGTGTCTGAAACTGATCCTCACTCTTATGAATTTGAATGAGAGTAGGAGAGAGAAAAAGGAAGGAAAAGGTTAATCATATCAAGAAGGTGGGACTGAGAGTTTTATAATGTGAATTATGGATCTACAGATTGACAAAGCAAAGACAAACCACAAAACCGAGAAGAGACAAATAGAATGTGCTAACAATGAGGCATCAGCTCATGAGTAAAACCAAAATTGGGTTTTGTGAGCATCCCAGTAAAGCTCTGGGCTCCAGCTGGTCCTCCCTGGCTGCCTTGGGTCCCATCCCATGTCCTGCAGGCCTGGACCAACTATCACTTTTGTTCTCCAAGCCTCTGGCAACACTGTGGGCCTCCGCTTATTCAACCGCCCCTCATGTGGAGTACCTATAACCAAACAATAGGTTCACACATGCACACAGCCCTCCTGGACACCTGGTACTGAGACCTCCAGCAGGGATGCTCCATGATGGCCAGCGCATTCATGTTCAGAGCCTGTCAGTGGGAGCTAAAGGCCACCATTGCTTTATTACCTTAAGACCACCTTGCAATCATCTGTTTGTGCCAGGACTGCATTTGGCCTTTAATAATGAATATTATATGCTGTTGCTTTCCCTTATGGAGCTAAGGAAATGTTGGCTCGGTATGTAGGGCCATTGGTTAGCAAGTGGCAGAAACAAGATTTGAACTCAGTGCTGTCTGATCTCTAAGCTTCTGCCCTTTCTCTCCTCACTGAGGAGTGCGGTAAAAGCTAGATTCTTACAGAAATTCAGTCATCAGACAGCATAGTGTTTCACATGTATGGCTTTAATATACTCTGGTATATTATAAAGATAAATCGACAGTCCTGGATATAAAGAAGGCAGGGACCCTGCAGTATAACACAGTCCCCACCAATCCTTTTATTGCATTATACCCAGGACTCTTTACTTGTTATTTTCTTGGCCTCTGGGGTGCTAGAGCTAAGAACCATGAATTTCTTATGGAAATACTCTATTTCACACGTCTTTGAATCATGTGCCCACAAGCATTACTCTCAGAATTAATCTCCACACATTTTATATTACACTATCTATCTATCTTTCTTTCTATCTATCCATCCATCCCTCTATCTATCATCTGTCGATCTAGTGTTGGTATTGAGGTTTGAACTCAGGGCCTCAGCCTTTCACTTGGCTCTTTCCTTCAAGGTTAGCTCTGTACCACTTGAGCCACAGCTCCACTTTGAGCTTTGTGCTGGTTATTAAAGATGAATCTGATGGGCTTTTTCTGCCCAGGCTAGCTTTGAACTTCAATCCTGAGATCTCAGTCTTCTGAGTAGCTAGGATTATAGGATTTATTTTTTTGAGACAATGTGTGGATATATAGCCCACTACACTTAGTAAACATTTTTTCCTCTCTAAAGATGTTTCCTCTTCATTTCCCTAGCTAATTCTTAGCATTGTCCTTCCAACCCCACTGTCCTCAGACCCAAATAATCACAAGTGCCTACCAATTTACCTCCTCAGGATTTGTACCTCTTTCCTACTGCACCATTCAGACTCTATTCAGCTCCACCTACCTTGGACTAGCAGTCCCCATATCCCTGATCTCTGGTCTTGCCCCTTCTAGGGATCTTGGAACATTCCAGAAAGTTAACATATAAAATGACAACTGATCTTGTCATTCCACACAGAATTAGGAGTAACAAATGTCTCCATGATTTAGAGGGTTAATACAGCACACATTTATTATCTCACAGTTTCTATGCTCAGGAATTTAGGTACAGCTCAGCAGCTTTGGGTCTTTTCTTTTCTTTTTTTTTTTTGTTTGGGTCCGGTCATGGGGCCTGAACTCTGGGCCTGGGCGCTGTCGCTCAGCTCTTCAGCTCAAGGCAAAAGCTTGAACCACAGCGCCACTTCCGGCTTTTTTCTTTTTGCTTATGTGGTGCTGAGGAATTGAATCCAGGGCCTCAGGCATGCAAGGCAAGCACTCTACCACTGAGCCACCTTTCCAGCCCACTTTGGGTCTTTTCTAATGCCAAAATCAAAGCATTCTCTGGGACTGTGGTTTTATCTAAAGGTGCAAGTTTTTGCTACCAAGTTTCTGTAGTTGTCAGACATTGGAGCCTTTTAGGCTAGTGGTTAGAGATACCTAGTTCCTTGTCGTGTGGGTCTTTCCATGGAGTTAATCAGAAGATGGTAGTTAAGAGAAAAGAGCCCTGCTGGTCATATAATCCTCACTGGGTTGTAGTCCTCGCTATTCTGGGGGCGGAGATCTGAGGATGAGAGTTCAAAGCCAGCTGGAGCAAGAAAGTCTGTCAGACGCTTAGCTCCAATTGACCACTAAAAAGCTGGAAGTGGAACTGTTGTTCAAGTGGTAGAGCACCAGCTTTGAGGGGAAAGAAAAAGGCTCAGGAATAGCACCCAGGATCTGAGCTCAAGCCTCAGGCACAAAGAGGGATGGTTAAGACAACAAAAGTCTTCTTTTCACCTAATCTTGGAAAAGATTCTTAGCTGAACTTTTGGTGTAGCAATCATTCCTTTTGACCTAGGTTACTTTCACAAGACAACTCCACAGATAGCCCTTGGCCTTTCTTCCCACTCTTCATGTATTCCTACTCCCAGATTCCCACCCCAGACTGACTGCAAGGCCAGTGCTAATTCATTCTTACTGGGAAATGTGTTTTAATGGCTCCAGGAAGACCCAGGCATCTCCTTCATTCTCCTACTTATTATACTCTGTTTAAAACCCTTCATCCAGCCACGTGCCTGTAGCTCATGCCTGTATTCCTAGCTACTGAGAAAGCTGGTGTCTGAGGATCACAGTTTAAAACTAACCTGGGCAGAAAAAGCCCATATAACTCTTATCTCCAACTAACCAATAAAAAGCTAGAAATAGAGGTGTGGCTCAAGTGATGGAACTCTAGCCAAGTGAAAGCCTGAGGTGCTGAGTTCAAGGCCCTGTACCAGGACATAAATAAATAATACCCTTAATTCAAGTCGTTACCTTCTGGACTCTTAGGATTGGCTTATTAGTCTGTCCTCAAAATCATTTCAGCTTCTTGCCCAGGGCCTGGCCGATAGAAAGCCCTGGGTAGAGTGGATAAATGAGCCCCTCATTGTAAACTGGATGCTGCCTGAGTGACTGGAGCCCTGGGTGTGGATGGAATTCTGACCACAGCCAGGCATCTTCCAGGGCTGCATGTGGTACCTCAGCTGCTTCATTTATAATCCATGAGTCCATCATTGTATTCCAGAGTGTCCTTACTGTCATTGTAACCTTTAGCTGCTTACGGAAATGTACTAACCAAAGCTAAATTATTTAAATTATCAATCACAAAGGGAAAAAATTGTAAAAAAAAAAAAGGAAATGCAGAATATGTGTGTTATGCTCACATTAAAACACTCTAGGAGCTCTTGTTTCCCAATTATGAGAGGTCCACTGCTCTGAGAAGTAGGTCTGACTGCTAGAGCGTAAAGGACAGGCTGTGTTGTGAGGAGCACAAGATCACCCCTCGTCCTCCTCCTGTCGGTCCCTCTCACATCACTCAGAAGTGCATTGGGTCTTGGCCCACTTAAGCATGAACATTGAGGGCTTTACCAATGCCCCTGGGGGTGTGTAAGGGGAGGTTGTTTGACAGCTTAATGACAGGCCCTTTGGTGCTCCCTGTTTTTGAAGCTTATTTATCCCCTAAAAATTTGCAGTGATAAAAATAAACCTCTAATTGATTGAAACAACAACGAAAAACAAATGGGTAGAAAACTGTTGAGTCCCTTTCAAAGAGCAGCTAAGGGACAAATGGCAAATTTGAAAAGTCATATAGAGGTGATCCACAAAATCAACCACTTCTCCCCACTTTAAACCTGTAAGAAATGCTATCTGGGACGGGCTCAAGGTCTGTCTGGTTTTTAGTCTTGCCTTTGATGGATGCCTACTGGTGTCTTTTCTGGAAAAGACACCCTTGGTGGTATAATAGCAAAAAGGTTAGGAAGAGCTCATGAATATTTCTCTGTTACAGGTCTGTCATTCTTCAATACCTCTTTGAATCTATGTTTGTTCCAGCCTCAGTCACATACAGAGGTAGGACACTAAGAAAGACTTCCAGCCAGTTTTTAAAGGAAGACTTCAAAGGAATTTGTTCATCCTGAGGATCTGAGATTTAAAAAGTAGGTGCTTTGTCCTGCTATACTATTTATAAAATTTCTATCCACAAATGTGTGTGTGTATGTGTGTGTGTATGCACACATGGTGGGTATCAAACCCAGAGTCTTGTGAACCTATCACTGAGCTACTACCTCCGCCTGGTCATAAATTTTGATGTGTCCATAGATATTTTGATATGTCCATGGAGCAATATTTGTTGAGTGTCTAATATATCCCCCCAAAACAATATATAGTAAATGCCCCACTACTTGAAGTGCCAAGTGTAGGTACAGAAAGTTAAAGATCTTCACGTAAGAGACCTGGGTATGACAGCTTACATTATAATCTCAGCTACTCAGGAAGTGAATAGTGGCTTGAGAACAGCCTGGACAAAGTTAACATGAGGCTCAATCTAGAAAGACAAAAACAAACAAAAAAAACCAAAATACTTAACGAAACTGGGCCCTGTGATTCACACCTGTAATCCTAGCTACTCAGGAGGCTGAGATCTAAGGATTGCAGTTCAAAGCTAGCCAGAGCAGGAAAGTCCATATAAGACTCTTATCTCCAATTAACCACCAAAAGCCAGAAGTGGATCTGTGGTTCAAAGTAGTAAAGTACTAGCCTTGAACAAAGAAGCTCAGGGACAGTTCCCAGGCTGAGTTCAAGCGCCAGGACCAGCACCCACACACAAAAAGCATAAGGATTGTAGAGGTGACTCAAGTGGTAGCATGCTTGCCTAGCAAGTATGAGGCCCTGAGTTCAATCACCTGTACTTAAATAAAACAAAAACAAAGAGAATACAGAGCAGAGTTAACTAGTAGGTTTCTAGCACCATTTGAGCTAGAACTTGAAACAGTAGCATTTCTTGTGCCTAATGGGAGTGAGAACAGAATGAGGGAAGCTCAGAGGCAGGCAAAATAGCACACATTTAGAAACAAAGCAAAAATCGGGGAGGTGGCAGACTTGAAGGCACAGGGAAGGCCGGAGGAGGGGAGGAGAGCTTTGCATACATATCCCACA
Source organism: Dipodomys ordii (assembly GCF_000151885.1). Lineage (NCBI taxonomy): Eukaryota > Metazoa > Chordata > Mammalia > Rodentia > Heteromyidae > Dipodomys > Dipodomys ordii. The sequence continues at coordinate 128,410 of NW_012267412.1, read as the reverse complement.
AAGGAGCTTCACTTTGTCCAGCCTGTAATGAGTAGCAGCAACCGATGAGTAGCAGCTGATGGGATCAGGTTTGTGTGGAGAGATAGCTTTGTAACACCTTGAAGAGTGGACTGGCAGATTTAAAGTTAGGATAATGACATCTGCAGACACGGAGGGGGTTTAAGATATAGTGAAGAGGGCAAGTAATATTTATTGAGCATCTACAATGTGCCAGTTACAGGTTCATCTCTTCCTTCCTTCCTTCCTTCCTTCTTTCCTTCCTTCCTTCCTTCCTTCTTCTTTCTTCCTTTTTCATTTCTTTCTTTCTGCCAGAACTTTGGGCACTCTTCCTGAGCCCCTTTGTGCTCAAGGGTAGGACTCTACCACTTGAACCACAGTGCCACTCATGGCTTTTTTCTAAGTAGTTTATTGGAGATAAGAGTCTCATAGACTTTTTTGCTCAGGCTGGCTTTGAACCTTAATCCTCAGATCTCAACCTCTTGAGTAGTAGGATTACAGGGTGAGCCACTGGCACCCAGCTCATCTCTTCTTGTATATTATTACATTTAATGTTCATGACCACTGTGTGGGGTAAGACTCATAACACTTGCTTAAGACATGACAGTGTAGGGCTGGGAAGGTGGCTCAGTGGTAGAGTGCTTGTCTTGCATGCCTGAGGCCCTGGGTTCGATTCCTCAGCACCACATAAACAAAAAGAAAAAAGCCAGAAGTGGTGCTGTGGCTCAAGTGGTAGAGCGCTTGCCTTCAGCTGAAGAGCTGAGGGACAGCGCCCAGGCCCAGAGTTCAGGCCCCACAACCGGACCAAAAAAAAAAAAAAAAGACATGAAGTGTATAAATTTACCCAAGTTCTGTCAGCCAGGTAGTTCTAGACTGAGCTTTCATCTATTCTGCCTGATTCCAAAACTACTGTTCTTTCCTTACAAGGAACAACCCATAAGCGTGAACCTGTGCCTGCAGCCATGCTGAACACACCTCCGCCCTTGTCACAGAAACCTCTGAATTCAGTTGTGCTGCTTTTGGAAGCTGTACCATCCACCTCATCACTCTAATTGCTTTAATATGACTAATTGACCAATTGCTAGTGGGTTATTTATAACCGTTGTGGAATTAGTTGCTTGGTTCAATCAAGCAACTGAAAACTAAGTGATTTGTAGTGATTCAATTTGTCAAAAGTATTCAGAAGGGCTGGTGTGCAAAGGCAGCTTACATTAGCAATAAATAAACAGATGCAGTCCAATAGGAAAAGAACACCTGGCTATACACAAGTGACATCTGAACCAAAAGTGATTTTGATCCTAGCTCTATAACTGGACAGGTCATGGCTGTGAGTACCAAGAAATGTGCTAGAGAAACTTCTGGGTTTGAATTCAGAGCTTCATGCTGCTAGGATGGCACAATAACACTGAACCACACCTCCTCCCTGGCCTAGTGTGCACCTGAGCTATGACCTGCTCACTTTGAGGCCTCTGTCATTGCTTGAAGCACAGGTTTGGGCCAGCTTTCCTGTATAGAGACAAAGTCTTGTTGACTTTTCTGCCCAGGAACTGAGATTCCTGCACCCCTCTCTCCCCTATCACAATTTCCATGTAGCTTTGGATGACAGGCTTGCACCACTGTAAGAAGAGGTTTCTTGAACTTTGCTGTCTGGGTTTCCCTTGAACCCCCCATCTTCCTATTTTTCAGCCTCCTAAGTAAGTATATTACAAGTATGTAATTCTAGGGTAGCATGGGTGGCGAGCTAGACATCTTTTCTTATTTTACCTGGTAAAAGGTGACATTGAACAACAGAGTAGTCTCTTGAGTCCTCAGATCCTTTCTTTGGAAGGACTGATGGATGTATCAGTTAGCTTTTGCTCTGTCATGCAGTAGCTTAAAATGACCATTGGTTATTCTGTGGTTCTAGTGGTTACTATGGTCTGAACTGATTCACCAGATCTCTCCTGGATGCTCTGTGCCTCTGTGATTGGCTGGTGGTTCTACTGTGATCTAGCACAGTCTCACTCCTAGTTACAGGGTTGACAGACCATTGGTTGGGGACTGGCTCCTCATCACTAGGGATACCTCCATTCTCCTCCACACAAGTCATTTCATCCTCCAGCAGCTTGACTCAGGCTTCATCAAAAGAGTAGTTTTAGGGTTCCAACCACACACACAAAAAAAGGAAAAGCAAAGCAAAGCAAAGAGGATGCAAGCTCTTTGCAATGTTTTTCAGTACTTAAGATTGAATTCAGATTGCACTTGTGAAGCAGGCACTCTGCCACTTGTGGCCTATCTCCAAGCTTCTTTGGGGGCTTTATGCTAGGGTCTGACTTCATGACAGGACAGCCTGGGCTGTGGGCCTTCTATTTATACCTCCCCAAGTTGCTGGGGATGACAGGCATGCCATATTGCACTCAAACACTGGTTGAGATGGAATCTCACAAACTTTGTGCCTAGGCTGGTCTTGACTCACCAATATCTGCCTCCCAAGTAGGTAGGATTACACACTTGAGCCACCTTGTCCAACTTTCCTTTCAAATCTTTACCATGGGTGGGATCTTTGCTATTCACAGTACAGTGAGCAACTTCTAAGATGACTACTGATGATTCTTGCTCATTTGTATTCCTGTTCTTGTGTATCTTCCCCTGGAACAGGGCTGGACCTAGCAATGTGCTTCTAATGAATGGAAACAGTATAAATGTGAAAATCTTTCCCTGCTTTAAAATATTGTGACACACTTTCTTTTTCCACTCTGAGGATTTAACCATAGGCCTCACACATCCTAGGCAAGTGTTCTACCACTGAGTTACACTCCCAGCCCTGACTTTTCTTTTCTTTTTTGTTGGGTTGTAGGAATTGAATTCAGGGCCTGGATGCTGTTCCTGAGCTTTTTTGCTTAAGGTTAGCACTCTACCATTTTGAGTCACAGACACAGACACAGTTACGTACAGTGAAAGGAGTTTATTGTCAGCAGGGGCTGACAGGCTAGCTCTCACAGGATAGAGAGTAGCAGTCTGAACTTGTGTAAGGCAGTATTTATTTGTTAGGGGACTGGCTCGTGTGAGATGTGAGAGCCAAGTATTCCATTATGGTGGGCTAAGATTTATGACCACAGCTTCAGGCTAGAGATAACATGGGGCTCTGGGAAGTGAAGTAGGAGGGCCGGCCAGGGCTGAAGGCCAGTTGCAGTTAGGCCTGACAAGATTAACTGATTTTGTGGGAGGGGCTGAGGACCTTAGATGGAGGGCATGCTAACAGACTTGCTCTGATAAAACTAGTTTCCATATGTGGATTATCACCTGGAGAGGCTAAACCGTGAGGAACTGAACTCACAGCTCATTAGTTCTGCAAGGAACTAAATCTGGCCATCAACCAGTGAACCCTTAGATGATAAATAGACCACCTAGCTAGGCATGCCTTCACCTAGAAAAACTGTATGTTGTCTGAATTTCAGGGCAATTTGTTACACAGAAATAGATAACTAATCCACATTGCTAAACTCAAGAGAGAGTGTGGGAGAGGACTTTGATAATAGTAACAATAGTTTGATCATAGTAATTGTATGAACTACCCACATGTTTGGAAACAACTTACCATAACTTCACTTTTTCCAGTCTTCTGGTATCTGAGAAGAAATTATTTTCACTACTTCAACATTTATACTCTAGTTATATACTAGGGACAATATGATGAATAGGACAGAGGCCATGTTCATGACTTCAAGGAGATCTTGTGTGTGATAGGTTTTAGTGTGCGTGTGTATGGAAAGACCTTACTGATTCTTTTCCTTCCTTCCTTCCTTTTCTTCCTTTTTTGCTGGTCATGGGGTTTGAATTCTGCGCCTGAGCACTGTCCCACAGCTATTCAACTCAAGACTAGCGCTCTACCACTTGAGCCACAGCACCACTTCTAGTTTTCTGGTGGTTTATTGGAGATAACAGTCTCACAGACTTTCCTGCCTGGGATGGCTTTGAATTGCAATCCTCAGATCTCAACCTCTTGAGTAACTAGGTATGAGCCACTGGCATCCAGCCTTATTTTTTTAAAAAAAATTTATTGTTATTATACAGGTGATATACAGAGCAGTTACAGTTACATAAGTCAGGTAATATCACATTTTTTCCTTCTTGTTTCCTTAAAGTTGAGATAGCTGGTATGGAGGGATAGTGTATATAAACCATAGTTTGGGTTCATCCGAAAAAGCTTCTTTGGGGATGTGCTCTGCAGCTGAAGAGGTAGGCTAGGTAGATAGACAAGGAAGGGAATTTTTTTGTGTGGGTCTTGGAGCCTGAACTCAAGGCCTGGGCATGTCCCTGAGATTTTTGCTCAAGGAAAGTGCTCTGCTATTTGAGCCACATGTCCACTTCCAGCTTTTTGGTAGTTAATTAAAGAGTCTCACAGACTATCTTTCCTGGGCTGGCTTCAAACCTTTATCTTCAGATCTCAGCCTCCTGACTAGCTGGATTACAGTTGTAAGCCACTGGAGCCTAGCTGGGAGCAGAATTCTTAAAGGGGAGCTAGAGAGAGAGGCAGCCAGCAGCTATTGGACAAATTCATAACCAAATTATATCCTATTATGTAATTACGCAAAATTTCTTTAGTTATGTATACTAATGAAGTAAGGGAAAGACTAGGTCTAAGTAAGTCACCTTGCTTTCATAGCTATCCTGGTGCCTAACCAGGTGATGGCTCATCACCTGGCTTAAAGGCCTAGAAGTGAGACAAGCTATTCTTGAATTGCGGATATACCATGTTGATTAGACCTAGAGAGGATATCTAAATGTATCCTGTTGTTTAGCCCCAGCAAAGTCCCATCCCAGATGATAGGAGTGCCTGAATTCTGAGAGGCAGGGATGGGGACTTGGATGATAGGGTACCGGCCCTGCCAGTCCTCTGCCTTAAACTGGGGGGACTCCAGTTTCCTGGGACCCTGCCCCCTGCCTTGACCCTATTTTAGGGTCAGACCAGGTCAGATCATCAAGGCAGGCAGGCCTTGTATGCTGCGTCCTGTCTCATGGCTTTGCTCTGGTCATCTCACTTCAGCTTTCCATTAGGGATGATCTGGGTTGTTGGCATTGTTTTTCTGCTTTTTCTTTCCTCTTCTGATCTCATGACTCAGTTTTCTATCGGTATTAAGTCTATTTGCCAGGTTGCAGGTCTTTGTGACAATAGTCCACTTGCAGACACCAACCTTTTAATAAAGACTCCCAATATGACTTCTCAAAATGTGGCTTCTTTGTATCTTGCTGACTGGATTCACCTTACAACACTAATAGATTTATGGATGAGACTATTGATGTCTGGAATTTGCTTTAAAATATTCCAGTGCGATGCTGGAAATTGGTGGCTCACACCTATAATCCTAGCTATCCAGGAAGCTGAGATCAAGGTTTGAGGCCAGTCTGGGCAGACTCTTATCTCCAATTAACCAGCAAAAGACTGGAAGTGGAGGTATGGTTCCAGTGGTATAGTGCCAGCCTTGAGCAAAAAAGCTAAGGGAGAGCATTAGGTCCTGAATTCCAGCCCCCAGACCCAGCACACACACACAAATAGTAATATTCCAGTGTATGTGGGGGGGGGGGAATGGGTGAAACTACTGACAAGCAAGATTTTCTTAATTATGTTTTTAAGTAGTTGTACAAAGGAGTTACCATTTAACAATGCATCTTATTCGATGTCTCCCCTTTTATCATTCCCCATCTCTCCTAACCCAATGCCTCCCCTCAATTTTCTTAATTTCATAGGATATTCATTCAATTTTATGACTGCATTCTCCCACACCTTCCTCTCTTTATTCATCTACCCCTTCCCCTTTGACCCCTGCTCCTCCTTTCAAGTTCCAGCTTTCTGGTATTCATTTTGCTGGACTATGAGTTTTTCTGATGAATTATACCATTTGAATTCTCCCTGTAAATACCATATTTCGGTTAATATATTTGTGTACACTTGCATACAACCCCATTGTGAAACAAGATTTTCTAAATGCATTAGTACATATTAAAACCACCAGGTGATAGGTTTAGGGTTTCATTCTACTATTTTCTCTACTTTGGTAAAAGTGGATTTTTTATAACAAAACCTTAACAATTGTATCCTGACAACCCATTCTGAGAGTTGTATGTATGTGCATCTTTAGGGCTAGGAGATGGGATGCAAAAATGTATGGACTTCTCAGCTTCCAACCATGTGGTTAACCTAAAACGGCTATCTGGGTAAATTACCTTGCCTCTTGGCTAACATGATGAATTGCATCCTTTTTCATGCTCATTTTTCACTCCTTGAGATGGTCAATTTCATCTTCAGTGAAATCTTATAACTTGGTTCACCCTAGAGTAAAAGCCAGGGGAAGAATACTATGGAAGCATTCCTGAAGGGATTCTGTTATTAAGGCCTTGTTTGATATACGAGGGAGTGTAAAATTGGAAAAAAATAGGGTAGAACTATTGGAAATCCAATTTGTTAAAAATAATTTTTTGTTGGATTGATTCAGTCATGAGGTAGCACATATTGTTTGGTTTTCTCTTCCTTTTGCTCGGGTTATTCTAAGATAGGTTAGAATATGAGTTGAGCAGCAGGAATGCGTGGAATTTATGAATCAGGGAGGTACTTCTTTTGGATTTAGTGGGAAGAGACACTGCCTCATATTTACAACTGTTTCAATGTGAGGTTAATGAGGAACCAGTTAGATCCTGCCATTTCTTGAAAATAATTTTTGCTGCCAAATTGAGTCTCTCTCCAGCCCCTAATAAATGAAGATTTTGCTACAGTCAGACATATGCAAATCACATTTCCCTTCTCAAGCCAAGGTTAAATAAAAGGGGAAATTATGAAAGATTGCTTAGAGCAGCATGGATTTTCAAGGCTTGAGGATGAATACTGTTCTTTCAAATTTAGGGTGAGTTGCCCATTAGGGCAAAACAGGGTAGGAATTAAATGAAGGAGGAAGGGGCCCTCGGCATAAACACGTTCCAGTACAGCATCTGTGTTGAAAGGCTTTGTTGTTCCCTGAACCTCGGTAATTACAGGCATTTTTCTATGCCCTGAAAAGTGTTTGGCAAATAAGAAGAGGCTGTCCCCTCCTTTTCTGTGTTCCAGGCTGGAATCTGGCACTGTTGCAGGGAAACACCAATTCCCAGCAAGGCTCCCTGGGAGCAAATGCTTTGTTTTCTCTTCACTGAATCCAGCCTAGGGTCCTTTCTCTGTAGCAGAGCCTAGCATGGAAAATCTATTTGGAGCAACTTGTCGCCAGGAGGGAAGAATACTAGCCAACTCTATGGGGAAGTGGCAGTCATCCAGGCCAGTCACACTGGCTAGCCAGGGTGGGCATGAACACTGAAAAGCGGACAGACCTGAGACCTATCTGTGTGCCCACATGTGTCACCACCATCCTTAGGTACCACACACATATTCACGATGCCAGTCACACCCACCCCAAGTACACACTGTGTAATAATCATACCCATGCAGATGCTAGTACACTCATTCCACACATGTACCCAACCACACACACACATCACATATACTCAACCATATGCACAGTACGCACACTCCATTACTCACATACACACACATCATATGTACACGTATACACTTCATTATCCACCCGTCTCCCCACGAATCATGGCAAGTGTCTAACACACCCAACAATACACCACACATACTCTACAACTCCACACCCCGCTGCTGTCGGTCCCCTGGGAGCCAGAGGCAGCCCGCTCTCCCCAAAGGTGCGCTCTCCCAGGGACTCGCGCCCGCGGTACCCCCCTTCTCCCCCCCGCCCCCCGCAACCCGGGGAGGCGTACGACCGAAAAAGTGAGTTGCGAGCGCGGACGGACAGGCGGTGTGTACGTGTGAGAAAACCCTGTGAAAGAAGCACGAAGCAGCCCACGGAAAGGCTCCAGGCTCGGGGACCGGGCACGCGGAGGACACAGCGCGCGCCCGCGCGAGCCAGTTCCCCAAGGCGTCTCCCTGGGAGGGAAGTGTGCGTGTGAGCTGCGCGCGTGTCCGCGCTGCGCGGCCCGGGCGTGCGGGTCCGAACAGTCTCCAGGGAGGTCTGGGCACCTCGGAGCGCGCGCGCCGCAGCAGCTCACCTTGGAGAGCGGCGGTGATGCTGCCGCCGCCAACCACGGCGCTCGCGGACTGGCTGGGAGGAGGCC
>NW_012267412.1:103906-119994 GCF_000151885.1 Dipodomys ordii | reverse complement strand
CGCTCCTCCCGGGCTCCCGGCCTCGGCTCCGCGCGGACGCCGAGGAAATGAGTGCGGCCACGGCGCCGGCGCCCGAGCGCGGCTGGAAGAGCGAGAAAGTGGATGAGGCGCAGGCCCTGGCGCGGAGCTGCGCCGCCCGCCGCCCCGACTTCCAGCCGTGCGACGGGCTGTCCATCTGCGCCACGCACAGCCACGGCAAGTGCTTCAAGCTGCACTGGTGCTGTCACCTAGGATGGTGTCACTGTAAGTCCCGCCTCCGTGCGGCCCGCCGCGCTCCCGGGGCGGCCGGGGCTGCGGCGCCGCAGGCCGGGGTCGCGCCGGGCTCCGTCCACCGGAGCTGCCCAAGCGCGCGACGCCTGGCGCCGGCGCTGCCTCGGCAACGCGAGGAAATCCCGGGGGACGGGGGGGGGTGCGGGAAGGGGACGGACCTGGCAGCCACGAAAGGGGAGCTCCCCGTGCCGGGAAAACCCGAGTCTCCCTTCCTTTTTCTTGTCTTTGGGCCCCGAAATATCATCATCGGGCGGTGGGCTGAGAAATGCTGGGGCCGGCTCTGGTCTCGCTCGGGAGGGGAAGCCTCGCCCCGGGTCTGGAGGCTCCGTGCCGTCGCCTCTTGAACTTCTCTGCGTTTATAGGAAAGAAAAAGCCCTGGGAAATGGAATCGGGGTCCAGTTATTGTGCTTGAGTTGAGCAAAGCGCTCAAGCGTGAGAGGTTTGCTCCCAGAAGTTATAAAAGGAGCAGCCGTTTTGGAGGTTGGACTCCCTCCGTACCCAGGTGCAGCCTTTAGAGCCATTGTGTGCATCTGCAAGAATAACAAAATAAAGTGAGAGTGAGCTTAACGGGCCGTGATCTAATGTAGAAAACCCCAGAACTAAATGGTCTAGGCCCTATTTATCCTGTGATTTTTAAATAGATTACACTTAAGCAGCCATTTAATCAGGATTCCACAATTAGATTAGTTCATGGCATTTGGCCTACTGTGATGAATCATTTCGCTTTTCAGGAATATAATCTAAAGTTAGTTTCCACATAGTCTTATAGTAGAGTAGAGAGTTTGGAGACAAATCTTCCAAGTGGTTTTAAGTTAAATTACTTTTTCCTTGTGAGAAGAAAATGGCTCACATACAGAGATTCTTACAGACTGAGCACAATCGAATATTTTAGTTGCATTTATGAATTCAAGGGTAGTGGATCCTTGTGTTTTCTTTATAAATTCATGGTATGTGGAATAGGCACTGATGTTTTTATGTTTCATTCACTGATGTGTTCTTTTCTTCCTACTTCTCATTCTTCCTAGTTCAGGCCTGGTCCCATTTAGAAAGCTGGGAACAGGGTAAAGAAATGAAAGTAGTAACTGGGAACTTGGGGTGCTGAAGAGCACAGTAGGATATGTCTTTAAGGCCTGTTTCTTGGACAAACATAGATTGTAGTATGGAACAGGAGGAAGGTTTAGTGTGGTGCAGGTGAATACTTGTCTTCTTTCAGCAGGGCCTCTTATGAGAACACTGTTACTAATGGGAACTTTGCTGTCTAATCAAATTGCTTCTAACTTCCAACAGCCTTTCTTAAAAAGAGCTGATTCAGTTGCTTTCTACCTTCTTTCTGCTGGTACTATTTGTACCTAATGACATCATATAGAACAATTCTTTTTCAGCCCGTGACTGTTTCTACCCTTCAGATATGCATATCTCAATACACAGAGGCATTTCTTGCCATTATGGACTATCTTGTCTATCTGTGGACATTTCCAGAATGAAATAGGTCTTCCTGGTGTTTCTTGAAACGTGTTTAGACTTCATATTCATTGATTGACTGCACAAAGATTGCCAGCATTTTTTTCTGAAGCCATTGTTTAGAACTATTTTTAAGTTCCATTCCCAGTGCCCTTCCTTGTATAGAATAGTATCCAGGCTCCTAAGCATCCTGATTCTTTTTCTAAACTTGCCAGTGGTAGGATTTTGTGAAGACTGTGCTACAAAGGTAGACTTTATTCCACCAGTAATCTAGAGTGAAGTGAAACTGCTGTCTCCCACCTTTGAGATGCTGTTGAATTTGCTAGGGTCCCATTGCCTTTTCTGGTATCTACATCTTATTGCTGTGAGCTTGCAGTTAATTAAGCCATCAGTTTTTTTTAAACATTTGCAGCAGTTAAATACCATCTTGCCATCTCAATGTGATAGAAGTATTTTTGGACACAGATACTGATCCCCTGGGTATTTTTCCTAAATTTCATTTTATGAGATTTAGCCTGTTTTTCTGACTTACGGTGTTTTAAAATGCTGGCAAAGATATTTTGTGTGTGTGTGTGTGTGGTGTGTATGTGTGTATGTGTTCACGCATGTGTGCATGCATGCATGCACTTACACTCATAAATATGTTTTAGATATAAGTTATTTCCAAAATTTCTTATTATTCACATGTTAGATGCCAGTAGTACTACATCTTTGTTCAAGTTATTGATAAAGTAGTTGAATACGAGAAGACCACATAGAGATTCCTGAAGCCTGCTGGTAGATCTGCCCTTGAAGCTGATGACAATTGAATAATCAGTTCTTGTTAAAGTTGTCCATGCTGTTAACTAGTTGCCCAAATGTTTAATTATTCATGTATATTTTTCATGTCCTTGTGAGTATAATGAAAACCTGGAAAAAATTTGTTGCTGTTCTACCAACATAGGACTTTCACTGCTTTTTTTAAATTCATGATCTAACTATATAAATCTAGTCTTAAAAAGATAATAGATTATATAATGTAACTCAGGTTGGTTCCACAAGTACTTACTGTTTTCTAAGTACTTACTATTTTCTAAGTGGTTAGGGACTGATTTTAATGTATCTGAATTTAGAAAAGGGGTGACGTCAAGTGTGCTGGACTGTTTCTTTCTAGTTGTTCAGCAGTCAGACCTATATTCATTCTCTCTTTTCCAGGGTTCCACCAGGCTCTGAGTCTGCTTGCTGCACTTGCAGTGAGTCAGGGATCCCATGCATGAGCAGCTGTGGTGTTTGAAGCAGCCAGATGCTGTATTACTGTCGCCTCACTTGGCTGGGCATCAGTTCTTCCTATCCGTTGTATCCAAATAGCATTATTCTTGAGGGAAAACAGAGTTAACATGTTTGAGAATCATTTTCTTTTTTGACACTAGTGTAACATATCAGTTGTTATCAGGATTCTTCTTTTGTTGCACATGGCTTGAACATCTTTTGTTTATGACATCTTTTGTTTATGTGTGTGTGTGTGTGTGTGTGTGTGTGTGTGGGTGGCAGTGCCATAGCTTGAACTTAGACCCCATACTCTTACTTGCCTTTTTTGGTCAAGGCTGACACTCTGCCACTTGAGTCACATCTCCACTTTCAATGAGATATTTGTGTGCCTGAGTGTGTGAGTCAGCCAGCCAGCCAGCCAGCTAGCTAGTCCTAGGCCTTGAACTCAAGATCTGGATGCTGTTCTTGAGCTTTGTTGCTCAAGATTAGTGCTCTTATCGCCTGAGCTACAGCTCCACTTCCAGCTTTTGGCTAATTGGAAATAAGAGTCTCCTAGACTTTCCTACATAGGCTGGTTTTGAGTAATGATCCTCAGAGCTCAGCCTTTTCTGAGTAGCAGTTACAGACTTGAGCCACCAGTACTTGGCAAAATGATGAGACATGTTTATGGAAACAGAAGACAGATGTGAATACAGCTGGATCCTTGCCTTTGAGAGGAATGGAAGGGCAGGATCCATGCTGTTTTAAATTTTTTGAAACATCATGAGTGATAAAGGTGAGAGACTGGTTTGCTCACTGGCTGAGGGTACTAAAATGAAAAGCATCCCTTCATTCACATAAAGGCAGATACAGCTGGTTGGTAGAGACAGAGTGGGTAGATCTGAGGTAAAAATCTATAGGCTTGAGTGAACTTGGGAAGAACAGGAAAATTACTAAGGATAACTTTTAGACTTACAAATTTCTACCTTGTGTATCTTGGATGAATGTCAATAAAGTAGGATTGTGAGGAAAATCATGAGGCCAGATTTGGATCTACTGAATTTAAACACTTACATCCATTCATGGTAATGTGAGTGGGCAATTAGATATGGGAATCTAGAACTCAAAGGAGAGGCCTGGGCTAGAGATAATGTAGAAATCATAATGTAGAATTTATTTATAGGTTATTGTTGTTGCCATGATGAAATGTGAGATTGCAAAGAGAGAGATGATAACATGAGAAATGAAGAAAACCTAGGCTTTTGTTTTAGAACACTAATTTGTGGAGTGTAGATATAGGAACATAAGCTTCCAGTGACATCTAAGAAGAGCTACCTAGAGAAGAAAATTCTGCGAGGGGACTACTGATGGCCAAGGGAAATGAGTGCTTGAAAAAGGAGTACTAAGATGGAGCTAGTTTTCTGCGGGTTATTTCTTAAACATTGGTAATTTATACTAGTAGTGATTTTCTTTATTATTAAAGAAATACTAGTAGTAATTTATTTATTATTAAAGAGGGTAAAAGATTTATTCTTGGAACAAAGCACTTTGATACAGGGAATTCTTCAATGTAAAATGGGAATAGAATGCTAGTAGCCAAGAACTAGGACACAGAGATGATTGTTTTAATATTTATTCAGTGATTATTTTGTGCCAGAGTAAGATATTATGCTGAGTACTAATTACGAGTGATATACTAGTCATTGTGTCCGTTTAAATAGAATTGAGAAAAAGACCTAATGAAGTTAAGTAATAACAACAAAAAAAGAAGTAACAACAACAACAAAATAAGAAGTACCTTTCCATGGCACATAGCAAGTAAGGAATGGAGCCTGGATTTGTAGCCAGGTATGCCAGATTCTGGTTCTGGGATCTAGACTTGGAACCACCATCACACAGCAGAGCAGCATAGTGAACTGATCCAATAAAGCCCAGTTCCATTGAACCAGTGATGAGGAAAATGTTGAAGAACTGGACAAGTTGTGCCAATTGCATAGTGAAATACAGAAAAATGAGAACTCTAAAGGGAGAGCATTGGATGTGTTGGAGAATAAAACTCAAATGAAGCATTATGAAAGAGAAAGTGATGAGAAGGTGACAGGTGGAGTTGAGTGGGTGTACGTGGTATGATGTAGGTGCCACCAGCAGAATTCAGAGCTCAGTTTTCTTCAGAAGGAATCTTAAAAGATGTCGCTTTTAGGTTGAAAGGAGGAAGAGTGGGACTTGATGTCCTCTAATAGATGATATTAGCATATCTAAAGAAAGATTGACACTAGAGAATGTGGATAGGAGGCATGGAAAAGTAGAAAAAAGGGAGTTGGAGAGGCAGAATGTGCTAAATTTTCAGAACTGTTTAGAGAAGGTGGTATACTACCTATGTGTGCACTCCCGTCCTTCTGGCCAGGCTATCCCAAACATTTTTGGTTCAATTTGGCTTTGTATTTATAGATTTCCTATACAGACAAGAGGTGAGGTGCTGATTAAAGAATTCAGCTGTCAGGACCTTAGGGAAAAAGCACATGCCTTTCTGTTAGTATATTAACGCTGTAGTTTTTTGTTATTCTATTTGTTCCGTTTTTCTGCTGCTTTGATACAACTAACTCTTAGGAAATGCACAATGAAGTCCAGACTGCTATAGGAGAATTCTGACTGGTTTTCCTAAAGCTTAGATATCTGTAGTAGTGGCTATAGAAAATGTAGTCAGGAAAGGCTGTCAGTGAAACTTAGAAAAAGAAAGGAAGAGGGATGGGGAAGGAGGGAGGGAAAGAAAGGGAAAAAAGGAAAAAAGGAAAGAAAGAGTACTAGTAACTGACGGAAGATGATCTGGATTCTAAGAGGAATGGTGTTGTTTTAGGTGGATTTCTTCATAGCTCTTCCAGAGATAGAGATAGCTGGTAAGTGTCTCTCCATTCTTCCAAATGGAGTGCATCAACCTCAGCAATAGCAGTCCACACAGTACTTGTTAGCAGCACAGTAGTAATGTTTTGAATGTTGTGGTTTGAATATGCAGTGTCCCTCACAGGCTCATGTATGGATCACTTGGCCTCCAGGTGGTGGCACTTTTGTGGAAACTGACAGGTGTGATCTCCACTGAGGAAGTAGATTACTGGGGCCTGTCTTTGAAGGCTATATTGGGACTCCATCCCAATCTTGCTTTCTACTTACTGTTTGCCATGCTGTCTCCATTATGATAGACTAAATCTTTTGAGACCATAAGCAAATCTTTCCTCTTTTAACTTGTTCTTCCAGGTATTTTGTCACAGTGATGGGAAAAGTAACAAATACAGATGTGTTAGTAAGCTAGTAATCTCACTTTTCCATTAGGAAGCTTGCCTAAGGATATTCCAAACCAATTGCCAACAAGGCTTGCTGTTCCACTCAGGGATATGGTGAGAATGTGTTCAGCCATTTAAAATTCTTTCTGGAACAAACAGAAATTAAGTAAAATGAGAATGTTTTCTGATTTTAAGAGATGGACAGTTCTATACATTGTAAAACTTTGCTATAAAAAGTTGATATTGTATTGAGTAATGTAACTTTTTTAAACAATAGGCAAAAATGTATTTGTACCAGGCACTGGTGACTCATTTCCTGTGATCCTAGCTAGTCTGGAGGCTGAGATCTGAGGAGCTCAGTTTGAAGACAGCCCAGGCAGGAAAGACTGTGAGATTCTTATCTCCAGTAAACTACTCAGAAAAAAGCTGAAAGTGGTGTTGTAGCTCAAGTGGTATAACACTAGCCTTGAGTGAAAAAAATCTCAGGGACACTTTCTGAGTTTAAAACCCAAGACTGGCCCCAGGGCCCTAGGCTGTGAGTTCAAGCCCCAGGACAGATGTGTGCGTGTGCACACATGTGCGCACGTGTGCTCGCACGCGCGCGCACACACACACACACAAAATCATATTTCATAGGGCTGTCGTGAAGCTTATCAACATATAGGCAAAATACTTAGAACAGCAGGTAGTCAGTAAAGGGTGGGACAAGTCACTTACCAAAAATGAAAAAACAAAACAGTGAAAGTAGAAAATGTCCTCTTTTGAGAGCAGGCTTTGCAGTTGGACTTTCTTCCCTCTTTTTCCTTGTAAGGTTTTCAGTCATTACTTAACCTATAACAATAACAATAGTAATAATAATATTAGCCTACTAGCATTATAATTGTCTCTGGACAAAACAAAACAAAACAAAAAACAGAAGAAATGGCTCAAAAATGCAAAATTTTTGAAAAATGACTTTATGGCTGACCATTTTTTTCAGTCCATGGTTCAATACAGGTTGTATCTGTTATTACTGTAGTTTCTTTATGCCAAAACAATGATGTTTTTCTTAATGACTTCACATTTTTTAGACTCTAGGTTAAATATAGAATATCACAAATTGTTTCTTCATGAATATATTTCTGCTAAACGGTTTTGTGAAGTTACTACATAGATGACATTGTGTCTTTCTTAATGACAACTCAAGAGAACAACATCTCAAGCTACAAAATGTTAGTTTAATACTGCTAATGGTTAAGGTATTAACTGCTAAGTGCTGCATGTAAACATAGTTTTCCATTGTTATTTTCCCTGTTGGAAATTATTTTTCCATGCTTTCTTGCTAAGCCTGTATTTGTCAATGAGTTGTGTTTCTTGTAGGCAATAGGCATGAGACACCAGCAGTATGGCTTATTTCTGTGGTTGTTTTTGTTTTGTTTTGAGATAAGGTCTCACTAAGTAGTCCAGGTTGGTCTTGAACTTGCAGTCCTCCTGCTTCAGCTTCCAAGTGCTTGGGTTACAGGTGTTATGCCATTGATTTTGTATTTGATTGTTTTTTTTCAGGTAGCCATAAAAAAACCTTGCTCTTGGGCTGGGAAGGTGGCTCAGTGGTAGAGTGCTTGCCTTGCATGCCTGAGGCCCTGGGTTCGATTCCTCAGCACCACATAAGCAGAAAAAAAAAGCCGGAAGTGGCGCTGTGGCTCAAGTGGTAGAGTGCTAGCCTTGAGCTGAAGGGCTGAGGGACAGCGCCCAGGCCCAGAGTTTCAGGCCCCATGACCGGACCAACAAAACAAACCTTGCTCTTTTAAAATATGTACCTAGTTGTTATTCCACTGTATTTTTGTTCTTTGTATTTCTTTAAACATGACAGACATGCTTTTTGGGAGAGGGGAAGTTCTGGGGTTTGACCTCTAGGCCTGTCTCTGAGCTTCTTTCGCTCAAGGTGAGCGCCAATTTTGGTGGAGTTTTCTTAGACTTCTATGATAAGAAGATATAAACTTTGTCCTGAACTTCTGAATCCTGAACTTCAGAAGGCCATTGTTAAAAAAGCTAAAGTTTACCTATCCAACCAAAGAAACATTATGTTCACTTTTTCGCATATCTTATGAAACTTTCACCATTTGTTTATTTATATTATTTTATTTGTGCCAGTGCTGGGGCTTGAACTCAGGGCCAGGGCACTGTCCCTTAGCTTTTTTGTCCAAGGTTAATGCTCTACCACTTAAGCAACAGCTCTGCTTCTGTTTTGTTTTTTGGTGGTTAATTGGATATGAGTCTCTACTTGGGCTAGCTTTGAACCCTGATCCTTAGATCTCAGCCTCCTAAGTAGCTAGGATTATAGGTATGAGCTACTTGAAAGCCAGCAGGTATTTTTGCTGAGTATTCCTTACTTATTTTTGTCAGTTCATCATTGTAGGGCAGAATAATAATTTTTCAGCATTTTTGGTCTCAGCAGGAAGATTAGTCAGGTGTCCTAGTATACCATATGGTCAGAAACAATTCTTAGAATTTCTACTATGATGCATGTCTGTTTTAAAGTTGCTTCAGTGCTTTTATGTAACAACATGAACTATAAATACATGTGTTTATGAATCAGTATAATAAGAGGCAATAGCTATATATCTCTTAATACTCTTTTGAGCCAGTCATACATCAGACTGCAGGCAAACTGTTGTATTGAGACATTAACTTGTTGAGTATAAGCACCTCTACTCAGAACACTGGAGAAATTGTCACCTCTTATAGCTCAAGTTAAATGACAACTTCCGTAAAGTTAATTTGGTTTGGGTAAGGTTGACATTCATTTATTTATGTGCAATTTTTGGATGATCAAACTATTTTAGAATTACTTTTTAGAGTCACATGAGACATTTCTTTGTATCTACTAAGATAGCAATAATAAAAATATAGATAATAAAGTTATGAATTGTAGTGGGAATATAAAATGGTGTAAACATTTTGGAAAAAAGTTTGTCAGTTGGTCAAAATGACAAGCATAGAGTTACCTACTGTATGGTTTAGCAATTCTGCCTCTAGACAACCCAAGTGTAATGAAAAATATGTCCACATAAACTTGTATATAAACATTCATAGCAGTGTTACCGATAAAAGCCGAGTAGAAAGACCCTAGATATCTGTCACTTGCTGAAGGATGAACAAAGAATGGAATATAAATACCTAAAGTATTACCTGACAATAGATTGGAAGGGGATGGAATACTCAGATACACAACACATGGATGAGCCTTGAAAACTTGTCAGAGGTGAAAGAAGTGTACATAAAAACCTATGTGGGCTAGGTGCCAGTAGCTATAATCTTAGCTACATAGGAGACTGAGATGGGAAGATCGCAGTTTGAAGCCAGCCTGGTCTGGAAAGTCCATGATAGTCTTAGCTCTAATTTACCACTAAAAAAAGCCCTAAGTGGAGTTTTGGCTCCAACCTTGAGCAGAAAAGCTAAAGACAGTGCCCAGGCTCTGGCACAAAATAAATAAATAAATAAAAACAACAAATACCAAACAAAAACCCACCTATGTGTTATGTGATTTCACTTGGATGAAATGTTTAGAATCAGTGATATACACAGACAGAAAGTAGAATCATGAGGTTACAACTTGTGTGGGAAGGAGAAACAGCGAATGATTGTTGGTGTGAAATTTCTTTTTGGGGTATGGAAATGTTCTAGATTTAAGTAGTTGATACTTGTGGAACTTTTTTTTTTTTTTTGGTCCGGTCGTGGGACCTGAACTCTGGGCCTGGGCGCTGTCCCTCAGCTCTTCAGCTCAAAGCTAGCGCTCTACTACTTGAGCCACAGCGCCACTTCCGGCTTTTTCTGCTTATGTGGTGCTGAGGAATGGAACCCAGGGCCTCATGCATGGCAAGCGCTCTACCACTGAGCCACCTTCCCAGCCCACTTGTGGAACTTTTTTTTTTTTTTACTTCTTTTGGGGGTCCGGTCGTGGGGTCTGAACTCTGGACGTGGGCACTGTCCCTCAGCTCTTCAGCTCAAGGCTAGCGCTCTACCACTTGAGCCACAGTGCCACTCTTGGCTTTTTCCTTTTTTTGCTTATGTGGTGCTGAGGAATTGAACCCAGGGCCTCATGCATGCAAGGCAAGCGCTCTACCACTGAGCCACCTTCCCAGCCCTGGAACTTTTTAATGATAATAAAATCCACAGATTTATCTCTCTAGAATGATAATTTTTTTTTTTTGGTATGTGGGTGATACCATATAAAAAGCTCATGAAAGGGGGTTGGAGATTGAGCTCAGTGGAAGAGCACTTGCCTGGCAAGGGCAAGGCCCTTAGATTAGTCCTCAGCTCTGAAAAAATAAGTTCATAAACAGTACTTTTATCTCATAGCTGTTTTTCTTTTTAGTGGTACGAGGGTTAGAATATAGAGCCTGTGTTTACTAGGCAAGTACTGTACCACTTGAGCCATGCCCCCAGCCCTTTTGCCTTTGCTAATTTTTGGATAGGCTCTTTCTGCTGGGGTTGTCTGGGATTGCAGTCCTCTTGTTACCACTTTCCACATAGCTGGATGACAGGCATGTATCACCATGCCTAGCTTTTTATTGGTTGAGTTGGGGGTCTTGCTAACTTTTTTATCTGGGCTGACCTTAAACTGTCATCTTCTATATTGCTGCCTCCTACGTAATTAGGTTTACAGGCTATTTTATATCTTCTTACTGAAACTAGTTAAGAAACTAGTTTTTTCAATTTTTTTTTTTTTTAGGTGAAGAGTGTGTTGGCAAGTGAACCCAGGGCCTTAGGCATTCCAGCTATGTATTTTATTACTACTGAATTAACTTTAGCCCTACTTTCTATGATTACATTGACATAACATGAAGTAACTTCCTAGGTAGTAAAAAGCCTGGAAACCAAAGCTTTTTTTTTTTTAAGTGTTTTAGGACATATTTTTAGTATATTTTTAAAAGAACTGTATTTTGAGAGGCACATGGAAGAGGAACTGGTTGATACCTTAGTTGCTTGCTTAGAGGTGTATCTAAGTGAAAATATCAGTGGCTGCTAGCTTTCATTGTATAGCCAGTAAAAACAAGACTTGTGCTTTAATCTCCATGTTGAAATGAAGGCTTTATTGTTTGGATATCATGTCACTTACTGATTTACACTCTGCTCTCTGTTTGGAATGATATGAACAAACTCGTTATCATTTTGTTTGAATACAGATATTTTGGTAGTAGGACAAGTCTCCAGATGACTTTTTTTTTTGGGTCCGGTCGTGGGGCCTGGGCACTGTCCCTCAACTCTTCAGCTCAAGGCTAGGGCTCTACCACTTGAGCCACAGTGCCACTTCCGGCTTTTTTCTTTTTGCTTATGTGATGCTGAGGAATCGAACCCAGGACCTCATGCATGCAAGGCAAGCGCTGTACCACTGAGCCACCTTCCCAGCCCCCCTCCAGATGACTTTTTAATTAAGCAGTAGATTAATATTGTTGGCATACTTGTTTAAATAATTGCTTTTTGTTGTGTGAAACTGATCGATTTGTATTTTCACTATTGTTCCTGTGTGTGCTCTTTTGCCCTGACAAGTTGATGAGTTTGTTTCTTGATTATCAATTTTGCTACTTGGCAGTTCTATCTTATTAGCAAATGTTACCTCACCTGTATTTGATAGTAGTCATTTTTATAAAATTTTGTTAGATTTACAGTCATAATTGTGTTAAGTCACTAATATAATGTATCTTGCAAGTGCTTATGAAGAATATTAGCCAGAATATAAAATTGGAGCACCTTAAAAACCATTGGAGTCTAACCTGGTACTTCAAATCTTTTTTACATTCATGTTTTCAAACATGACATCAGCTTCTGTAGAGGATTAGAAAGTTGCTGGTTCCACCTCTGGACAGTGTGTTAGCAAGCTATTTCTTACATAAGTGTTCTACTGTTTTTTCTTTTTGTTTTTGTTTTGTTAGTTGTGGGGCTTGAGCCTGGGTGCTGTCCCTGAGCTTTTTTGGTCAAGGTTAGCGCTGTACCACTTTGAGCCACAGCTCCATTACCAGTTTTTGGGTGGTTAGTTGGAGATAAGTCTCATGGACTTTCCTGCCTGGGCTAGCTTCTCAGACTCTTGAGTAGCTAGGATTACAGGTATGAGTCACCAGCGCCAGCTTGAGGGCCTTCTTTTTAGTCTGCTGCTAAATATACTGCCTTAGGTGCTCCCTCCCCCCCTCTTCTTCCCCTCCCCTTCTTCCTTCCCTTTTCCCTTCTCCTCTACCCCCACCCCCCCCTTCTTTTTCTGTCTCCTGCTAGTTCTGGTCTTTAAATTCAAGGCACATGTTCTCACTTGGGATTTGAATCAAAGCTACCACTCTACCATTTGAGCCACCCCTCTACTCCCTGCAAAGAGCTTCAAATAAGAGTTTCAGAGATTTTCCTGCCAGATGGCTTTGAATTGTGATCCTCAGATCTCAGCCTTCTGAGCAGCCAGGATTTTAGGTGTGAGCCACTGGTGCCTGGCTGTCCTAGGTCTGTCTATTAGAGTTGCACTGAAGAAGTGTACTCATCCCTCCATACTGTTATCAAACATTTGCTATGTGCAAACCCCCGAACTAGGTGCTAGGAATGTAGCAGTGAGGAAGATAGCAATGATTCTACTCTATTGAAGCTTACTTCCCAGCAAGTGAGACAGATATTAAACAGTTGGTTACACTGTTAAGTAATCAATTACAGTAACCTGCTTACAGATTACAGATACAGATGTTACAGTTGTGGGAGCTATGGACCAGACCTGACTAGGAAGGGAAGAGAGCCATCTATGCCAAGGGAGGGGATGCAGGAAGATCCTTTGAAGGAGATTTCAAGATGCTATTGTCAGGGTTGGAGATGTGGCTCAGGTAGTAGAGCGCCAGCTCATG
Organism: Dipodomys ordii; assembly: GCF_000151885.1. Lineage (NCBI taxonomy): Eukaryota > Metazoa > Chordata > Mammalia > Rodentia > Heteromyidae > Dipodomys > Dipodomys ordii. Next base: position 106,910 of record NW_012267412.1, on the reverse strand, counting down.
AGCAAAAGCAAGCATCAGTGAGTTTGAGGCTGGTCTTGGACAAAAAAAGAAAAAGGGCCGGGCGCCAGTGGCTCACACCTGTAATCCTAGCTACTCAGGAGGCTGAGATCTGAGGATCGCGGTTCAAAGCCAGCCCAGACAGGAAAGTCTGTGAGACTCTTATCTCCAATAAACCACTAGAAAACTGGAAGGGCGCTGTGGCTCAAGTGGTAGAGCACTCACCTTGTGCTGAAGAGCGCAGGGACAGCGCCCAAGCCCAAAGTTCAAGCCCCATGACCAACAAAAAAGAAAAAGGGCATTGTCAATTGTTATAGTTGTTTTTATTAGTTGGGCATGGATGAAGATTTCCTTTCAATCTGTTTGTCTAACTTTTAACTCTTATAATACAGTATAACTTCTTGTACTCTTACCTCTATTCCCTAAAAGTCAGTTACAGTAGCCTTACACTTCAATGATACTGTGAAAATCTGGCTCCTTGCATTTCTAGTAAGGCCTGTAAATTAAAACCAGATTTTATATTTTAAAGAGTTGTTAATAAAATGTTAAAGAGAAATATGCCAGAAAGACCACATGTGGTCTACAAATCTTAAATGTTTGCTACTTGGACCTTTATATGAAAAAGTTGGTGCATCATAGATATGACCAAATGACATTTTTTAACTTTTTTTTCCCGACATTTCCCCATTTGTCACACTTATGATGCTCTTTTTGTCGTTCAAAATTACATCTAATGTGTCAAGTTTTATTTAGTTGTTATGTCTCATTTAGAGTCTTCTTTAATCTGGAAGGATTCTTCACGGCCTTTTTTTTCTTTTACTTTTATGACCTAGGTCCTGTTAAAGTATACTGGTCAGTTATTTAGCAGAATGTTCTTCAGTTGGAACTTGTCCATTGTTTCCTTGATATGAAATTCACTGAATATATAATTTGGTAAATTTGATTTTTTCCTTAAAAAAATCAAGCATATATAGCTTACTAGAAAATTATTATAGAACTAGGGCTGGGAAGGTGGCTCAGTGGTAGAGCGCTTGCCTTGCATGCACGAGGCCCTGGGTTCGATTTCTCAGCACCACATAAGCAAAAAGAAGCTGGAAGTGGAGCTGTGGCTCAAGTGGTAGAGCGCTAGCCTTGAGCTGAATTGCTGAGGGACAGCGCCCAGACCTAGAGTTCAGGCCCCACGACCAGACCTCCCCCCCCCCAAAAAATACTATAGAACTATTATCTCTCAGTTTTCAGTCTGAGAACAGCAAAAATTATAAACTATTCTTTAATCACAAGTGTCATATCAATTAAAAAAATCTGAATTCTCTGAGCTTTTTTTTTTTTTTTTTGGTAGGCCGTGGGGCTTGAACTCGGCCTGGGCTCTATCCCTCAGCTCTTCAGCTCAAGGTGCTCTACCACTTGAGCTACAGCGCCACTTCCTGTTTTCTGGTGGTTTATTGGAGATAGGAGTCTCACGGTCACTCCTGCCCGGGCTGGCTTTGAACCGCGATCCTCAGATCTCAGCCTCCTGAGTAGCTAGGATTACAGGCGTGAGCCACCAGCGCCTGGCCTCTGAGCTTTTTTGTTAGTAGGGGTATTCTGTCATGGTATTCTGGTATTTTGTTAGCTAGGGGTATTCTGTAATGGAATTCATATTGGTTCTTTGTTCTGGAACTAAGGAGCATATTATTAGAACTCTTGGCAGAAATGAAGTTTTGCCTTAGTCTTGTTTTCAGAAAATATTATATGTAGCTTTTAAGTTAGAGAGCTATTTATAATTTTCCACTTAGTAAGTTTACCTATACTATAGTGTTATTTTAAACTTCATTTAGTAATATAAACATTATTTCAGTAATGAAAAATTATTCTTAACACTATTCAACAGATTATGAAGCTATGTTTTAGAAATAATATACAATTCACATTGAGCTTGCAAAATTGAGGGTAGAGTTATATGCTTATTTTCATATTTTACTTAAAGGCTATAACAGTAATTTATTTCTGCATTTAACTTTAAGTAGAATCACAGATTCACATATGAGTCTCCATAAAATGTTTGCCACTTTATATAGCTATCATTTTGGTAACTCTTTACCCCAATTGAATTTAGAAAGTATGATTACCTAGGGAATATAGAGCTGGGAATGTGGCTCAGCAGTAGGTGCTTGCCTAGCATGCATGAAGCCCTGGGTTCGATTCCCTAGCACCACATACACAGAAAAAGCCAGAAGTGGCGCTGTGGCTGAAGTGGTAGAGTGCTAGCCTTGACCAAATGAAGCTCAGGGACAGCTCCTAGGCCCTGAGTTCAAGCCCCAGGACTGGCAAAGAAAAGTAGGGAATACATGGTGATTATTTGTTTAATGTTGAATTCAGACATTATTTGTAATTACTTGATTAAGTACCATGCATTCAGATCTGCCCTAGCCTTTTTTTTTTTTTTTCTTTTTGGTGGGGGATGCCTATTCTGGGGCTTGCTTGAACTCAGGCCTGGGCACTGTCCCTGAAATTCTTTTTGCTCAAGGCTAGCACTCTACCACTTGAGCCGTAGCTCTACTTCTGGCATTTTATAGTCAATTGGAATTTGAGACTCATGGGCTTCCCTGCCTGGGCTGGCTTCAAACCACAATCTTCAGAACTCAGGATTACAGGCATGAACCCCATTACCAGGCTCAGTATTTGTTTCTGTTTCTAAGGAAGCCAATCTTACCAGTTATCAATAGTTTGTGTAGCATAATAAAACTATATTTCTGCCATGTCATGATTTTAGTGCAAATTTAATGATAGAATATTTTTTAAAAACATACATTCATTTTGTGATAGAAATATACCATTAAGATCTGTGGAAGGGGGCTGGGAAGGTGGCTCAGTGGTAGAGCACTTGCCTTGCATGCTTGAGGCCCTGGGTTCGATTCCTCAGCACCACATAAGAAAAAAGCTGGAAGTGGTGCTGTGGCTCAAGTGGTAGAGTGCTAGCCTTGAGCTGAAGAGCTGAGGGACAGCCGCCCAGGCCCAGAGTTCAGGC
>NW_012267412.1:0-102431 GCF_000151885.1 Dipodomys ordii | reverse complement strand
AGCATGTCCCATTACACCTGGCTAAAGTTTTTATTTCTTAAATTTCTTTTTTTTTTTTTTTTTGGGTCCGGTCGTGGGGCCTTAACTCTGGGCCTGGGCGCTGTCCCTCAGCTCTTCAGCTCAAGGCTAGTGCTCTACCACTAGAGCCACAGCGCCACTTCCAGTTCATTTGTGTTCTTGTTTTGCTGGGCTTTTTGGAGATGAGATCTTGCAGCGTTGCCCAGGCTAGTCTTAAACTCATGAGCCTAAGTGATCTTTCTGCCTCAGCCTAGGAGCTGAGCTACAGTGTGTGCTACCACACTCAGCTTTGCCTATACTTTGAATTGATCAATTTCTCCTCCCATCAGTTTAACCTTTGTTAGTTCTAATATCAAAATGAATTGCTTTTTTTAAAAAAAAAACTTTTTTCTCTTATGATTCTCGATAGCACATGGTGGTGGTCTGGACTATAAAATGAACATTGTATTTTACCTATTTTTACATTGTACTTCTAAGCAACTCTAGGAACTAGAATTGCTTAGAAAATTCTACTGCCCAGCCAAGTGACAAAGGGATGTTTTATAGGAGATGACAGAAAAGTATTTTCTGATATTTCTGGGCATGAGATGAGGGAGTTGGGGAATTTCAGTAGAAAAGATAGATGAAAAATACCTATAAAACTTTCCTAAGATAGAAAAATGGATTTATGGAAGTTTATAGAGCCATTTTCATGGTGTGGCATTGAGTGGTAGGGGAAGGCAAGAGATCTCTTACATGGGTAAAGTTTGTCAGAGGTCTCTACCTTCTCTTCTGGGCTGGTTTTTGTGGCCAGACATCTGTGCAGTTGGGCAGACTTGAAGGGCCATATGCTTGGTTTAATGATCAATTATCACTACTATCAGTATCATAAACTTTTGTTAAAGCTCTTGGATCTGAAGTATCTGTGAGGGGCTCATGTATTTAAAGGCTTATTTCTTTGGATTGTGGGACAGGGAGGTTGTAGAACCTTAAGACATGGATTCTAGTAGGAGGTCTTTGGAGCACTGCAGCATGCCTTCAGAGATTCCTTTCTTTCTTTGTACCACATCTCACCACATGTGTTTTACCTTGCAGTCCTACCATGATTGCCATGATAGTTCCAAAGCAGAAAGGCCAATCAATAATGAACTGAAATCCAGCCCAGATTTGTCTTCTTGCTGCCTAAATTGATTGATTAATTTAATGTGTGTGTGTGCATGCATGCATCATGCATGCATGCATGCGCGTGCGTGCTCATGTGTGCTGGTCCTGGGCTTGAACTTAGGACCTTAGCAATGTTTCTGAGCTTTTGTGCTCAAGCCTAGAGCTTTGCCACTTGAGCCATAGCTCTACTTTCAGTTTTTTGGTTTTTTTTTTTCCTTAATGGATCATTAGAGATAAGAATCATCATGGACTTTCCTTCCCAGGGCTGGCTTTGAACCCTGATCCTTATATCTTAGCCTCCTAAGTAGCTAGGAATACAGGGTGAGTCACCAGCACCCAGCCTTATGTTAGGGTTTATTTATTTATTTTTATTTTTGCAGTAATAGGAAATAGATTGACAGTTTTGAACAAGGGGCCTGCATTTAAACTTTTGCACTAGCACCCAAATGTAGACCTTTCCTCATAAATGTTTCACATAAGGCAAAGAAACGTACAGACTTTAATATATAAGAAAATAGTATATTGAGTTGAGATGAAAAGTGAGCTAAAGTGTGTTCAAATCCAGCTGAGACTCATCTTTGTGTAACTTTCCACAAAATTTCTCTTGTCTGTCTAGCCCCATAACCTGGAGGCACCCAGGCAAATTACTTAATACTACCCAAAACTACATGACTCTATACTCTATAGCCATTTTGTCATACATCCCTGAACTTCATTTGTCTCAGAAGACAGCATCTTCAGTCTGTGACTGTCATCTGGCAGCAAGCTATAAACTATTTTATTGGGAGAGGCCCTAGAGCTTTCAGCATCAGGAATGTTAAGCTGTGCCAGTCTCTGTTAGCTTGAATTTAGACCACTGTATTCAGTTATTGGTTATGTTTTAACTTCAAGAAAGTAAGAGTAATCTTAAAGAGAAATTTATAGAAAACTTTAGAAAATTGAAAGACCTTTAATCATTGCAACCTTAATTTTTCATCGACATCCTGTTTTCTTTTTAAAAATTGGGTGTGATGGTGCACCAATGTAATCCCTGCTACTTGGAAGCGGAGGTACAAATATCTAGACTATCCAAGACCATGTCTGAAAAATAAGTTAAAGCACAAAGGGCTGGAGGAATGGCTAAAGTGGTAGAACAGTTGTAAGGGCTTGAGCTCCTGCTCCAAGACCACAAAAAAGTTGATTATTGCTTTTGTACAGTAAAATTTGCATATTTTATATGTACAGTTCTATGCATTTGAAAGAAATGGATGTAACCACCAGGTTGTCCAAGTATAGATATTTCTTTCACCCCCAAGATTTCTCTCATGCCTCTTTGTAGCATGCAGTCTTTTATCCTTCACCCTATCCTTAGCAACTGATGTGTGCTCTTTCTCTCTGTCTTTCTCCCTCCCTCTCCCTCTCTGTCTCTCTGTCTCTCTTGTCTCTCTGTGTCTCTGTCTTTGTCTCTCTCTCTCTGTACGTCAGTATTAGGGTTGAACTCAAGGCCTGGTCTCTGTCCCTTAGCTTTTTCTTTTTTTTTTTGCTTTCTTTCTTGCTCAAGGCTGGTACTTTACCATTTGAGCCATAGTTCTACTTCTGGCTTTTTGGTGGTTAGAGACACTCTTTGTTGGCTTATCTGCTCCAAGAGCTGCTGGACCTTCTCCTGCCACCTGGAGTTCTCCACCCTTGGTCCTCTGCAAAGTTGTCACTGTCCAACTTTAATGTCATCACCAACTCTTTTTTTTGGGGGGGGGAATCTGGTCGTGGGGCCTGAACTCTGGGCCTGGGCACTGTCCCTCAGCTCTTCAGCTCAAGGCTAGCACTCTACCACTTGAGCCACAGTGCCACTTCCGGTTTTTTTTTCTTTTTGCTATGAGGAATTGAACCCAGGACCTCAGGCATGCAAGGCAAGCACTCTACCACTGAGCCACCTTCCCAGCCCTATCACCAACTCTTTCATGTTGTCTAGGAGTCTTTTCAACTCTGCCTGCTCCACTAGTGCTTGTTGAAGCCTGTTTATTTGGTCTTCATGTTGGCCTTTGGTGTCAGGAGCATTTCCAGACTCTCCTGCAGCTCAGTGTTCTCTTCCTCCAGGTCATCATAGCTTCTGATCTTTTTCTGGAGCTGCAGCTTCATGTTATTCAGGGCTTTCATGAGTTCTAAGTTGTTCTTGGTGGTCTTATTTTGCGTGGTGGAGAATGCAGACTGTGTCATCTTTAGCTCTGTGACCTGCTGCTCTGAAGTCTGCAGGCCTCTGGCATGACCTTCCAGTTCTCTTTCATTGGCCACCTGCTGCATGTGGGCCAGGGCAGGTTGTAAATTGAATTTTTCTAAAACCTACATCTGTATTGATAGCTTGAGCTCCAGCTCTGTTTTCAGTGCTTCTTGCACACAGGCCATCTTCTCATTTTCTTTCCCCTGTTGATTCTGCAGGTCTTTATTTTCCTGCTTCAGTTGTTCAGTCTCACTAGAGAGCTGCTGACTTCATATTCTGCTGGAGTCCAGGGCAAGCACCAGGTGTTGGTAGTGCTTTTCCAGGTCTTCAGTGTTATTGGGGTCCTCTGATACTCTTGATCCTGGCAGCTCAGGCAGTGCCCAATGGAGGGAGAGGCTTATTTGCATGTTCTTTGGTTATACCTTGTTCAATTACAGTCCCCAGTGGGACTAGGATGGGGAAGGTGGTGGGTGGCGGGGAGCACATTTCCAGGCTCTCTGAAACTACCTGTTCTTGCAGCCACCACCAACTCACTACTTCCTATTTTTTCTCCTAAATCATCTGGGTTTTTTTCTATCACCATGTAGTGTCTCTATTTCTCTCAACTACTGTTAGTGGTGTAAAGGAATAGAGGGGAATACCAGTGCTATTAGGCATCTTGGAATGTGGGTGTGGCCTCAACTCTTACATCCCATTGGTCAGAATGAAACATGAAAAATAAGAAAGGTGGCTAGAATCTTGTGATCCAGGCAGACTGGATAAAGGCCCAATGACAGCTGCATCTACAGCCCTTCCCTGTCCAGTTAAGGACAGTTAAGGACCAGTTCTAGCTAGGTGCCTGCCCTGCTCTACTGGAAACTGTTCATGACCATGATCTCCATCACACAGTTATAGTCACTTAGTGATCCTGAGAGGTCACTCTCAAGCCACTACCTTGGTGCTGCAGACTCTCATGACCAGGTTTTGGGGGATCAGACCCCAGAATTCCAGGTAGTGAATAAAGAAGGGATGACAGGACGGTGCATTATTGTACAGTTCCTTTCCTCACTACACAACTTGACTCCAAATATTTATGTCTTAGAAATCCCTCCATTGGAGGTAATTGGATTGGCCTACTTTATCTTTCCCTGTGAATTCATGTCTTGTATCACCTGATAATTGGCTCTCTGGAGTTCAGCCTATCCTTGTTCTAATCCTTTGTTGTATATGGGGAAGCACCTTTTTGTGGCTTTCCGTATGGCTTCCTGGAAATCAGTGACATGCTGCTTGATTCCCCTGCTTCTTGCCATTCTAGCTATTTTAGCTAGTAACTGTAATCGTAACTTTGTAACCCTATAACTCTGTAACTCTTTTTCTGCTATTTTCTGAACCTGATGTGAGCCCTACCCAGCTGAACTATCACCACCCTTTGTTCTAATCCCCTGCTTCCCACCAGCAAAACCTTGGCTGGAAATTTAAACTTAAGGTGTGAATTTCTTGTAACAATCATTGGCTAAAACCAACACCCAGCCTCCTCCTTTCTCAGCCCTAGCCCAAAATGCTTAAAAGCTGATGTGGGCTGGCTGTCGGGCTGTTTCCTGGGATCCTGACTCCAGGTGCAGTCCTGGTGCATTAGCATTTTTCGCTCAATAAAATCTTTTACATTTTCACTGCGGACTGAGTGGTCTCACTTCACCTCCCCACTACAGTCAACTTCTGACTGTGATCCATATCTTCAGGAAAGTCAATCATAAACAGATCCCAACTCCATCAAAGATAAAACTGCTTTCATTTCCAAATGCTAGATGGCATGTTGGCTTTGCTGTCTTTCTAATGCTTGCTACTGGTTCCTGAAGCTGGAAGTTGCATGTTAAGATGGTCAGCCCCAAAACTGAATCACTGTCCAGATCTGCCAAGGTCTGCAGTGTGAGTGCTTCATGGCTATGCCTTCCATTCAGTCTGGCAGGATGGAGAGCAGCAAGACTTATCCAGAGGAAACAGTACCTGGAGACAATATGGACTTGGCCTGTCTCTGGTCTCATTAGGGCATTTAGGTTCCTCAGCCAGAGTTGATCTACCTGCTGGGGCAAGGCAGAAACTGTTTCTATTGTTGGTTTCATGAGCAAAGATCCATGCCCTGAAATGTTAATATTTCTGTTTCATCAGTTCTACCATCTCCATGATCATTCCTCTGTCTTCTTTCTATGATATGTATTGGTGCGAGCAGTATCATGCAAATATAGCTTCTCAAATCTCACAAGTCTTATGAGAACGGAATTGAAAGGAATATATTTCACATGCTAGAAGTTATTTGGCATTGCTCCAAAAATAACACTGAATAGTGAGTGGCAAAATCATCCAGTACTGAGAATCATGGCTTAATTTGAAGCATCAGTATAGAAAGGCATGTGTGTGAGATTGCTATACAACCCCAAAATAAGAAAAGCTGAGTTAGAATTTATATGATAAAAATTTGAACCTTCAGGATTCTTTAGTCAGATGTATCTTAATCTTGGTTGCTAAGTGGAATCAGTTAAAAAAAACCTTGAAAAGAAATAGTGGGGCTGGGAATGTGGCTTAGTGGTAGAGTGCTTGCCTAGCATGCTTGAAGCCCTGAGTTTGATTCTTCAGTACCATATAAACAGAAAAAGCCAGAAGTGGTGCTGTGGCTCAAGTAGTAGAGTGCTACTTTGAGCAAAAGAAGCTCACGGATAGTGCTCAGGCCCTGAGTTCAAGCCCCAAAACTGGCAAAAAAAAAAAAAAAAAGTACTGATGCCTAGAATATGATCTGAGTACACTTTAAAAAAAGGACAGAATTTGAACATGGCTATTTTGTAAGAAGATCTCAGAAGATTTTGCTGCACAGTCAAAACTGAGAATCACAGATCCAGCCTGGAAAAAAAATATATGTATTATATATATATTTTCTTCCAAGGGCCATTTGGATATCTGTAACATTCACAGGTCCAACAAGACTATCAATAAAGGCTCACTGGCCTCAGATAGCCAAAAGAAACATTGAACATTGTATCATTGTATGCCAAAGGAAGCCTTTGTAATGCCTACCAGCTGGACATTCCCCAGCCCTGAACAGTACCAAATAGGAAGAATGAGCTTTTTAAAACTCCTTAGGTTGGGCTGGGAAAGTGGCTCAGTGGTAGAGCGCTTGCCTTGCATGCATGAGGCCCTGGTTCGATTCCTCAGCACCACATAAGAAAAAAGCCGGAAGTGGCGCTGTGGCTCAAGTGCTAGAGCGCTAGCCTTGAGCTGAAGAGCTGAGGGACAGCTCAGAGTTCAGGCCCCATGACTGGACCCCCCCCAAAAAAAATAAAAAATAAAAAAAATTAATAAAACTCCTTAGGTAGGGGTAATTGATGTTATTTTCATTTTTATTAAGAACCCATTATCTTGGGCTAGTGATTTAGCTCAGTGATAAAGCGCTTGTGCACAAAACAACAAAAAACAGGAACACGATTATCTGTAATTGCAACTCTAGGTGCTTTCATTTGCATTTAGTCATTTTAATTAAAACATATTAGGATGTGTTTCTGATGGAAACCTTACCATTTAAAAATCCTGATAGTATTAAGATGATAATGTCTTGAATATCTCAATTATTTCCTTTGTTTTATTAATTTACTGGAGGTGTGGACTTGGAGGACATACGTGATAGGAAAAATGCTACTAATTCAACTTGGATACAACCAAATATCTGATTAACTATTTGAGTCCTTTTATTTCACAGTAATGTGGCATGACAGAATTACTTCATCAGTGTTCTTTCAGTTATTTTTGTATTCCCTTAATTATTTTCTTATAGCAAGCACTTTGCCAAGTATTATTTGAAATTTAAGTTAATAGCCTCTCCAGACAAGGTCTGTTATATTCTAGGGACTAGGCAGTAAACTTCCTCTTTTCCTTTCAGACAGCTCTGTGCTTGCCACTTAACACAAGCTTAATAGATTTTGATGGGATTAATTACCCTCATATGAATAGCCAACTCTTTTCCCAGATATATCACAACTGTACTTTTCTTTTTAGTACTTTCCAGCAATGAATTATAATTGGAAGCACTAAGACTTAATAGAGCTATGTCAATAAATGTTTTTACTCGAGTTTGTTATTTATAGGCATCCATGTTTATGATTTTCTGACTGGCTAAAATTTTCATACTTCCTCCTAAGTTAACCTTAAATGAAGCAGAAATCAAGACACTGCCTTTGTTTTTTTTAATCACATTCCAAGGAAAGTAATACAGGTTTTTGCTTGTTGTTTTTTTTAATGCCAGTTCTGAAGCTTGAACTCAGGGGCTGGTCACTGTCTCTGTTCTTTTGTGCTCAAGGCTGTGCTCTACCACTTGAGCCACAGCTCCTGTTCTGGCTCTTTGGTGGCTAATTGGAGATAATGTTGAGATATAGCAAGAAAACCGAGAAACCACATTTTGAGAGGTCAAATCGGGAGTCTTTATTAGAAGGCCAGTGACTGCAGGCGGACTTTTGTCACAAACACCTACAGACCTGCGAATATACTACACTGTCAGAAAACTGAGCCATGAGAGCCAGAGAGGAAAGAAAGAGCAGAAAAACAATACCAACAAACCAGATCAGCTCCAATGGAGAGCTGAAGTGAGACACCATGTTGACTGGGAAGAGCACCAGGAAACCGAATGTAAGGTTCACTGAAAGGAATATGCCAGGCAGAAAAGAGTTCATCAGGAAGAGAGCAAACTGCTGGCCCACCTGTAGAGAGGGTCCTCAGAGAAAAGAGTCGACCCCTGGCAGGGTTGGAGTTAAGTTGGAAGGGAGGAGGTGTGACTAGGGGGGGGGGTCCAGGATGTGACACCAGCGAAAGGGGAGGTAACTGGCCTAGGTGTGTCAGTCACCTAGGTAACATAGGTGCTGGGTGGAGACTTCAGACTTCTTTCATGGAAAATGGGCAGGGACTGGGGGGTAGAGGGTTGGGGAGAGTCTACTTGCAGATTTGCACACAGACTGGGGCAACCTAACATTCCCTTGAATCCACTGTATTTCAGTTAATACATTTGTATACACTTGTGTACCACTCAAGATATTTACTTACAAGTTTATAAGCTAGTTCTAGCTTCTGCATATAAAGGAAAACATGAATCCTTTTTCCCTCTGGGCCTGACTTCACTTAACAGTTTTATTTTCAGGTCTTTCCATTTCTTTACAAATAGTGTAATCTTTCTAGTGGATGAGTAAACTTTCATTGTGTATATATACCACATTTTCTTAACTTTTTTGTCCACTGAGGGGCATCTGGGCTGATTCTATACCTTGGCTATGGTCAGTAATGCTGCAGTAAGCATGGTTGTGCTGGTGGGGGAATTTTTCTTAAGTATGGAATTCCTTAAGTACGTGAAAATTATTGATCATTAGTTATTGATAAATTAAGAGTTTGACAGCAAAAGCAAAAATAAGCTTATAGAAGTTTATAGAGATAGAAAGTTAATATATTAGGTAAAAATTCAAAATAAAGGTTAACTCTTGTGATGAGGGAATGAAATTGGGGAATGAATGTAAAGAAACTTTAACTATCAGTTTCACTTACTGGGTGGTCAGTATATATAATTTACTATCTTATTTATACTTTTATGTAAAACAAATGTAGCATTTTAATACTAAAAGTAAGCTGAATAAGAATATGCTGAATATGCAAATGTGTGATTTTCAAACTTATTGAGGAGTGCTAAATTTTTTTGTTACAAAACTTCAGAAAAATGATGGAATTATTTTGCAGCAGAAGTATTTGAAGTCCAAAAGACAAAGATGGTAGGGAGCTGAACTAGGGCTAAGTGGTAATTTCTGGAAGTAAGGAAATGGGCAAGTGATAAATGGTAAATACTTTCTTTTTATACTCAAAATACTGTCACAAAATGGCACAAAACGTTAGTGATAGTTGTCAAAGTCTTGGGAGTAGGAGGAGTTTGAAAGGAAGGAAAAGCAAACACACTGAACTAGCAAACACACTGAATTTTCAATAGAAAACACTGATTTGTAGGAAGCCAAACTTAAAAGTGATAGACCATCCTACTTGGTAGAAGAAATCTCAAGGCAGCCTAACATCCTTGCTGGTATTACTGGCTCCTTTCAATCAAATAAGAACCAAGTATAAGAGAAACAAAGTAGAAACTTTCAACATGGCCCAGAAAGGAAATACATGCAAAAGTGTGATTGATTGAAGGTAAAGTTACTGAAGAGATAAGCCCGGATTTTTTTTTTTTAAGTCAAGTGATTTATACTAGAACAATAGGAAAGATGACTTGAGAAAATCTGGGGGCAGAGGGGAGCAATCATTGATTCAGAAATGTAAAAATATCAGTGTGTTTCTAAAAGTTTTCTAGGCAAAATCATTGCAGGAAAGATTCCCATGGGTTTCTGTACCCAAGATTATCTTAGGATTCACTTCCCAGTGTTTATTCTGCAAAGTAGTTTGAGGCTACTATTTCTGGTACCTGGCCCAGGTACCAGATACAGAATGTGCTTGCTAGAGGCATTGGTATTAGCCACATGATGCTGCTTTTGTAGAATGTAAGAGTTATTACAGTGTTAATGCTGCTTTCACCAAGATTTCAAAGGATAGCTAAGAGGCCAGGCAATGAGTTGTGGGATCAGAGACCCTACAAGTACACTCCCAATATGCAGCGGGTGATGCCTATGATGAACTATGAGTGTAAAGCCAAAGCTGCAAGAGAGACTATAAAATGGTTAAGGTGCCAGCAACATGCAGTACCCCTCGGGGAAAGCTACAAACAACCTAAGAGAATGGCCATGTGGACTACAACCAACAAAGAGTAGAGTTTTAGCTGGTCAAGCTCCACAGTGTGCCCCTGATGCCAGATATATGGAATTTTCAAAAATTATTATCTTTAGGTAGTTGTACAAAGGAATCGCCAATGTTGGCCCTGCTGGCTCTTGGTTTTATTTTGGGCAGATTCTTTTTTACTGTAAAAAACAAAACAACAAGAAACCCGTTCTTTTAAAATAGGAATATATACCTTGTCCTAGTATTGTATCTTACAAGTACTGTATGTAACTTTCTTTTTTTATGGGAGGTCAAATCTTACTTTACCTTGAGTCTAAGAGGAAACTTTTTATGTCAAACTCAAGAAATGCTGAAACAGATGTTGGAGACTTTGGGATAAACCAAATTCATGTTATGTTATGAGTGGTTTGAGTAAGTGTCCCTTGAAGGTCCATGAATTAAAGGACTGGTCCTTTGGGTGGCACAAGTCTGAGGTGGTAGAGATATTAAGAGGTAGGCCCTCGTGGGAAGCCTTTAGGTCTTTTTTGTCAACTTGATGTGTTTTGCTGTGAAATTTTTAGTACATTATTGTGTTTTTTGGGCTTTGTAATTTTTTTTTAAATTTAATTTTATTTGTGAACATACTGTACAGAGGAGTTACAATTACATGGGCAGGATAATGCGTACATTTCTTACCAAGCATTGCAGCCTCCTCCTTTGTTTACCCTTCACATCCCTTCCCAGCCCCCCCCCTCCACCCCAATCCCAATCCTTCTCCTTCCCCCCCTTCCCCCCCCAACCCCTCCCCCCCCCACGTTGTAAAGCTCGTTTTGGACATGACAACTTGTACTTCTCATTGTTGCAACAGGTCCACCTGTATCCTTAAACAACTGGTTTTTCCCCTTTTCTTCACAAGTTATACTGACATCAAATATAGTGAAAGCAGGGGTTATACTGTGGGGGAGGGACATACAAATGGGCTTTGTAATTTTATTTTCACAATTTGTTTAGTTTTTTGAGGAACCTCCAGACTGCTGCCCAGAGTGGTTGAACTAGTTTACATTCCCACCAACAGTGCTTTCCCTGCATCCCCACCAGCATTTGTTGTTGCTCAAATTCACACTGTTGGCTAATCTAACTGGGGTGAGATGGAATCTGAATTGTTTTGATTTGTATTTTTTAAAAAAGATTTTCTAATTTCTGTTGAAATCCTCACTGTATGCTTTGTTTGCTTTAGTAAGCATTTATTCATGACAGTTATTTTAAATTGTGTCTTAGGTAAATAATATGACTTCATTTGATTAGGATCAGTTTCTGGAGATTTAGTTTCTTTGTTTTGAACATCTTTGCCTGAGTTTTCTTTTCCTTGTCTCTGCACTGGAGTCTGGTTACTAAAGAAAACCTTCTCTTTAGTCTTTGCTGACTGGTCCCAAAGGAGACCACCACTAATTAGGTTACACAGAGATTTTGGGGTGGTCTTCCAACTCTTCTCCTCAGCAAGGAGTAGTTATTGTGTTGGTAGTGTGTGGCTTGAACTCTGGGCCTGGCTTTTTTGCTGAAAACTAGCATTCCATCACTTGAGCCACAGTTCCATTTCTGGCCTTTTGGTGGTTAAATAAGAGCCTCTTGGACTTTCTCCTTCCCAGGCTGGCATCCAATCTCAGTCCTCAGATCGTAGCCTTTTGAGTAGGATTATAGGCATGAGCTAGCAGTTGAAAGACCCCAGAAAGACCCCAGACTCCAAATGATCACCCATTAAAGCCCCCATTGAGCCCCTTAAGAAAAGCTGAGGCAGCTGCCCCTTCCCCTACATACCTAAGAGAACAAAGCAGGATACAGGCAAGTCATTAAACAGAGTCACTGCCTGCAGGCCTCAGCGACTGTGATACATGCCCTAAAACCAGACATTCCTGGAAAATAGCCGACCCACCCGTCCCTTCCTGTAAAACTTAAACCTAATAGTAGGGTAAGGCAGGATGCTGTAAATCACTTGTCAAAATTAGGGAACAGAAAGTTTCGGTGCATAACGACCAGCACAGGCATGTCTGGGCAAGTACCGACACGTCAGCTATCCCCCAACCCCACCTACCCCATCTGGCCAGCTTAGCCTGACCAATCCCCACCCTGAGCGTAATTTGAAATTAACCAATCAATACCCTGTAACCACGCATCTCGCTTCTGTAACCTCGCTTCTGCTACCCATAAAAATAGGGTGCTTTCAGGCACTCGGGGCGCAAGTCTCCCGATAGACTTTGTCGCCCCGGGTACCCGTGTAACCGGTTCCCAGACACCCGACCCGAACCTTGTGGATCTCGTGGATCTCGTGGTCGAGTGCACCTGGGAGCCTAGGCATGCCCGAATAAACCTCTTGCTGTTTGCATCCGCACAAGTGGTCTCGTTGTTCCTTGGGGAAGGGTCTCTTCAGATTGAAGGACACCCCACGCCGGGGGTCTTTCACAGTAACTGGCTAATCTGTATAATTTTATTTTTTGTGCTAGTCCTGGGGCTTAAACTTAGGGCCTGGGCACTGTCCTTGAGCTTTTATACTCAAGGCTAATGCTCTACCATTTGAGTCACAGTTCCATTTCCAGCTTTTTTTTTTTTTTTAGTTAATTGGAGATAAGTCTCATAGACTTTTTTGTCCAGGCTGGTATTGAACTGCAAGCCTTGGATCTTGGACCTAGGCTTACAGACTTGAGCCACCAGTGCCTAGCTATCTGGATTTTTGTCCATTCTATCTGTGAAGACTCAGGAGGTTAAGGAACTATAGTGTTTACCAGTCCAAAACACTATCTCCATTTTCTCTCAAGAAGGTAGAATGTGCTTGTCCCATAGGAGATCTGGTGCTAGAAAGATAAAAGCCAGTCATCTGGAGAGTACTCTCAGAGAATTGGGGATACTATGCATAAGAATTAGCTTTTTCCTTTCCCCAGGCAAATCTGGGAGGTAGGAGAGCTCTTCTTGAGCATACTGTATTGTGCTGGGATTAGAGATTCTGGCAGGAGAGGTTCCAAATACTCCTTCCTGATCTGATGA
The DNA here is from genome assembly GCF_000151885.1 of Dipodomys ordii. Lineage (NCBI taxonomy): Eukaryota > Metazoa > Chordata > Mammalia > Rodentia > Heteromyidae > Dipodomys > Dipodomys ordii. The sequence continues at coordinate 89,296 of NW_012267412.1, read as the reverse complement.
ATCTGGTCTTGTTTTTGCTTTAGGCACAGAATCTTTTACTTACTTTTGTTGTAATCTTTTACTTATCTTTTGTTGATATCTCAACAAAAGGAATTTGTCTACATATAGGAATTGATGTTTGTTGGTGGAAAGAGGGCCTGGGGCTTCCTTCTCTGCTATCTTGTTCTCTGTATCTGTCTTTATTCTGGCTGTTTAAAAAAAATGTACTTTTTTTTTCTTGCTAGGATTAGTAGCTCACACCTCTAATCCTAGCTAATCCGGAGGCTGAAATCTGAGGATCAAGGTTTGAAGCAAGCCCAGGCAGGACAGTTGACCAGACTCTTATCTCCAGTTAGCCACCAAAATGCCAAAAATAGAGCTGTGGCTCAGGTTGTAGAGCACCAGCCTTGAGCACAAAAGCTCAGGTATTAAAACATGTAAACATATATAAACATATAATATATGTATGTATGTATGTATGTTCAAGCCCCAGGACAGACACCATTGTATATATATGTGAACATATTTTTTTTTTTTTTGGTGGTGTCTATCCTGGGGCTTGAACTCAGGGCCAGGATACTGTCCCTTACCTTCTTTTGCTCAAGGCTAGCTCTCTACCACTTGAGTCACAGCACCACTTCCAGCTTTCGCTGTTTATGAGGTATAGAAGAATTGAACCCAGGGCTTCATGCATGCTAGGCAAGCACTCTACCACGAACCCACATTCCCAGCCCTCACTTTTTAAAAAAAGAGTATTTTCATAGTTATTGAGTATTTAGGCTTGTATTTCACAGACTTTTTTTTTTTTTTAAGAATAGGGCTTTTTTTTTTTTTTAACTTGCTCTAGAAGCTGATAAGTTCTTAATATTGAGGGGCTACATATGGTGAGAACCTTCTTGCTGAATCATCTCATCGCAGGGGGAATGAATTCATAGCAAGTCACATAACCATTTCCACATTAATGACTACTCCATTCATGAAGCTCTCAGGACTTAATCACCCCTTATTACGCTCTACCTCCTACTGCATTGAGGATTAAGTGTCCAACATAAGAACTTTGGAGAAGACATTCAAACCATAGCAATGATCTAAGTTAGTATTTATGTGTGTTGGCTAATTTGGGGAAAGAGAACAAGTAGAGATTAGTGAAAATATGTGAAATCTTGTATATGTCTTTTTAAGTTCTGTATTCTGGTAATTTTTTTTAAAAGAAATCACAAAAGTATAACATACTTGAAAGTAAAAATAACTTTTCCATGGGAACATGTGAGATTATTCAAGGGTCCCTTTAGCCTCCTGGGCTACTTTTTGTGCAGATCTCTACTTCATAGTAGATATCTTTAGCCCCTGGACTTTTGGTTTCATCTTATTATTTCATATTGTTGTGAACTTCACTTGGGGTTCTCCTATCTATTCTGCTTTCTGTCTCTCAGAGGTAATTGTTTTAGTTCTCTAATATTAATGGTCTTGCAAACCATTGTTTAGTATGTTTTGTCTATTCTTTTTAATTTTTTGTTGTTTTTTTGGTCCCTGTTATTCTCTCTTTCCAAGAAGTAGTATATATGTATGTATGTATTTATTTTGTCGGTTGTGGGGCCTGAACTTTGGACCTGGATGCTGTCCCTCAGCTCCTCAGCTCCTCACCTAGCACTCTACCACTTGAGCCACAGCACCATTTCTGGCTTTTTCTGTTTATGTGGTGCTGAGGAATCCAACCCAGAGCCTCATGCATGCGAGGCAAGCATTCTACCACTGAGCCACCTTCCCAGACCCCAGAAGTAGAATTCTTTATGTTATCTATTAACTTGGCAAATGGTACTGCCAGTGGCTCATTTGCTGTAACTATAAGCCTGGGAATCATCTTTGACCTTTTATTTTTCTTTACATATCCAATTATTAACTATACAGAGTTTATGCCCCTTTAACCTGCTTTTTTGGGGGGGCATTGCCTTAGTTCAGGTTCTTGTTCATTTCTCTTCTTGCAAACCAATTTGTCTTCCTGACCCCATAATCCTTCTGTACTATTGGAAGTCTTTCTAAAATACAAATATGCTCTGACTTCTCTCTTCTACGCCGACTGCCTTTTCCCATGGATAAAAACTTCGATCCAATCTCCATAATATAGCATGCATAGCCTTTTGTAGCATAATCTCTGCCCATATCCCTGGGCTCTTGTCCTTCTCAAACCTACCTCTATGTCAGCTCTAATGAAGGACTTTAGAACTCACTGAAAGTTTTGCTCTTATGTATTCCACACCACAATCTACTTAGAATTACCTGTCTTTTCCCAGCCTAAGCTTCTAGCCATCTGACTGTTTAAACATCACCTTTTACTTATTCATTGATTTTTTTTTTTGCCCCTGTGCCGCTCCTAAAGTTGATCCTCTCCTTTATTCCTCTTTTTCTGCTCTGTACTCTCTGCTTAATCCTATTATGACACTTATCTCCTTGTAATTGTTATTTCTGAAGTATTCTCCAGTAGAAATGGCAGCCATTTCCTAGGGATGACCCTGAGCTATATAGGGAATCATATAATTAGAAAAGAAATACAAAATTTGGCATAAAATTATATGGACCACCCTATAAAAACTCTGAATACTTAGAGGAATAATTGGAAATGAATGAAACAAGCTCAAAATAGTTAAATTACTTAAAATTATTTTCATTTGAGTTTATCACATTGAATTAGAACCTAGGGCAGTGTAGTTTGGTCTTTATTCAGTCACAACCAAAATGAAATGGCATAAAGAATAATTCTAATCATATAAGCTTAAAAGAATAGTATCTTAAAATTATATTTTAAAATGATACTTAAAGTCTAAAGTGTTGGTAACTGTAAGGTTTGGAGATAGACCTCCATGTGGTTGTTCAGGCAGGGGAGTTTATTAAAACAACCAAACCTTCTGGCCCACACAAGATGGAGGTGTGCAGAGGGCAGAACTAGACAGGTTCTATAGGGGGAGGGTGGGGAAGAGGTGTGGCCATAGCAAATGCAGAAATGACCTCAGAGCCTGGGAACCCCTCATGGGTCCAAAGGACGTATGACTAGGATGGATGAGGAAGCAACCTCAGAGCCTGGGGACTCCCACTGTTCCCAGTTGTGCCAGTTACCTGGGTTATAGATGCTGGGCAAAGACTTGTAGAAGGCCATGTGTAGCCCCTCATGGAGGGAGAGAACAAAGGGGAAGCCCCCCTCCCCCAAACCTAACATTCCAGCCTTAGGATAGTTATAAAGGGGCATTGACTCTCTGGCTACTTCCTGCTGGCAAGAGGCATCAACATTAGGGGTAGGCGAAGATGCTCTCCAGAGGTTGTCAGAGTGAGCGAAGAAATGAGCAAGTGAGCGAGAGAGAGATATTGGAACTGTTACAAGGAAAGTTACCTTTCTAGAGGAGATGGCTTAAGAGGCTTATACCCACGTTTATCCTACGTCAGCCACACAGGCCTGACAGGTACAGCAGTGCAGGTTGACAGAGGGAGACAGGAGAGAGAAGGATGAAGAAGGAGAGCAAAGAAAGCCTAACCATTTACCATTGCGTTGATAGAAATTGTTGTAATAAAAATAAGGCATTTTGGCTTTAAAGAGTCCTTTAGAGGGAATCTGGTGAGGAGGACATAGATCCCTGAGGAGGTAGAAAATAGGGCAAAAGGTATAAAGGGTCCCTCTGGCTTGGGGAGAGAGGGCCAGTGATGCAGATAAGGTCCATAGACAAGATTTCCTTCTTGTTTGGGAAGTCAGTCTTTCTGTCTTTTCAGGCCTTCAATTGACTGGATGTTGTTCATTCACATGGAAAGCAATCTGCTTATTCAGAGTTGACTGATTTAAATGCTATTTTCATTCAAAACCACCTGCCATGCATTAAAGTGAATAATTGAGTTAAAAAACAGTTTACTATGAAAGAAGCTCTTTTCTCCCTTCATATTTGGTAAGTTCTTTGTGATTTTTACAAAACTATAGATTTTAAGTTATCAGCATCAATCAATGGCCTTTAGGAGATAGTTTTTTAATAGAATATGGCCTGCTCCTCCCCGCCCCCAAAAATCAATAATAAAACTCTCATGAATTTCTCTGAAATCATCAAGAAATCTCACCTAACATTTTCAGATTGTAGTCTGAAAAGGATTCACAGGAACTCTATTTGGTTCTTTCTTAGCAACTTACAAAAGATTCTGCAGTTGGTTATGTTGTTTTCAAGCTGAGGACCTCGTTGATCTACCTAGTTAGACAATTTCCAGGGTATTTTCTTTGCTAGCTCAGTCCAGACATATCCATGGCCCTGCACAAGCTTCCTCCTTGCTGTGGGGCTTGTGGGCTTTTATTTGTCTGTAAGCGTCATACTTGGACAGTGGTGTTTCCTTGTCATCACATTCTCACAGATGATCTTTAAAACCCTCATCAGATGCACTGAAATACTTGAAAGGAATCCCCGTATGGGCCACCAAAATGAAAGGAATCCTTTACATCTGTCCCAGGAGACCACACCGAGGAGGCAGGCATAGGAGAAAGATTATTACAAGGTTTATTAGAGGAGCCATATTTCCCTGAGCATATGGCAGCTGTCCCTATTCAGGTAGCAGGAGAGTCTGGGGGCAGGAAGTGAGGTAGGTGGGTGCTCAGGTGGGTCTGGGCGGAGAGAGGGAGTGGCCAGCTGTATGGTGGGAACTCCTATCAATTGAAGGCCTGAATAGACAGACTGGCTTCCCAAGCAAGAAGGAAATCTTGTCTATGGACCTTATCTGCATCACTGGCTCTCCTGGGTCTCAGGCCTACTGGTACACACTGAAGATTTGGACTTGCCAGTCTCCATAATCACATGATCCAATTCCTTATAGTAAATTAGCTGGCCTCCTTCCTTCTATCACTGATTCTCTTTCTCCTCTCTGTCTCCTGTTTCTCTAGGAGCCCAGGTCTGGGTAGAGCTGAGGACCAAAGGTGTGCATAATGTTTACAATACAGTTTAGCCTTGAAAAATGTATATTGTCTTGTTACCAAATCTTGTTGATGTATCTAACAGGTATCTCCTAAGTTTTAGCCATAATCTTAAATTTCCACACAACACACAATATGGACAGAGCTTTACAGTGCCTGTCCCAGTGCTTAGACCTCTCTGATAGGTTGCTGCAATTTTGTCTAAAACGTCACATGAAAATCAGGATTCAGTCTTTTATGTTCCCCATGGTTTACAGGCACAGATGTGCCTCTTCCAAGTTACCCTCCAGTGCTCTCTTGTGAAGCATTTTCTTCCCAGGCTTGAAGGAAGAGCTGTTATCCTTAGCCAGACACCATGCTCCATTGTCACTAGCAAGATGCTGATATTGCTCCAGCCATCCTGCTGAAGTTTTTCATTCTGGAAATAGATGAGTATATGCTCATCCATTTTGAAGGCTGGATTCAAAAATTTGTCGCTGCTTATTCTTCGGGGAAAGCATTTGTAGTTGCATATGACATTCTTTGGGAGCAAATAATCAAAGATATGCAGTAAGTTCTCACTGGTCTTCTTAGCTGCTTTTGACATTAATTATTGGTGTACAAATATTCAAGCAGCAAAGCCATGTTTTTGTTTTGTGGGTTGTGGGGCTTGAACTCAGGGCCTGGGTGCTGTCCAGGAGCTTTTACACTCAAGGCTAGTGCTCTACCACTTTGAGCCAGAACACCACTTCCAGTTTTCTGGGGTTAATTTGAGATAAGAGTCTCCCAGACTTTCCTGCCTGGGCTGGTTTTGAACCGTGATCCTCATATCTCAGCCTCCTGAATAGCTAGAATTACAGGTGTGGGCCATGAGGGCCTAGCTCAAAGCCATGTCTAAAAAAAAACAACCAGAAAAAAACCAGATTTTAGAATGCATTTTTCTCTTGCTTCATTAATATTGAATTTGTCAAATTTAAACAATCTAAAGAATTACTAGAATATAACATCTAACATTATATATGTTCCTTATGTATAAATTAATTATTTGTCCTCCTCCTCTTCCTCATTCTTTTTTTTTTTTTCATGGTACTGGGTCAAACTATGCCACTTATGCCTAGCTTGAACTGCTTAGTTTCTTTTTGTAAATTATTTTTATATAAATTGTACAAAAGCATTGCATTGTGATCTTTCCATATGTGCATATGATGTACTTAGATCAAATTTACCACCTTTTACTCCTTATTATCACTCTTCTTTTAAAACAATTTTTCTTAGATTTCATTACTCTGTACATGTGTATGAAACTTTGATCCTGCTGTACCCTCTTCTTTTCTCCTTTCCACTCCTAATGACTCCCACCCCAAATAGTCCCCCTGTTCTACACTTGTGCCATTCTTTTTTTGTGTAGGTCTTGATACTGCCTAGAGAGAGACCATGTGACATTTGTCTTTCTCAGCTTGGCTTATTTCATTTAAGATGGTTTCTGTTTTTCACCAATTAGTATAACGTTGGCTATGGCTTTTTACTATGTTGAGGTATATGCTTTTTATTGCTAGTTTATTTGGCTTTTATCATGAATTTTGTCCAAGACTTTTTGCATCTATTGAAATGATAATGTGATTCTGTTTATGTGCTGTAGTATGTTTAATATTTTGAACCCTTTTTTCATTTCTGGAGCGAAACCAACCTCATGCTTTTTAATGTATCGTTGAATTCTGTTTACAAATATTTTATTGAGCATTTTTGTTCATCAAGAAAATTAGCTGTAGAGTATGGAGCTGTGGCTCAAGTGGTAGAGCACTAGCCTTGAGCATAAAGAGGCTCTGGGATAGAGCCTAGGCCCTGAGTCCAAGCCCTACAACAGACAGAAAGAAAAAGAAAAGTTGGCTGTAGTTGTTGTTTTTTTTTAATTGTGTCCTTTGGTTTTAATATCAGGTTAATGTAGGCTTCATAGAACAAGTTTAGTAGTGGTTTCTTTCCTTTCTGTTTCATGAAATAGTTTGAGGAGCCTTAGTTCTTTAAATGGCTGTTAGAAGTTGGCAGTGAATCCATTCGCTTCTGGTCCTGGACTTTTCTTCTTTGGGAGACTTTATTACTAGTGTAATTTTATTGTTTCTCATATATTTATTTAAGTGGTTTATATTCTCTTTGTTTTGATAAGCCAAATTTGTCCCTTTTTCTTAGACTTTCCAGTTTATTAGACTGCTTTTTAAAGTTTTAAAAAATTCTTATTTGCTTTATTGTTATTATAAAGGTGATGTATAGAGGATTACAATGGTATGAGTTAGGTAATGAGTACATTTCCTTTTGTACAGTGTCTTCCCTTCCCTTACTCTCTACTAGCTCCTCCCTGTTAGTATTCTCTGATGATCATTTGAATTTCATTGATACTTGTGATACTGGGTTTTTGTTTTTTATATCTCTAATTGTACGAATTTGGTCTTCTCTCTCTCTCTTTTCGTTTGGAGGAGTTTTATTTAATAACTAAAATAATTTTTTTTGATGTGGCTAAAGGTCTGTCAATCTTGTTTATCATTTGGAACAACCACCTTTTGTTTGAGTCATTATAGTGTTTTTTTAGTTTCCATTTTGTTATGTTCTGATCAGATCTTTATTATTTGCTTTTGTTTTTGACTTATTCTTTTTTTTCTAAAAGCTTGAAATACATCAGTAGGTTATTTAGGATCTTTGACTTTTTAATGAAAGTAGTCATAGCTATAACTTCCCTTTTAGTACTGGCCTTTGCTATGTCTCAAAGATTCCATTAAGTTTTATTTTATTTTCATTTGATTCTAGGAATTTTCATTTCCTCCTCTTGGATGACCCACAGTTTATTCAAGAATGTTTTCTGAGTCTGGTATATTGGGAAGTGAAGGTTGGAATTGTAGTTTGAGGCTGGTCTGGACAAAAAAAATGAGATTCCATATCAACCAACCAGCCTCACATCTGCATGTCTATGATCCCAGCTATGCAGGAGACTGTAAAATAGGAGATTGAGGCTGGACCCAGGCAAAGAGGCAAGACCTGAAAAAACAGAAGCAAAAAAGATTTGGGGACATTGCTCACGTGCTAGAGAACCTGCTTAGTCAGTGTGAAGCTCTGAATACCCTTGAATCCTAGTACTGCCCCCAAAAGGTTAATTTTGAATTGCTTTTCTTTATCTTTTTTTATTTTTTTGTCTGTCGTGGGGCTTGAACTCTGGGCCTGGGCACTGTCCCTCAGCTCTTCAGCTCAAGGTGAGCGCTCTACCACTTGAGCTATAGCGCCACTTCCGGTTTTCTAGTGGTTTATTGGAGATAGGAGTCTCATGGTCTCTCCTGCCCGGGTTGGCTTTGAACCACGATCCTCAGATCTCAGCCTCCTGAGTAGCTAGGATTACAGGCGTGAGCCACCAGCGCCCGGCTTGTTTATTTTCTTAATGCTTTTTTTTTTTTCAGAAGACAATCAGAAAATCACTACCTATTAGGAATCCTACACCGGTTCTTGGTCAATTTGAGTTCAGTCAGGAGATAGAAATCATACAGTAGACCAACTGAAGGCATTTAATAGAAAGTGATCCTAAGGAATAACTTAATGTAAGATATAAAATAAAAGCCGGGCGCTGGTGGCTCACGCCTGTAATCCTAGCTACTCAGGAGGCTGAGATCTGAGGATCGAGGTTCAAAGCCAGCCCGGGCAGGAGAGACCGTGAGACTCCTATCTCCAATAAACCACCAGAAAACCGGAAGTGGCGCTGTAGCTCAAGTGGTAGAGCGCTCACCTTGAGCTGAAGAGCTGAGGGACAGCACCCAGGCCCAGAGTTCAAGCCCCACGACCGACAAAAAAAAAAAAAAAAAAAAAGATATAAAATAAAATAATGTTCTATGGCTCCTTGGGGTCTTGGGAGGATCCCAGCTGACTCTGGGGTTTACACTTGCGTGGAGGAAGTTTGGTTCAATCCCAGGGATACCAGAGAAGATTGCTGGTTTGCCCTGCTCTCTTGGGCTACAGTTAGGTGGCTTATAATCAGCAGCCCTTGGGAATACAGATGGGCACAAACAATCAACAACTGATGGCTGGTTGTGTGGATGGAGTTGGACTTAATGTGGGCAGGAGACTTTTGGAAGTCTGTTTTCTGATTGGAGATAGTCTTGGTTACCACTATGCCAGACCAAAGCTGTGAGGTTGTGGAGGAACCACATGCCTTGGATACATGGCTGGGATAGAGTTCTGATGACCTCTCTTACTTGCAGTGGCAAGAGCAGGAAAGCCTCTTGCTCCTGCAGTGTTTTTCCAATACACTATGCTAGGAAAGGTCATGTCATGTGTAATAGAAACATGTTTAAAGGAACTCTATCCATTACAGTATGGCATATGTTATTGAAGGGAAAGTTTGCAAGTGAGCTCTCATACATTTCTTAACAGCTAGTGCATTCATAGTATCAACTGTGGAGTGATCTCCTTTATTAGATTTTATTGAGGGGGGGGTGCAGGGGAGGGAACAGCCTGGGGCTTGAACTTGGGGCATTGGTGCTATCCCTGATCTTTTGTTTGTTCAAGGCTAGCATTCTACCACTTGAGCCATAGGTCTACTACATTTTTTTGCTGGTTAGTTGGAGATAAGAGTTTGAGAGACTTACCTACAGAGGCTGGCTTCAAACCATGATCCTCAGATCTCAGCCTCCTGAGTAACTAGGATTATAGATATGAGCCACTGGCGTCCAGCCCTCTTTTAGATTTTATACTCTAACCATGACGACAAAGAGGTAGTCCTAGAACAGAGCTCCAGGCTTAGTTATGGTGCTAATATATGAGCTTTGTCCTCATTGAGCAGTCAATAGTAGAGATGTCACTTAGCTATTAGCTACTAAATTTGTTACTTCTTACCCCCAATTCTTGGGATTTCGGGATTTCTCCAGCAATACCAATTTTGAAATTGGCTGGCCTAGAGGTCCAAGAGAAATGAGAGGTAATTATTTATAAGTGATGGCAGAAAAAACATTATAAATATATTTAAATTATATTAGGAGCTATAATTCATATACAGAAGTGTTTTAAAACTGTATCTCAGTGTTAAGAATGTGGTTCACTATTGTGGCAGATTATTAAAAAAATAAAGTTCCAGAATACTATATTAGTTTGTTTTTTCAAAATGAGGTTCTTGAATAATAAATAGACATGATTCCTACAATTTTTTTTCAGTTACTTTAAAAATTCAGTAGGCATTTCCTGAGCCCTGCTGAGCCCTGTGCTAAGCACACATACTTTCAGACACTTCAAGATCTTATTGTTCTTGGATCTGATTAGCTAGTTAGCATTCTTTACTTGTGAATTTATGAACTTCTCACCCGTAGATCAATAAATAAATGTGACAGATGTCATACGCCGTTTCCTTTGCTTCAGTCTGTTAGCAGTATCTGTCCACAGAATGAATGGGTACTGATAACATGTTCAAGATCTGTAGAACTCACAGCTGTGTGCTGGGAGGTGGCAGAGGGCCACACCAGCGCTGTGATACCCTGCGTTCTCTGTTTTGCTGCAGAGCATAGGAATTTCTTTATGTACAAATGGATTTTTTTCAGGGTACAGTTTCAGAATTCTGTCCAGTCTGGTGATTCAGTTCGTGCATAGTGATTTTGGCAGAGAAAGGTAGCAGGCTGAGATGGTCTTGTGAAATACCTATAAGGTCAAAGTTTACTTAAAAAAATATTCGTTGTTGTTACTAAAACAACCATCAAAAGAGGTGTTACTCACCTTGTGATGATTTTATCATCTACAATCAATCCCTCCTCCTTTGCAGATCTTCAGTCACTTAGTATGTCTTGTCAGCAGTCCTTTTTTTTTGAACATATGGTTTTCATGCTTCACACTACCCCCAATGACCCATCATGGACAAAAAGGCTCCCTCAGCTCTCTTTCTAACCAGTTACAGTATTCCACTAGTTCTGCAGAGTAGCTCCAGTATTAAGTAGGACTTTTCTTGCGTAAGTGGAAAAAGGTAGACATAGTCACTATATGAAACACTAATTTAGCCACTGCAAAAGACATGGAAGGGACTTCTCATTCATTATGCCCTGTCCCCTCACCCCCAGTGTGGTAGTTCAGCTAAACTTACGTGTCAAGATGATTTTGAACTGAATTGCCTGTGTGCCCAGACAGGATCAAGGGTTCTTTTGTGCCAATTTATTCAGCATAGGCTCTTCCTATATCCCACTTGCTATCCGAGGGAAGGGTCCTGCTCTTGGTGGAATATCTGAGTGATGAGGCTAGTGTTGAAGAACCCTCTGCTCCAGTCAAGTTGCTTGTCTCCCCATCTGTCAGTCATCCCACACTACTTTACCCCCCCTTTTTTTTAATGTGAGGAATGCAGAACTCTTCTGTTCAAGTCCTACTTCCCTTCATTTTACATTACATGTTTTCTGTGACCCTTCTAGTCCTCACTATTCTTGGAACGCTTACACACTGTATGCTGGCACCCACAACTTAGTACTTACCTTTCCTCTGAGTGGGGCTTGAACTCTGGGCCTGGGCGCTGTCCCTCAGCTCTTCAGCTCAAGGCTAGCACTCTACCGCTTGAGCTACAGTGCCACTTCCGGTTTGCTGGTGGTTTATTGGAGATAGGAGTCTCACGGTCTCTCCTGCCCGGGCGGGCTTTGAACCGCGATCCTCAGATCTCAGCCTCCTGAGTAGCTAGGATTACAGGCGTGAGCCACCAGCGCCCGGCTGTTTATAGATACTTATGTGAGTAGGATGCATTTTGCACTCTGCCTTCCCCCTAGTTGTTCACTGGAAGTTTCTTGTTAAAATACGCACGGGTTTGTTGTGTATATCTATCTTACCTAAAGACTTGGCTTTAGGTAAGACTTGACAAGGTTTCGAACCTTCATTTTCTCTCTTTTCTAATTGGCTGCTGTGAATTCATAAGTAGGGTGGACAGCTCCTTTATTCTTAGCTTACAGCACTTCCGGAAATGTTATATTTTAAAGCAGGTCTCACTGTACAGGCTGCCATACTTCAAGGTATTGAAATGTGCCCTGAAGCATGGGGATTATGGTAATCTATTAGTAAAGGGCCACTGCTTTGTACAAGTCGCTCAATGGTGTTTTCTACCTCCTTCATTCTATCTCTTAGCTGTTTGATTTAAATCCATACCTGAGTAAGATGATGATAGCTTGATTGATGAGGTCTGCTGAGTGCTTTGGATTATTTTGACTGCTGAAATAGGAAGAGAAGCAGATAGAAATGGAAGACAATATAAAAGTAGATTGGATTTTGTCACTTCTCTCTTAAAATTGTGTAATGGCTTTCTACAGGCTGCCTCCACCGCGACCCTGTTTCCTTCTTTTCCTATCAAGCCCTGGCCACTCTGGGCCTTCCTCCATTCTTCGTTGTTTATTAGCTTAAATTAGTTATACAGGGGGATTTCATTGTTATAGCTCCACACACATTTGGACTATACTCCAATCACTTTTATGCCTTCGGTCACTCTATTGCATTATCTTTATTTCCTGGCCCTATTGCAAGCATCCCAACAGGTTTCCTTGTTCTATTTTCAGTTTTAAATGATCTATTTTTTAAAACAAAACAAAAATGGTTTGTTTACAATACTCAATGCATCTTACAAATTACATTTTCATTTCCTAAGTAATTACAGTGTGTACAATGAGTTTACAGGAAAATATTAAGATATCTATTAGACATCTTAAACCTCAATCCAAAAATTTGAACGATATGTAACACTACATTAATAGAAGACTTTTTAATTAAGAAAAACTAAACTCTGTAGTTTAATATTTCCCTCTGGTATCTTAACCCAAATTAAATGATCTATTGTGATAGTATTCAACCTCTCCTTTTTTTTTTCCCAGTCGGTCATGGGGCTTGAACTCAGGGTCTGGGCACTGTCCCTGAGCTTTATCACTCAAGGCTAGTGCTCTACCACTTTGGGCCACATTGCCACTCTGGTTTTCTGGTGGTTAATTGGCAGTAAGAAAAGTCTTGCAGATTATTTTTCCTCGGCTGGCTTCAAACTTCTATCCTCAGATCTTAGCCTCCTGAATAGGCATGAGCCATGGGGGCCTATCTCTACCTCTCCATTTTTACCTGGTTAACCCACCCATTCTTGAGGTGAAATGCACTAAATACTCTCTCCGGAGGGATGTGATCCTGGCTTCTCAAGTCCAACTCAAGCATCCAAAATACCTGATTTCTATTTCTGATTTTGCTTATCCTTCCTATCATTTTTTGTTTACCACTTTGAATGGCTTGTAATTATGTATCTTATGTGATGATCTGTTTTAAGTGTAAGCTCCAGGACTAGAGAGTGATTCATTTCACTTGCTCTTTCAACCCTTGTCCCTAGCAGAGTGTCACCATGTAATTGGAGTTCAGAAATACAAGTTTGAAAAGTGGAATGAGGGCTGGGAGGGTGGCTCAGTGATAGAGCGCGTGCCTTGCATGCATGAGGCCCTGGGTTCGAGTCCTCAGCACCACATAAACAGAGAAGGCTGGAAGTGGCGCTGTGGCCAAAGTGGTAGAGCACTAGCCTTGAGCATAAGTAGCTCAGGGACAGTACCCAAGCCCTGAGTTCAAACCCTTAGACTGGCAAAAAAAGAAAAAGTAGAATGAGAGCAGATGTAGGAGTTGGAGATGGGTAATGCAGGTGGGTGGCAGAGAACTGGACCAGAGACAGAGAGGAATTGACAGCAAGGGCTGAATGAGAACTTTGGTTTCATTTAGGGTGTACCTGACACACTCTGGTTACAGGCTGTGCTAGAAGGGTTGGCCAGATAATGACTGGCAAGCTTCCTGTGCCTTGAGGGCCCCTTAGGCAGGTCTGCGTCCTATAAGCAAAATGAATGGAATGTTGACAGTGCACCAGACACTGAGCTCATGTTTGGAAGTGTTTTTCATGGTGTGTTGTGTGTGTGTGTGTGTGTGTGTGTGTGTGTGTGTGTGTGTGTGTGCACATGCATTTGTGTGCAGGACCTGAGATTTGAATTTTTTTCTCAAGACTAGCACTCTTGGAAGCGTTTTTCATGGTGTGTGTGTGTGTGTGTGTGTGTGTGTGTGTGTGTGTGTGTGTGTGTGATATCCCTGAGATTTGATTTTTTTTTCTCAAGACTAGCACTCTACCACTTCCAGTTCCACTTCCAGTTTTTTCTGAGTTAATTTATTGGAGATAAGAGTCTCATGGACTTTCTTGTCTAGGCTGGCTTTGAACCATAATCCTCAGATCATAGCCTCTTGAGTAACTAGGCTTTCTGATATGAGCCACCAGTGCCCAGTGCATTTTCATGTTTAATCCTTCAACCACCCTATGGAGTGTAGCGTTTACTGACCACTTTTACCCTGAGGTAAATGAAAATATGAGGGTATTAATAACTTCATGAAAGCCAAACAGCTGATGAGCTGAGTGGCGGGTTCATATGGTGTGTCCCTTGACCTCCTGGGGTTGGCCATATTCATGTGGTGCATCTGTTTTGTTTCTTTTTTCACTGAGCCTAGATGTGTTTTGGGTTTGATCGGAACATCATGTCGGAACAGCTGTGACAGCCTCCGTTAAACTCCCATTTCTCCTCGTCCATCAGCACCTGTTTATGACCATATCGAGTCTCTCAGATCTTCCTTGAATCCTTGTGATCTTCAGCAGTTTACTGTAGTACCAAAACCTGAACTCCTTGGCTATGTACTCCAGGCCCCATGCAGCCTCAGTCCTACTTTCTCTTCTTTTGCTCTCTCCTTTGGTTGTCTGAACCCTTATGCTGACCTGACATGCCCCAGCTCTGAAAGCAGCCTGGAGCAGTTCTGCTTGCTGCCACTAAGCTCCATGACTTTAGGAGCCAGATCAGATCCTTCACTGAAGCCAGGTCCCCTCCCCTGACTGAGTGGTACCTGTCTGCATGCCTGAGCTTTAACCAGTTCTGTCTGGTTTTGTTTTACTTTTTCACCTTCAATACCAACTTGTAAGCTCCCAGAAACAGGGCTGCATATTGTACTTCATGTTATTTCCCTGCAGCGTTTGATTTAGTAGTATAAACAGTAGCTATACGTAGTCAATATTTACTAAATAAGTAGATAAACCATACTTCTGGTGGTCTGTTCCACCAGGAATTGGTATATATTAATGTGTGAGACACTCTAAGAAGTTACACTGCTCTCAAATAAAAAAAACCGAGTGTCATGCTTATATTTCTGATAGAGATTTCAACATATTAGAAAATGTGCAAACTGTAGTGTTCTCATAGGTCAAAGTGGAAAAATATTGATGTACTGTCACTGGGGCAAGATAGGCCATGAAAATTTCATAATACTGTTTTATTTTGCTTTTCATTTATGATATCTACTCAACCTAATGACTAGTGTACTTTGCAGAAATGGTTAAAATCATTTGAGAATTTCTTTTACTCCATTGGGAGTAAAAGGAACATAGTAAATGTGAAATCAAAGAATTAGACTGTGCATTCAATTTATCTCAGGCCACTCCTTAGTATCTCAGCATATTTACCTAATCATATTTTGCATAGGCTAATATTAAGGTTTTTGTATTCCCTGAGAGCAATATATTTCCTGTGTCAAGGGGACATACATTTAACAACCATAAAACTATCTGTGAAAGCAAAAATCTCATTTTCCTCCTAGATGATCTTTTGAAAGATCAAAATATCATGCCTGGCATTATAATTCTAGCTACTCAGGAGCCTGAGATCCGGGATTGAGGTTCAAAGCCAGTTCATGCAGGAAAGTCTGTGAGACTCTTATCTTCAATTAACTACCAGAAAACAGGAAGTAGAGCTTTGGCTCAAAGTGGTAGAGCACTAGCCTTGTGCAAAAGAGCTCAGGGACAGTGCTCGCCCCAAGTTCAATCCCTGTGACCTGGGGTGGGAGTTAAGGGGAGATCAAAATATATAACTGATTGTAGACAAACATTTTAACAAGGTGCATAAAATAGCCTAATGAGTATTGTACATTTATTTGGCTTGCTTTCTATATTTTTGTGTTTTTGATTCCCTTTTTGCTTTCCAACTGAAAGAAACATCTTCAGGCAATTGTGTCAACAATGTAATTACAGTCGACTACAGTTGTGGGATGTCAGCTGAAGCAGTGGTAGGGAATGGCTGTGAGATGTTAGGGCATTATTTAGAGCTGAGCTACTGGTGTCCTCCTGCATGCAGAGCCCAGGAGGTCTCAAGGCCTAGGTCTGAGAACTAACTCTGTCTTACTGTATGAGCTTGAGTATGTAACAACTCTCTTATATCCTCATTCTTTTCTTTAACCAAAGAACCAAGATACAGATATAAATCTTTGTGGGTTTTTTCTTGTTTCCAGTACTGGAGTTTGAACTCAAGATCGTGTGTTTCCTAGGCAAGCACTTTTACCTCTTGAGTTACTCCCCTCAACCCTTTTTGTGTTAGTCATTTCTGGTAGGGTCTTGCACTTTTTGGCTGGAGCCAAAATCTTCTACCTGTGCCTCCTTGTATAGCTTAACAAACAAGCATGTTTGTTTTTTGCTCATGTTTGCCTCAAATCACAGTCCTCCCAATCTCTACCTCCTAAGTAGTTGGGATTCCAGTGTATCCAGTCTGAGAATATAAATCTAAGTCTCATTAACATTTTTTTATTTTTTACTTTTTTGGGTCCAGTCATGGGGCCTGAACTCTGGGCCTGGGCGCTGTCCCTCAGCTCTTCAGTTCAAGGCTAGCGCTCTACCACTTGAGCCACAGCGCCACTTCCAGCTTTTTTCTTTTTGCTTATGTGGTGCTGAGGAATCGAACCCAGGGCCTCAGGCATGCAAGGCAAGCACTCTATCACTGAGCCACCTTCCCAGCCCTCATTAACATATTATGAGAAGTGTGTTATAAATTATTGCCAAATATCATAAAGGGGAAAATCAGAAATATTGTCAATGTAGAACAGTGGAAGCTACTTATTTATTGGCTTGAATAGGATTTTATTTGAGAAATACCAGAAGTATTGAATCACAGCTGGGCATAGTAGCTCAAGCCCTGTAATCTTATCTACTTGGGCCGCAGATATAAGAACATAGTTTTTTTTTGCCAGTTGTGGAACTTGAACTCTGGGCCTGGGCGCTGTCCCTGCACTCTTCAGCTCAAGGCTAGCGCTCTACCACTTGAGCCACAGCTCCATTCTTGCTTTTTTTCCCCCTGCTTATGTGGTGCTGAGGAATCGAACCCAGGGCCTCATGCATGCGAGGCAAGCACTCTACCACTGAGCCACCTTCCCAGCCCAAGAACCTAGTTTTGAAGGCAGTTCAGGCTAAGAAAAAAATTTTTTTATATACTTTATCTCAATCAATGGCTGAGATGGTGCTCTAGGAGCTATGGGTAAAGCACAGTGGTTGGGCATAGTAGTATACTCTTCGCATTCTACTGACTCCAGGAAACACGAATAGGAGGATCATAGTCTGGGTTGGCCCAGGCATAAAGTGAAATAAACCTTCCAACACAAAAAGGCTGACCAAGTGGTTCAGGTGGAAATGTGCTTGCCAACCATTGCAAGGCCTTGTGTTCAAATCCCCAATACTGTTTCTTGTTTTTGTTTTTTTATTTCCAGTCCTGGGGCTTAAATTTGGGGCCTCGGCTCTGTCTCAGAGCTTCATTTGCTCTTAACACTTGAGCCACAGTACCACATCTGGCTTTTGAGTAATATCAGTATCAAAAAAAATTAACAAGTCTTTAACTCCCACTTATTGGGGAAGCAGAAATGTTTCTTGTTTTGCTAAAATAAATCCTCTGTGTGTGCACATACGTGCATGTGCATACACTCTCCTTTGCACCAGTCCTGGGCTTGAACTCAGGGCCTGGGAGCTATTGTTGAGCTTTTCTTGCTCAAGGTTAACACTCTACCACTTGAGCCACATTCTACTTCCAGCTTTTTGGTGGCTAATTGGAAGTAAGAGACTCACAGACTTTCCTGCCTTGGCTGGCTTTGAACCTAGATCCTTGGATCTCAGCCTACTGAGTAGTTAGGATTACAGGTGTGAGCACTGGCACCAGCCTACAATAAATCTTTGGTAGAAGATAGCTTCCTAAGCTCAGTAGCCTTTGGCCAAGAACAAAAACAACCAAACCTTCATTCCTGTCATTTTTTTGATACTCCAGCAGGAAAGGCTAATCTTTTCTCTGCCCTATGTCCAAAGGTGTCTCCTCTATTCCCAAGTCTGGGCCTTGTAGGGTTGAAGGCCTGCCTCCTCTATGCCTTCAGTCTTGGAGGTGATGGTCCCCCCATGCCAGCTGTCAGATCTGACCTACCTTCTACCTCCACCTGACAAGTGCTAATACCTCCATCCATAGATGCATAGAAACACCTGGTAGATTTTAAATAGACTTCCCCAGGCAGTGTGACCAGCTTCTTCTGACTTCCAACTTTATCAGACCATATGGCTTGCATATTTGTTCCAAGCCTGGGAACCCAGAGGTGTAGCCATTTTTAAATATGCCTTTTCTGTGTGGTACTCCAGGATGAAGCTGAAGATATTTTTAGAGTAACTTAGTTATGAAGAAATTGTGGCATCTTTTTTTTTTTGTATAGGAGTCAAGAAACCAAAATAAAAAATATAAGCAGGCTAGATTGATTTTGGTAGATTAGCAGTGGTGTGTGATTTGTTGCTATTCTTTCATGCTTCATTAATGTTAAGAAAACAAGACCCTAAGTTTGATTTCATAGGAATTTCAGTATAACCAAGGACTCAGAAGCAGGAGACACAGGATGAATGAGGGTTTGCTTGCAAAAAGGGTACCATAAATCAGTGAGTTGACTGACAGGGCTTGCTCCTTGGACTGCTAGACAATGTCTGGGTATATTTTTGTTGTCTGGCCTGGGAAGAGCTGCTACTGGCACCAGTTGAGTGGGTAGAGAACAAGGATGCCGCTAAACAACCTGCAGTGCCTAAAACAGCCTCCACAATCGTGTTTACTGGAGCACAGTGCCAGTAATGCTAAGGTTAAAAACCTGTGTCACACGGAGTGCCATCAGCTCATTTCTGTAACCCTAGTGACTTGAGAATAGGAGAATTAAGGTTCAAGGCAATGAGACTCCATTTCAGTAGAGAGATGCTAGAGGTGATGGTTTGCATCTGTCATCTCGCAGTGACAGGAAGCCTAAAACAAGTGCACTGCAGACCAGGCTACACATCTAGGCATGAAGGGAGACCTGTAAAACAGCCAGTGAAAACCAGTGTTAGAGGTAGGTCTTGGTGGAAGAATGCCTGCCTCAAGCCTTGAGTTCAAAAGTTCAAACCCCAGTCCTGCACCCCCCTTCAAAAAAAAAAAAAGCTGTCACAATATGTGTAGCCTTGGATTGATTGATGTAAATGGGGAATCATGTGAATTAGGAAAATCCCCAGGTGATACCTATTATAGTAGCTGCTAGCCTCTGTCTTCTTGGGGGGGGGGCATTTTCTCCTGTTAGCTTTTTTTTTTTTTTAATCATTTTATACTTACAGACTGGGTAACTTCCATCACTTGGCATGTGGAAATTTTGCTCGATGAAGTAAGAATAAGGAAATGGACCCATTACACATTTCACTTCCCTGCAACTGAGAAGCAGTGCTGAGAGCAGAGGGGAAGCCTCGCTGGGAAGATGGCAGCTGGCTGTGCTTGTGCCCCTGCCTGTCTGAGGCCGCTGCACACCAGTGGCTTTTGGGTCAGAGAGAACAACTTTGAGAACATTGGCCACTAATGCACTTTGAGTCTTTAGAGGCATCGTGATAACTTCAGCCTTCCCCAAGCATGGAGGCTTGCTGGGACAGTCCGCGACACTCTTGCCCATTGGATAAAGTATTTGCATGTGTTCTGATTAAAGCCCAGAAAGTTAGGCATAGGAGGTGTAGCTCAGAGACATTACAAGGCTCTGGGTTCCATTCCAGCACTATAAGCAAGACAAAAAGAAATCTACTAAGTGAATGTTCTCCTGTAATTCTGATGATACATTTTTAGTCGTCCAGTTTCAAGATGTATTAACTTAATAAAGATAAGGTAAAAATGGGGTTGTAGAGCCAGTGTGTCTCACTTCTGTAATCTTAGCTACTTAGGAGGCAGAGGTTTGAGGTTTGAGGCCAGACTGGGGAAGACAAATCTTGAGACTCTTATCTCCAATTAACCAGCAAAGTGCTAAAACTAGAGATGTATCTCAAGTGGTAGGACACCGGCCTTGAATTGAAAAGGCTTAGCAAGAATGCAAGACCCTGAGTTCACACACACACACACATACACTTACAATTTTATTGTATACTATTTTACAGCTTGTGTATTTGCCCATACTATACTGTAGTCATTCTTTGTTCCAATCTGATAAGACATTCAAGATTGATTGTAAAGACAAAACAGTATCTACCACATACCTCCTCAGAGCAATTAGAATGACTTAAATATAAATTTCAGGACATATACAGTTTCTTATACTAGTTATTTAACTGCAATGTTGTTGATTCTATTCCTGTTTTCTTTCTCGATGTTACTGAAATGTTTCAGGAAACGTAAGTCCTCAGAACATACTCTTGACGTTTCAACATCTCTTTTGTGTCCCACAGGCAAATACGTGTATCAGCCTATGACCCCTGTGGAGCAGCTACCAAGCACCGAGATCCCTGCCAGGCCTCGAGAACCCACAAACACCATTCAGATCTCTGTCTCGCTCACAGAACACTTTCTGAAACTTGCATCTGTCTTCCAGCCTCCCCTTCCCCCTGACTCCCCGAGGTACTGTATGATCTCAGACCTCTTCATCGACAACTATCAGGTGAAGTGTATTAATGGGAAGATGTGCTATGTGCAGAAGCAGCCAGTGCCGCACTCCCACAAGCTGAGCCCCGAGGAGGTCTCTGCACACGATGCCTTAATTTCAAAAGAGAGCAATACACCAAAAATAGATCACTGCTCTTCTCCCTCGAGTTCTGAGGACTCCGGGATCAATGCCATTGGAGCCCACTATGTGGAATCGTGTGATGAGGACACGGAAGAAGGAGCAGAACTGAGTTCCGAGGAAGATTACAGTCCTGAGAGCAGCTGGGAGCCGGATGAGTGCACCCTTCTCTCCCCTTCCCAGTCTGATCTGGAAGTGATTGAAACAATAGAAACCACTGTGTGAGTCCAGGGGGGGGCCTCGGCCTCGGCCTCTGCTCCGCACTGGACTCATTACTTTTGTCTGTTGGATCCTTTTCCAATGCTATTGGTATTTTCTATCCCTTCTACCAACCATAGCAGTTCAGTGGTCTGCTGATTAGTGTCACTCCTAAATCAGGCTGATAACTTAGACAGTTTTTATTGTAATGGTTTTCTTTTGTATCTTTTTATGTAGCATCTGGTGTCAGGAATTGTGACCCAACCTTAATTTCACTGGAAACTTTGAAAGCAGCGACGATCACAGGACACACTGGATTGGATGGAGGAGCTACCCAGACTGCACAGCCAGTCCTTTGCAGAAAGGCTCCTGTGTCTTTTTGGCATGGTCACTGCACCCTTGTCCTGCTAGTTCCCCAGGGGAAGCAGTTTGCTCCCTCGGGGAACAGTGGTCCATGTCGCTCTCCCCTTCCCCCTTGTCCCTACCACCTGCCCTGGGTCAGCTGCCTCAGCATACTTCTGGATTTTGATAGAGGCCAGTTTGGCCTCTGTGTCCACACACACAACCCTCTGCTACACGGGCTGAGCTACATCTTCACATGGGACGAGATACCACCTCAGTGTCATGATCAGTGGAGCTTTAGCTGAGCGCCAGATACAGAACGGACAAGACCTAATTCCTACCACGAAGGGGTCTGCATTTCACGGGACACGCTCATGGAGATCATGGTACCCAGGGACAGAGTTAAGGACTTAGCTAGAGGCAGGTGCTGCTGCGTTGGAGCTGGCCTCATGGATGGATGGGTTTCCCGGCATTTCTCTGCTTTTCCTTATTTTTCAAACCTTGGGAAACATTTAAGTACTTAGATCGGTATTGTAATTATGAGGCAGTCACATCTGACATCTTAAAAAAATCAATAGTTTTTAGTTAGCATGGAAATGCTAAAAGATGAAAGTCCTTTAGGGATTAGGAATGAATCTAATAGGTTTGATTAATTCTGCTTCATTTGGTTATATGAAGCATTAGAATGGGTTAGATGAGAAATGGATTAGAATTCAGTTTATGATGCATGGATTTTTTTATGCAAATGGAAAAAGTTGAACTAGTTCACTTCTAAGGAGAAAATATTTTGTGTATTATTCACTTTACCACATGAATGTTCACGGTCCACATAGTCCACGTATGTGCCCCTTTCTCACACACACAACAGTGAACACTTCTTCCTTATACAGCTCTCTTCAGAAGGCTCGTCTCCGTATTGCCAGAGATCCTCATGTGAGTTGCATAGCCACCACTTCCCTAACTGTCTGTGAGGCGCGGTGAACCCAGGAACTTCCAAGTGCCACCTGATGACGTGAGAAGCGTCAGCGGGAGTGGAGCGTGTCTTCGTCCCGACTCTTCCTAGCCTGGTGGCATTGTCAGTCTGTGCTCGGGTGGTGTCGCAGCACATCTTTGTCACGTTAGTTTGTATTTTAGGAGAGTAGAGTTCCTTTGGGATCTTCTCCGAGGCCTCCATTTTGTACCCTCCACAAAGTACTCAAGGAGGAATTTGTTTTCTACATTGTGTAGTTTAATGTTTACTAGAAATTTTTATTAGATTTAGGTGTCCAAAATATCTGTAGGACTTCGAAGGCAGAGTATATGCCTTTCTGTTTGAAGACAGCATTAATTTTTGTGTGTGTGTGCTAAATGAGAATGCGGTGTATAGCTTCCCCTCACTTGAAATGTAGTAACTTGTTAAACCAAGAAGGTGGTTTGAGGAGCTCCAGAGACGACCAGGCATAGGTGAGGGCGGGTGTATGGGCCTGAGGGACATTCCCCTGGCCAGATGTGGCCCCGAGGGCCTTTGATGAGCCCAGCCTGAGTTTCCTCCCTTGAACCATGGCTGGCTGAAGGCAGCATGGAGGCCCCGAGCCTGTGAGCTGCTCAGCATTCACCCTGCGCTCAGGTCTGGCAGGGCAACACCAGGGCCTCCCTCTGCATGTGCCTGGGGTGAGCTCCTTGAACCCTGGGGAGTGGGGGTGGCAGGGCTGCTTCTCTATCCCCATTAAATCTATTAGGGACCCACTGCCACCTAACCTAATTGGAGTCTACAACCAGTGATCCAAAGCCACCGACTTGTGGCCATGGGTCAGGCCTGGGCCCCTTACCAATAGTACCTATGACTTTAGTCAGCTTCCTGTTTTATAAACTCCAGAACTGCCATTCAGATTACCCACTGTTTTAATGCAATTTTTGGATATAATGGTTAATAATCACTTTAAATATTTGCACAATCTCTTTATAATTACTAAGCTTCACTAAGCTTCACTTACTATTTTATAGAATTGGAGACGTTCCATTGTATTCTAAGTATCAGATACTCCTGGATCTCAAAACAGCCTTTTCTAAATAAGCACAAACAAGTTTTTTTTGTTTTAAATTCTAGCACTGTTCATACTAATAATTTACTAAAATATGATTGAACCAGAATTGTTTATGCTATGTTATGAAATAATAAGATATTAAAATGTAATTTCAACTTAAATTCTAGGCCTATTCTGTTCTATGTTATATGAAAGAATTTCTCTGTGGTCCTGATATTATACTGCTGATTTGTATAACAATATTTATAAGCACTTTAGGAAATATTTAGATTGAAACACGTACTATAGACATTAAGCACAGCTATGTGAACTAGGCTTTTGACAAATCATTTGTGCAGTAACAGAGACGCAAGCTTGCCAGTGTGGACCTCGGCAAGTGCTGTCTTGGGGAGGGGCCAGTCCGGCCCAGGTAAACTGCTCTCCCGCTGTAGTGGAAAGCTGGAATGATTCCCACATTCGGAAAGTTAGTAGAAAGAGTAGAAGCTTAATTCCACTAAATGTGGAATTGGCTTTCTTACCTAACCAAGATACTAATTTTCAAATACATGCATAACTTTTCTGAGAAACTTCAAAGGAATTTTGAAGTTTTTGTGGTTATGACTATTTGCTATGTTGAAAAGCAAAGTTTTACTATCAAATCTAGATTTTTTTTTACCTTGTAATTTTTTTTTCTTGGTGGTACTGGGTATTGAACTCAGGGCCTCACACTTACTAGGCAGATGCTCTTCCACTGAGCCATGCCTCCAGCCCTTTTACCTTACAGTTTTTAAGATATAAAAAATTTCAAGGCAACCATCAAACAGTTGCTTTCTTGGATGGGGAGACTTGCCGTTTTAAGACGACAACACAAAATAACAAAAACACCACCACCAAGACCAGAGCAAAAGCCCAGTTGTTTCCTGACATACCTTATAGATTTGATCAAGGATTTGATTATATCTTGGGAGTGCTAGTTTTTCTTTTTTCTTTTTTGGCCCGTCCTGAGGCTTGAACTCAGGGCCTAGGCACTGTCCCTGAGCCTCTTTTTTTGCTCAAGGCTAGCCTTCTACCACTTAAGCCACAAAGCCACTTCCAGATTTTTCTGTTTATATGGTACTGAGGAATCGAACCCAGGGTTTGATGCATGCCAGGCAAGCACTCTACCACTGAGCCACATCCCCAGCCCTAGTTGTTATTTCTTAAACTACTTCTCTTCATTGATTTGAGCTATCATAATTCTTGGGGGACTTAACCAGAACAAACTCCTCTTAGGCAAATTTAGTTTTCTAGTTAGAGAGTAGTTCCAAACAGCCACTTTAAAAAATAGCCAGATAACTCTGGAAGTATAGATCTTGTTGGGCAGGAGGAAAACACAAACCAAAATACTATTTATGAGGCCAGCTCTGGGTTATTCCCACATTCTCTTCGCAAACTTTCCTTGTCATGGTTGGCTTTTTACATGAGGAAAAAGAGGGGGCTGGGAAGGTGGCTCAGTGGTAGAGCACTTGCCTTGCATGACTGAGGCCCTGGGTTCGATTCCTCAGCACCATATAAACAAAAAGAAAAAAGCCAGAAGTGGTGCTGTGGCTCAAGTGGTAGAGCGCTAGCCTTGAGCTGAAGAGCTGAGGGACAACGCCTAGGCCCAGAGTTCAGGCCCCATAACTGGACCCCCCCAAAAAAAACAAAAAATAAAAAACATGAGGAAAAAGAGTTACTGTTCTTTCCTATCTCCTGGTCCAGAATTGCTGGGGGGCAGAGGGAAGAAGGCTGGGTATGTGTTGTGCTTTTGGGGGAGTGCGAGCAGGGGGTCAGGGAAGGCAGGGGGGCCCTACTTATTTTATTAGTGTGGCAGGGTCCAGGCCTGCCAATTTTACTCAAATCCAAATGTAACTAGAAGAGAACTTCTCAAACTTAAGTCACCATTGTCAAAGGGTCACTGCTGCTTGTCATGGCTGGTGGCTGAGTGTTGGGGGCATGGGGAATGGGCCCCATTCTACTGGGGCAGAGCTTTGTCCTCAGAAGAAAGCAGGCTCCCGGCAGGCTGGACAGATAGCTCGGGCTGCCGGGCTGCTGGGCTCACCACACACACTCTGTTAAGGCGCTTCAGACCTTGCAATATTCACTTACTGTGCTATTCTTTTTAAACCTGTCTGTTTTAAAGTCCTAAGCACAATGTTGACTCTTCTGTAATTTCCTAAAATTATATTGTTTTCCTAAGACAGCTCAACTCTCCTTTTATGTGTAACACTTTAGGAAATCACTGCATTGTAAAATAAACGTGAACTTCTTTTCTACCAGAACAAATCTATTGTTTTTCCAGTGTGGGAATTCCCTCCCCCAAGGTAGAGAGTTCTGTTTCATTTAAGCAATGACCACAATGTGAGCTAAAAGCAAAAATGCACATTTGCAGTTGTGAAACGTTCAAGGCAGTGTTTACTGTGTGCTAGAAAAGGAGCACTTTCCACCCATTATCCCACTTAGCCTTTATAAAAGACTCCCAAGGGCAGGTCAGGGCTGTGATCCACTACCTGCACTCATGAGCAGACCCTGTCAGGGAGGGAGGGAGGGAGGGTGTGTGTGTGTGTGTGTGTGTGTGTGGCCTGAGTGTGTGTGTGTGTGTGTGTGCTGGGGTTTGAGCTCAGGGCCTGAGTGTTACCCCTGAGATTTTTTGCGCTCAAGGTTAGCACTCTACCACTTGAGCCATACAGCTCCACTTCTGCCTTTTTGGTAGTTAATTGGAGAAAAGAGTCTCATGGACTTTCCTGCCGAGGCTGGCTTTGAACCACAGTATCTAGTGTTATAGACATAAGCTACCAGTGCCTAGCTCAAAAAGAACTTTTTGATGGCTCCATTAAAACTTCCAATCCCCATCAATAGCATTTGCTTCGCAGGCTTTGTATTTGGTTTCGATGTGCATCTAAGTTCTAACTGCATGGCAAGTCTGGGAGTTGATTGAGCTTGTTATGTCAGAAAACAATGGTTGCTCAGGTTGGCTTCTGTGAATCACCTCTCTAGGGACTGCTAAAGAAATCTGTTACTTATCAGTAATTATATCACTGTCAGTAGTCATTGTGGTCAGTAGTCTGTGGCTACCTGACTGCTCTCTGTGTAACCTTCACAGCAACCTGTGGCAAGGTTTCAGCAGCCTGTGTTGCAAGTCAGAAAAGCTTATGAAGTGCAGTATTGTTCACAGTGGCACCACTGGTCAGTTGAATTTGGAATTTAAACCCAGAGCATCAGCTCAGGAGTCTATACTCAGTCTGTACTGTTGTCCCTAACCCAGCAAACACCTTCCCATAGTCTGGCAACTCCTCACCATTGCACCTGTTCCCAAATGCTGGGACCACCACCACCAACAGGCTGCCTCCTCCCTCTTCTCTGAACGCCACAAGTACACACAGCCAAGGTTGCACCTTGGCTGCATTCGAAGCAGGCATCACTACCTCCATGCTGATCACCTCCTGGCTCACACTCTAGGTTCTTTCCGCCTTCACAAAAGGTAACTAACTCCTCTTTTAACATGACTTTTGCAGACAGCGAATCCCATCAACTGCACATTCTACTAATTTAACTCTACTTAATTGTACTGCCAAGATCTGGAAGTGTTTTCTAGTAGCCTCTTAAAATGCTGACTATACACACTTTATTCTGCGACAAACTTGAGTTAGCATTTTGTCTTCATTGCATTTCAGTCATGGGAACTGGCAGTGCCTTTTGCCATTGGTGTTCACTCAGGACCATAGCATGGTTCTCACAGTACCATCTGAGGAGAGGGTAGCAGGGAGGAGAGTTCAGGAGTCAGGGAGATATGGGAACAAACAAACAATAGAAGTGTTTTTCCAATTGCTTCTCTTGAGTTTTCTGGTTTTTGGACCAGAAAACAACCCAATGAGTTTGAAAGTGACTAGTCCTAGGCCAGTGAGCATGGGGGGGAGCTCCATTCCATGGGCCTGGAGTGGATCAGAGTTCCGGCATTGGCCATACCACTGTGCCTGTGCTAGGAAGAGATGGCCCGGCTGGAGGGCACACATCTTGGACTTAATTGGCTTCCATGCGTAGTGATCCCCATCTCAGGGCCCAGTGTCTGAATGCTATGAGCTGGCTGCATTCCCAGCCTGAGACTTTCTCCCTGTGAGCCTGGAGATGGGCGATCGGAACACTTAGACTTTGGGGGGATGTCTTGGCTTATGGGACTCCAAACGCTATAGAACTCCAAATGACGTCTCCCAAGACAAAGATCTGAATCTTTTGGTGAGATGACAACCAAGCAGAGCATCCTGTGCTATGGAGTGTGGACAGTGATCCGTAGTTCTCCCAAGGTGTTTCTCCTGATGGCAGGGAGGCTGCCATCCCCAGCAACCGCATGATGGCAGCAGGTCTGGTTTTGTGAGTTTATAGCTGAAGCAGCCAAGAGTTACAGACCTGTCAAGGGCCCTCGGCCAGGGCTCTGACCCTCACCATTCCTAGTCCAGCCTGAATCACTCTCCCACCAGTGAGCGTTTGTTTAAGTTGAACTCTGCCTGGCTCCTGCTTCCCCTCGCCTGCCCTTTAGCACACAGCCGAGGCCGATGCCTCACACCCCGCTTCCCGGAAGGAGACCTGGCCGTGGCTGGGGTTGGGATGTCAGGGGAAACACAAATCAGCCTTGAGTCTTGCCAGGTTGCTCTGGCTTCATGCCAGCCTCGCTCAGCCTGGACTGGTCCTGAGACTGACTCTGCCTGGTGCTTTGGTGTGGTCCCAAGATCTAAGGACGTGTCTTGAGAAGTGGAGTGCAATCTTAGCTCTTTGGAAATCAGCTGCTTCCTTGTCCCCAATGGCCTCACTGGGGCACTGGATGCCAGCAGTGCTGTCAGCAATGCTCTCTGTGCTGCACATTGGATCTGAGGTCAGACTGCTTTCTATCCTCAGCTTTAGAATCTACCAATATTTATTTGTTTGTTTGTTTATTGTTGGTCATGGGGCTTGAACTTTGGGCCTGGGTGCTGTCCCTCAGCTCTTGGCTCAAGGCTAGCAGCACTCTTATCACTTGAGCCACAGGGCCACTTCCAGTTTTCTGAGTGGTTTATGGGAGATAAGAGTCTCACCACCTTTCCACCTTTCCTCAGATCTCAACCTCCTGAGTAGTTAGGATTACAGGTGTGAGCCACCACACTCAGCCTCTGCCAACATTTATCAAGCCATATATCCATTGTAAGAAAGGACTTGAAAAGCCATCTCAGTCTGTGTTGGTCAGTTTTGTCTTTGTGATAAATGCTTGTGGTTTCACTCCCCAGCCAGCTCCTTTGCTTTCAGGCCTGCAGTGAGGCAGAGTATCACAGTGAAAGATGCAATAGAGAAAAAGCTGCTCATCTCATTGCAGCCAGGAAGCAACATGAAAATTTCGGGAACGAGATACAGCTTATTCCAGCAATCTACTTCTCCACCTAGCCCCACCCCCTACTCTCCATCTTCTCCTAGTAATGCTACCCTACTATGAATTCAGCATTGCTAAGGTCAGAGCCTCTAAGAGCCAATCACTTCCCAAAGCCCACTTGCAACGTTGCTGGAGGCTGGGGTGTGGCCTTCTAAGACTATTAAGATCCACAGCTGACCTTTGAGATGGGGATGGCGCAGAGTTCTTACAGGTTACCTGCTTCACAGTGATGGAGAAGTCAGTGCCTCGTGTGAGATCAAGCCCATCTCAGAGCCCTTGCCAGGCCTGACCACCCCTGTACCACCCAGCAGCTTCAAAAGATCCTGCCAGGGTCCTCAGCAGGAAGTGAATGACAAAGCCTTGTGCATAGAGCCAAGCTCAGGCAAGAACTGTGGAGGTGAACTGCCCTTCTGAGACTGAACATACTCACCTGGTCATGCATACATTCAGAAAAGCACCAAGTTCATCTGCTCCTTGACCCCGCAAAGTCATTGCCAAATTTATACCCAGACATATACATATGAGGATAAGAATGACACCATGCCTGGAGTTGGTGGTGCATGCCTGTAATTCTAGCTACTCAGGAGGCTAAAATCTGATCATTGAGGTTTGATGCCAGCCTGGGCAGGAAAGTCCATGACTCTTATTGCTAGTAAACTACTAAAAAAAGCCAGAAATGGTGCTCAGGCCCTGAGTTTAAGCCCCAGGACTGGCACACACATACAAAAGAAAAAACAATGGCACCAGGCCAGCCCAAGAAGCACCCCTCTGTGCTCACTAAAAACAGGGTAGATGAAGGACTATGAAACTCACAGTGGCATACTGCTGAGCAGTGAGAAGGTATAACATGGATAATGCACACCAGTTATGTATATAATCCCCTTTGTACAAAGTTCAGAAAACTGCTGTATGTGGTGGTGCACACTTAAAATCCCAGCACTTGGGAGGTGAGGCCAGAAGATCTTAAGTTTGAGGCCAGTGTGGGGTGCAGAGTGAAACCCTAGCTCCAAAACTCAAAAACTAAATCAAATCCCCTCAACTCATAAACTATTCTGTGAAAGGTTCTGGCTGACTTTGGTGGGGAGTGCTGGAGAATTTAGGAGGATCTGGGGGATAGGTCATCTCTGGGCTTGATTTGGGTGTTGGTTTTGTATCTGTGTTCATGTTATGAATGAATGTAGCTATACTTTGGTTTGTGAACATTTCTGTCCATAAAAAGTACTTTTGAGCAAGGCACTGGTGGCTCATCATGCCTGTAATCCTAGCTTCTCAAGAGGCTGAGATCTAAGGAACTTGGTTTAGAGCCAGTTCACGCAGGAAAGTCTTAGCCTTGTATCTCTAGTTAATGACCAAAAAAGCCAGAAGTGGAGCTCTGAGTCCAAGCACCGGATACACACACACACACACACACACACACACACACACCACACACACAGAGTATTTGATAAAGATAATGCCTTTGAAGACAAAATAGGGACACTATTTCGTTTTGATCAGCACCTGGAAGATACTTGGCACTCAGCTATTATTGACTGTGCCAGAGAGATGACAGGAGTCATCTCCCTAGATGGTGTGTGTGTGTGTGTGTGTGTGTGTGCCCCAGCACAGCTGTGCAGGATGCTTCCCAGCC
The DNA here is from genome assembly GCF_000151885.1 of Dipodomys ordii. Taxonomy (NCBI): domain Eukaryota; kingdom Metazoa; phylum Chordata; class Mammalia; order Rodentia; family Heteromyidae; genus Dipodomys; species Dipodomys ordii. The sequence goes on along the minus strand of NW_012267412.1, from coordinate 58,961 downwards.
CACAAAGGTGACAGGCCAGTTTCCTAGAGGGCTGGGTGTGGAGGAGGCTGGGGCAGGAAGTTGATCCCTGCCATCCCAGAGGGGAGAAGGTGATGGGCTGCAGCTAGACACTGCTCAGCAAGAAGAAGACAGCACTGTGGGAGGCCTTCCTGCGCCCCGGGCACAAGCTTTGGCAGACCGCACCTGCAAGGATCCCCAAGCTCTTCATGGATTCAAGGATGCATTTATCATTGATGAAGCCCTGGTCTGTCAGCTTTCCTCTTCCACAAACTCCCTTCCCTGAAGCCCTGCTGGGCTCCAGATGGCCTTTGCAAAAGGCCTGGTCCTGTGCTGCGTGGGGCCAGCTGCTTCCCCAGCTCATAAGGGTAGGGGGTGGGTGATGGGGGGCTGGGTCTAGAGCACAGCCTGACTGGCAGCCAGTGCTGTCCCCAGGGGGATCCACTCTGCTGCTCCAGGAGAGGAGAGATATGAGGGGCTCCTGACCCTCCATAGGAGAAAGCTCTGCTCGCCATCCCCCTGGCCAGGGTGTAAAGACCAAGTTCCTCCTGCCCCGTGCTCCTGAAAAGTCCATGGTGAGGAATGAAACAGGAGAGCGACAAAGCAGCACTTCCTGTGGGCCAGAGTTCAGGATGGTCACTTGGGCTGCCTGCTGACAGGTGCTATTGAAGCTGCTGTCTTTCCACAGAAACTTCTGTGGAAGTTTCTTGACCCTCATGTGGTCAATTCCTACTAGCCTTGCTTTTTTTTCTTTGTCAGTGTGGGTCTTGAACTCTGGGCCTGGGCGCTGTCCCTCAGCTCTTCAGCTCAAGGAGAGCACTCTACTACTTGAGCCACAGAGCCACTTCCGGTTTTCTGGTGATTTATTGGAGATGATGGACTTTCCTGCCTGGGCTGGCTTTGAACTGTAATCCTCAGATCTCAGCCTCCTGAGTAGCCAGGATTACAGGTACGAACCTCCAGTGCCTGGTTTAGCCTTGCTTTCTGAGACTTCCCTAGCTACCCGGGGCTGGCTTGAGCAGGGCTCATGGCACTCTGGCTTGGGGACAGTGCTGTCTCCATTCCGCAGAGTTCCCTGCAGGACCTAGGACGCTGCAGCTCCTCTCAGAACCTCTTTCCCACTTCCTCCCTTCCCTCCTCGGGGTGAGCGGAGCTGGCACCCACTGGGCCCCAGCTTCCCTGTGATGCTGTTTCTTGCAAGGGTCTGATTTCTGTGGGGGTAGTGACTAACAAAGAACGTACTAGAAATGAGGTGGGTGGGTCAAGGCTAAAAAGAAAGGCGAAGTTCTGAATGGACTAGTGTGCCTTCTTCTGCTCTGCACCCCACTCCCCCCAGGACCCCAGTCACAAACTTAACCTGGTTCTCATGCTAGGAGCGGACAGGGATTTCACCTGTCCCCACCTTGAGATGGGGGCCCAGCTCTGCCTTGCTTGCTCTCCCTCTCTGCAGTGGCCGGGCTCTTATGGGGGACAGTCAGGAAGTACTTGACACCAATGGGTCAGAATCTCACCTTCAACAGGAGATGTCATCCCTGACACACTGCGCAGTACTTCACTTTGTGTTAACCTCCATAGAAAACAGCTCATCCTTTGGACCAGGACTGTGTCCCTTCATGGAGGAGAGATCCACACATAGCCAAACAGGCATCTACATCTTTTAGGATGCATCCACCACCCTGGCCTGCCCAGAACCTGCCCTGCCCCTGCCTTGTGTGGTAGGAAAAGTCCTTTCCTATCTCCTGGCTGTTCCAGAGTCTCTGCTGTCCCCCAAATGTAATACAAATGACCAGTGGCTCCCCAGAAGTACCCCAGGAAGAGCCTCCTAACCCGCTTCCTGTCTGCAGGAACAGACGTAGTCCCGGAAGGCTACTGTTCTTCAGGAGAATCTGCAGTCAGCACCAAACATCACTCCACAGCTGCAAAGCCCCCAAGCCTACTGCCTTCCTGCGGAGACGGGATTACAGTAGCAGACCCCAGCCTGGGCTACTGAGGACCACCACCACCACACCCGCCTTGGAGGTGAGGGAGGCCAGCGGGCTGGGCTGCCTGAATTGCCTCAGTCAGGCCGGGCTTGCACCCTCATTCACCCACAGGTAGGTTGGGACAGAGGTGATTCTCAACCCTGATGGTGCTCCCCACCCCTACCCCCCCCCACCCCCTCCATCCTGGGCCCTGCACATACACCCATCCACGACTAGATGGATTTGGCATAGGCTGCCCTAGGTAGAGGCTTGCCAGATGCATTGTCCAGGCAATGCCCACTCAAGACCCTGCCAGGGCTGGGAGCCCCATGATCTCCACAAGCCTCAGCCCAGGTCCTGAAAAAACCCATAGCTGGCACTTCTTTCCAGAAGGAAGCCAGGCTGGAAGAAGTTTACTTTAAAAAAAAATTAGTGTATATGAATAGTACACAGAGGTTTAATTGTGCTATTTCCAGACACATATAATGTACTTTGATCAAATTCATCCCCTCTGTGTAACCTCACCTTGGGAGCGGCTTCGGGGCAGTCCCACCCCACTCCCTCTGCTCCTGTCAGCAGTGCCCAGCACACCTGGCACACAAGATAGAGCAGGGGACCCTGAGTGGCTGGACCCTGGAGAATCCTCCTGGCTGAGCACAAGCAGAAACCTCCGAAAACACACGCGCTGTGTCCTAAGAACAGGATTATTTGGAAAGGACAGGAATTTGATTTCTCACAGTTCTGGAGGCTGGCAGTGTGTGTGTGTGGGGGGGGGGTGTCCAAGATCCATGCAGTCACAGACCGGAGAGGGCTGCAGTCCTCGTTCCAGGTGGCACCCTGCTGCCGAGGACTCTGGATGCTGCATATGACATCAGGTCAGAAGCTAGGTGCAGCAAAGCTCTTCTATGCCAAGCGTTTTCTAAAGGCCCGCAGCCTGGTCCTGAGGGAGGGGCCTTGTGGCCTTTAAAAGGCTTCACCTCCTAACCCCAGCGCCAGGGGCTTTTAGTCAAAACACCTGGCTGTGGAGGCAAGGCTGCAAGCAAAGCATGAGTCAGGACTACTGGGCCAGTTTTATTCCACATGGAGAAACACACGTGGCCACTGAAGAGCACATGGTTGGTTTCAGCATGTGAAAAACCCAAACCTCTCTTTGGTTAAAATGTAAAGAGCAGAATTGGGGCTGGGAAGGTGGCTCAGTGATAAGAGTACTCGCCTTGCATACATGAAGCCCTAGGTTTGATTCCTCAGCACCACATAAGCAGAAAAAGCTGGAAGTGGCACTGTAGCTCAAGTGGTAGAGCGCTAGCCTTGAGCTGAAGAGCTGAGGACCAGCGCCCAGGCCCAGAGTTCAGGCCCCACCACTGAAAAAAAAAAAAAAAAGACTTATCTAAGGACCTTGAAGCCATCTCTTAATAATTAATTGCAAAAAGTATTGGTAGTGTTTTCTGCATTGTCTGTGCTCCCCCGTGGATGGGTGGTCCTCTGGGAACAGGGCCTCTGTCTGTTGGGTGACTGGTGTTGGTGGCTGCCAGCAGTGTCTGGTTGGGGGGGGGGTGACTGTGTAGATTGGGAGCTTCAGGGGAGGGAAGCAGGGGCAGTGTGGCGGAGGTAGGAGCTGGGGAGAACTGTTTGCAGGTGTGATGTGCACAGCTGTCACCACATCCATTCAAATGTTCACACTTTACCAGAAGCAAAGGGGACAGCTGTGCCAGGCACCGCTGGTTCTGGCCAACCTGCATGTCTGCCCCTTTCCTGCTAGGGACCTGAATCTCAACACCCCAACTCTTATCCCCAACAAGTCCCAGGGAACAGCGTAAGAAGTTCAGGCCAGGTACCTGCTGAAGCATCTTAGAACCCCCGCTTCCCACCTGTCACAGACAGTCCTTGGGCTGAAGCATGCTCCCGGTGGAGCTGACCCAGAGTCTTGGAAGCACCCCACACCCTCCCAGAAAAGTCCACAGTGGGCAGGGCCACACAATCCTGTGTTTACTGACCTAAGGGTTTGTGTAGGCAAGTCGTGTTTGAATTGGAGGCACACATGTGCTGTGTGTTTATTCAAGCGTGTTGTGACATGAATGGCAAGGTACTCTTGGGGACTGATATAGGACCAGGCTGGGAAGAACATTTTGTTGGTGTTTACTGCTTGGACTTGAACCTGGTTCCAAATGCAGTGAACTGCCTTTTTTTTTTTTTTTAAATTATCTTCAGGTTGACAAGGAAAAACTGTATTTCTAGTGCACATCATGATCCTCTAATGTAGACAGACTGTAGTTTAGTTAATCAGGCCATTAACATGTATCACTTCTTTTTTGTGTGTGTGGTGAAAACACTGAAAATCAGCTCTTAGGAATTTTCAGACACATAGCCTACTGATGGCACCTCCTGAGCATGTTTCTCTGAGGGATGGAGGTTGAATCTTTATAAACAGCTCCCTGCTGAGCTCCTACCCATCCCACTTCCCATACCCACGGTCTACTTGAGTTCCACTTTTTATGCTCTGTATATGAGATCACACAGTGTTTGGCAGAAAGAGGCTTGTGCCACTTAACCTGGTATCCTCCAGGTTCATCCATGTTGTTATAAACAACAGGATCTCCTTTTGAGAACGGAGTAGTCTACCATGTGTATCTCTCATGTTTTCTTCACCCTTCCACTGAGGGACACTTAAGCTAACTAGTACTGTGAATAATGCTGCAGCAAACACTGCAAGGAGTGATTATCTGTAGGAGTAGGTTTTGATTCCTTACTTTTAGTCTTCTGCATATCTATACAGATTGTACCTTGTGGGCACTGATACTAAGAAGTTCGAACAAAACAGTTACAAAAGGCTATTTAACTGATAATAACTTTACCTTGATCACATAAAATACATTTACTACATCCCTCCCATATATATTTTATGTTTAGAAGTAACAAGTTCCATCTTTTTGTTTTAGGATTAACCTCTTCTCACAGCCTCCCTATTAATGGAATTATAAGTGTGCCCTGCACAAGTTATCTTTTTCTATTCTGTTCTCCTGTTTTAGTTCTTTAGACTATTGAAAGGGAAACGACTGAATTGTACCCTGAGTTGATCAAGCTCCTCTGCTTTAGCTGCAGGCTCACTGAGAACCTTCTGTGACTACCCTGAGAAGACAGCTTCAGTGACATCACAGGTCAGAGTTCAAATCCCTGCTCTGCCTCTGCTTCAGCAGGTGGCCTGGTTAAATGATTTGTCCTCTGACTTGGGCTTGTTCCACCTGTACACTGAGTCTGTAGCTGCTATGGGCTTCTAAGTGGCAGTCACTTAGTGCTCATCACTGCCCTCAGAGCAGAGGTATCCTCACATCCTTCTTCAGAGGCAGGGCCCGTGCGGTCATTCTCAGGAGATACCCACATACATGCCCAGTTCACATCTGGCCATCCACCAGCCAGCTCAGCCTGCTCAGCATGACGTGTTCTAGGCCTGGTCTCCCTCCACCCCCCTAATGGCTCTATTTCATACACATCGAGCCAGACATGAAAACCCACTCAATGATATCTATGTACACATCCATTTCCTGTGGGTTTGCTTCTTAGCATCAGGCACAAGAGCTGGATGGTCCCTGAGTGGGCAGACACAACTGGGCATGTGAGCACGTGAGGAGGTGTCGGGGACTGCCTGGGACTCAGGACTGAGCATGTCCATGGAAGTCCGGCCATGTCGCAGGAGCACCTGGGTGGCTGGCCTCTGCGTGGTGTCTGTGGCGCAGCTGCTGTGTGAACAGAGCCAGGGTCTCTATAAGTAGGAGATGATAAAACCTGACTATGGCCGCAGGGCTGTAAATGCCTCCCACGATTTGATGGCTCGAGAAAACTGGTTAGCCGGCTTGCAGGACTCCAACAGACATTTATTGCTAGGAAGGAGAGGCCTGCTGTCACAAAAACACATCAACAGGTGGTGTGCTCTCCAGGCCTGCGTCTGACACCTGCAGCAGCCTGATCCACCTCTGTTCTCCAAGGCTGGTGCCCTCCTCATGATACCTACAGATGCCATCTCTGGGACTCTTATCTACTTTCCAAGCTGCAGGGAAATGGGAAAAAGTCCCAAGGGACATCATCTATTTCTTGGAGTCTGAAGGCCTTGAAGCTGTGGCAGGCAGGGAGTCCAGACTGGGGACTGTGGGCGGAAGCTGCGCAGAGAGGTTGGTTGATCCTGGATCCCTAGTAGGAGCGTGGAGCAATAGAGGCTAAACCTTCGGGGACCAGAGCCCTCCTGTGTCCCTGGGATGGCTGTCTCTCACAACCACTCCTCCAGGCAGCCTCAGTCCTCCGTCACAGGTGGGGGGATGAGCCGCAGCTGGAAGTTCTCCTTCTGGAAGACGCTGTTGAAAGCAGGGCTACTCTGGGAGCCACTGAACGGCCTGCAGCTGTCACTGCCGCGGTTCTGGGCGAGTTCAGTAAGGAGAGCCAGCTGCAAAGAAGGGGACACACATGAGGCGAGCCTGTGGAGACAGATCCCATGTGGGGGGTCTGGGAGGGAGGGGCTCAGAGGTGGAGAGGATGGCATTCCCCTGATCCAGGAGAGGGAGAATCGAGGTTTGGGGCCCTGGGCGGGGTCTCACAAACAAGCAGGATGCCTTGGAGCGCGTTCTAGTGAAGACATTTTGAGCCTCCATTTCCGCAGTAGTGATAACGAGACACATGACCTGTGCTCTCTGGCCCTGCAGAGCCCCGCAGCCCTGCCCTCCGTGTCCTCACTGCTCCTTTCCCTATGCTGCGGGGACCCTGTCCTCTCCCCTGCACTAAGCAGAGGCCCCCATTCCTAGCTCATTCCAGTCTGCATTCTCTACCAGGGTGCTGGCTCCCCTGGCTCTTCCCCTTCCCCTCCCTCTTGAACCTGGACAGCTCCAAATGGTGAATCAGCCACCAACTTAAACTCGGGCTCCAGAGCGCTACTTGAACCTCCAAAATAAGTCCTCCAGTTCCCAGCTTGCTATTCTACCAATGGTGCCAGCCCAACCCAATGGCTAAGATCTGAAGAAATGCCAGGGGTGAGGGGCACCAGGAAGCCAGGCCTCAACCTTAACAGCCTCTTTGAACCTAGGCTACCTTTCTGCAAAAGTCAGAGCCTGATGGCCTGGTGCTCCCGATGCCCTGCCTCAGAGCACAGAACTCACACCCAGGGCTTGAGATTTCTGTCAGAGGCAACCATCTGGATCTACCCCTAGTGCTAATGGGACGGGAACCTCAGTGTCAAGATGCCAAGTTCTCCAATAACCTAGGAGGAAGCATTGTATCCAGCACTGCGTCCTGAGGAAACTGGCAAGGCTATATTGGAGGCCAAGGAAAGCCGGGCCTGTGGGGACCATTCTGGAGGGAGGCCGCTGTGACCAGAGAGCCAGCTGAATACTTAGGGTCACATATGTTTGACTGCAGTCACAAGTCCCCGAGACTTCTGAAAGCCTCAGGGAACTATAAGAAGTGTCTTTGCAGCACCAGACACTATGCTGATGCTTCAATTTCTCTCTCTCTCTCTCTCCCCCTCTCTCCCCTTCCTTCTTTTTCCTATGTGTGTGCATGTGTGTGTGTTGTGTGTGTGTGTGTGTGTGTGTGTGTCTGTGTGTGTTGGGGCTTGAACTCAGGGCCAGGGTGCAGTGTCTGAGTTTGTTTGTTCAAGGCAAGAACTCTACCACTTGAGCCATTGCTCCACTTTCAGCTATTTGGTGGTTAATTGGAGGTAAGTTTCATGGACTTCCTTTACTGGGCTGGCTTCGAACCACAATCCTCAGATTTCAGCCTCTTGAGCAGCTAGGATGACAGGCAGGAGTCACCAGAACCCAGCTTGCTTTAATCATTTTTCAACCCTTCATGGTACTCTGGGAAGTTGGGTAACAGCCTGGGTCACTGCCAGTCAGTAGCAGCAGGGTGGGCGAGGTTCATACTTGGTTCATGTGGCAGTCTCAGCTGAGCCATGCCGCCTGCCTACAGTGCTGCCTTTCTGGAGATAATCTGCCTATCACTTGTGTCCTGCTCACCCGCCCTGTTCCAACTGCTGACAAGATCTCCTTTCATATAGTCTATTATGGCTCTAGGCTCAATGTCCATTTGTTACTTCTGTTGCAAATACAATCAGTGGCTGTGGAAGGAGTCATGTGAAGACCCATAAGTTCTTTTTTTTTTTTTGTATCTTTACAATTAAAAAAAAAAAAGGAAGAAATCTGATACATGCTCCAGCATGGGTGAAATTGGAAGATATTGAAGATATGCAGGGCATAACAAGCCAGACACGAAAGCACAAACACTACACCATTTCACTAAAATTAGATACTTGGAGCAGGCAAATTCATAGTAAATGAAATGGTGATTGATGGGATTGGAAAGAGAAGAGAGTGAGAAGTTGTTTAATGGTATGGAGCTTCAGTTTTGCAAGATGGAAATAGTTCCAAAAATAATGGTGATCACACAACGATGCAAACATTTCAGTGCTTGAGGCACATATGAACTGTATACTTGAAAATGATTAGATTTCAAGTATACAATTAAATGGTTAATGCATATCTTATAACAGCTATTTTTAAAATAGAAATTTTAATTATGAGAAAACTTGTAGCTGTTGACATTACTGGTTATCTATATGGATGAAAATTCTGTCCCTATCTTCAGACTTTAGTCTAATGCTGATGAGTTGTCCATGTCGAGAACTGAATCCTCAGTATATAAAGATATGGCAATACAAAAAAAAATGTTATTATAAAGGTGATGTCCAGAGGAGTTACAGTGTCATAAGTCAGGTAATAAGCACGTTTCTTTTTGGACAATGTAACCCCTTTCCTCACTCTCTCCCAGTCTCTCCCTCCTGTCCCCATGCAAGGACTCCAAGTTCTAAGTACCAATTTATCAAAAATAACTGCATCCCAGGTCCTAACTCAGCTACATGCTGTGGTCTAATTTGTACCTACTAACTCCCATGCTCACGCTCTGTGAACTGTGGATGCTAAGGACCCCGGGAGGAGAGGGGCCAATGCCTCTACTGATGCTGTGCTGTGGTGGCGAGATGCCCCTCTGCTCAAACCCGCCACGTGCCGCTTCCCTCCTGCTGTAACCCTGGCAGGTGCCCGGCAGTCTGACAAGGGTCTGCCAGGAGATCACACTCATGGCTCCCAAGAGAGCAGCACTTTTACTTTCTGACACCATGAGGTTCATAGAGCAAACTCAAATAGTTTATATTTCTTAAGCAAAGTTATTTTGGGTTCTCTTTCTGTAACTTAGTGACCTGGAAACTGCTGGGTTGCGAATGAGGCTCAGCAGCCTGAAGCGCAGCTTTGTTCTCAGAAGGCCCAGAACCTCGGCTCCTGGGGCAGTGCTTGGCTGAAGCTGGGAAGCATAGAGTGGCTCTAGACTCAATAAGGTTGGTGGGCCACGCACTGGAGATGCCTGGAGAAGCCTCTTGGACAGGAACCTCTAGGAAACCTGCTCTCAGAGGGAGTGCCACTTTTCCTTGGTGCTTGTCTGTGAATGGGTGTGGGGCAGCTCACTCAGGCAGAGCTGGAATCTAGGAGCAGATGGGCCAGGACAAGCTAATGGACCCAGTGTGCAGGTGGGGTCTGGGTGACCTGGGGGTGGAGATATTGGCAGGGGTGGGAGGAGGCAGAGTGGCTGTAGGCAAGGAGGTAGCAGGCCACAGCTGGATGGGGAGGAGGAGCCAGGCTGCAGTACGGGGAAGGGCCAGGAGGGATGCTAACTGATCAGAAGACCTGCAGTGGCTTCTGCAGTAAGAGAGACTTGACCCAGGGTAGTGGTAGTTGGGAAAGGAGAGAGTGGAATAGATGTCAGCTTCTCCAGTAAGTGGCTGGAACACGATGGCTGAGCTGCCAGGCTTCTGCTTTAGGTGACTGGATGGGACATGGTGCCACTTCTCAGGCTGGCTCTGCTCTAGTCAAGGCTGAGAGCTAATGAGGATGCTGAAGGGCCTGTGGGACATCAGCACAGCTGTAGCTAACTCTGAACTTGCTCCTGCAGTTCTAGCACATTACTGGACTTTATTCTGGCATGAAGACCAGTTTTCCCAGTCTTCACAGCAGTTGGGCATGGTCATGGGTCTACATCTGACCGATGGAGGTATGTGGAAATGGGATGCATTGCTTCTAGGGAGGGCTAATTCTCTCCTCTTGCTAGCTGGAATGCAGTTGTGATGGTTTAGGGCTGGGGCAACTGTACTGAAACATGCAAGTATACTCCATGAGCTAGAGAAAATCTGTAAGGAGGTTTATGGAAGGTGCCCAGTGTCTGAGACACTTCTGTCTTGTTTAAGCCACCGTACTGGGTATTGATCTTTCATGGCTAAAGAGCATTCATCCAGAAGTCCAGGAGGGCTGGGTCTTAGGGCAGGTTTGGCAGTTACTGACACAAAGGCAGGCCTCACAGAAGCCCTCTGTGTTCTCAGGGTCCACCGTAGGTAAGGGACAGACACCTCTCTACTGCTTCTGTTTCCTTAGCAAAGTTCTCAGTGCTCTCTGAGGCCATGACAGGGATGCAGCTGGGACAGAGGGAGGCTAGGATTGGGACTCCATAGCCTTGACTTTCTGAATAAGGAAATACAAGTGTTACCCTGGAGCTTCCTCGGTAGAGCCGGCAAAGCTGATCAAATGACTGGATTTGCTGTGGATCCAGAACAGGTTCTGAAGTTACCTGAGAAAGAAAAAGAAAAAGGTAAATAATACCACCACGAGGCTGTTGGTGCCTTGCCTCTGAATTTGGCCCACACCAAGAATAGAGCAGGGCATAGTGGTTCCTTTGTTCTTCTGAGGAAAATCTCTACTACTTGCAATTAGGGAGGAAGACTACTGGCATTCATTAGAAATGGGTGTGTCCCTCTGCAGCCCTTGCTTGGTGCTGTGTCCAGCTTGACTAGCTGTGGACTCACTCTGTTCGATATGGTCTCGAAAGTCTCATATGTCCTTTGGGGCTTCCTGATTCCTCTCTGCCATCACGATGCAGAGTGATCTTGCTTCATCCAGTCTTGCCCTTCCATGCTCTTCACTTAACCTGGCCCACAGAGTTCCTTTCTTTCACCTGCAGGCTGTGGCTTAGAAGAGGGGAAGGCTCACCATACCTGCTGCTAGCATGCTTGTCTGATCACTGCAGTGCTGTAGCTGTCTCTCCGTGGATCTGCTCCAACTTAACACTCAACACTCAACTTACACTCAAGTGGGATGGGGAAGGCAGCACAGGTCAGAGGTGAACACAGACTCTTCTCACACTAACCTGGGCAGAGGGTACAGCTTACTGTGAGGTGACAGATGGTAGCCTCAATGGGATACTGTCTAACCTGCCTGGCACCTAATAGGTGCCAGGGTCTCTATAGGTGCTAGATTTTGACACTATGGTCTGGAGATACTATTGGTTAAAAGCTGATTTCAGAAGTGTTTTTGTGTTTCTGTACAATGTGTGTGTGTGGGGAAGATGCATGCCAGTACTAGGACTTGAATCCAAGGTTTTCTATTCTTGCTTAGCTCTTTTGCTCAAAGCTGGTGTTCTACCACTTGAGCCATAGCTCCACATCTTGTGTTTTGTGTCAGATTAGTAACGATGCCTTTCTTTGCCTTAGATCCTGAAGGTTTTAAGCAGGAATTGTAAAGGATTCCCCAAATGAAATGTGTGACAAGTGCTTCAGTGCTGAAGGGCCTGGGTGGCACATTCACCCTCAGGGCTGAGGGATCCGGGGGCCCGGGGTGGTCTGAAGATGTATGTTGGCCACAGGCCTCATTCAGGTGGACAGGGAAAAGGATGGGTGGGCACAGGAGGCTCGGGGCTACTATGCCTGGGAGCTGAACATTTCATGTGGGTCATCTTACGCAATCATCAAAACCACTCTATGAGAAAGGACCTGGCATCTTGACAGGCGTGTAAATTTCACTTGTCATCTAGGATTCTTTGCTTCCTTCCTTTCAAGCTTCCACCCCTCGTGGCTCAGAGAATGGAAACAAGCATTGCGTAAGATCCATCCTGCTAGCCTGGCAGGCAGCTAGCGCAGCTCCATCTCCTAGTTGGGGAAATGAGGTTTGAGGATGCTGAACGTGGCAGCCCTTGAGAAGGTGTGTAGTTCCTGGGCTTCTAGAATACCACATGGCACATCAGATAATGTCAAGGCAGATACAGCTTTAGCCACCAGCCCAGGCAGGCCACAGGAGCTCCTGATGTGCTTGGTGGTGGGGGGAGGGGAGGGGGGGGAGGGGAGGGCTGGGGAGGTGCTGGCTCAGTAGAGGTGGTGAGCAGGGGGAGGAGAGCCCCTCAGGGCTCTCCGTTCATTTAGTTAGACTCATTTCTCTGGGTCTTTCAGACATACCAAGGGTCCCTCTGTGCTCTGAGAATGTTAAACTTGCCTTGACACTCTTTGTGAAACTTTTGTCCTCAGTATTATTTGGTAAGAAAAATGATCACATTTTTTTCAAGAGAAAGTGTGTGCATTACTACATTTCTGATAGACTGTGGATGGGGCCCAGGGGAGTCCTAAGCTAAAAAAAGACCTGAAGGTCAAACAAATACTGCAAACCTAGCTCAAACCAAAGCAGAGAGGAAAAACACCTCTTTCGAGGCCATTAAGAGTAGAAAGCAAGGTCCTGACACTTGGTTTAATCCAATCCCCTTAGTGCTACTGGCACAAGCTGGAAAACAGGATGTCATCAAGAAAGGCATGGGCCATTCGATGCACTGGGGCCACCACTTCACGGTGCATTTGTCAAGGGACCAACTATCCTGTCTGCTCTGCACTTTACTTAGACCCTAGTACTGTGTGGTAGGGGGTTAAAAAGGAAAGCCCTAATGGAAACAAGTAGAGAGGGGACTAAGCAGGGCACTTGGGGTGAGGCAAGTTAATTAAAAATGACAGCAGAAAGGATGAGTGCACAATGATGGAACAGTGAGAATAAGAAAAGGTTACTCCTTACAGTACCTGTGTAAACAAACCCTTTATCTTGAGGGGATTTTATCAGCACACAATCTCATGAAACTACATTTCATGTACAATGGCACATGAAATTCCATGGTGGATGACATAGGTGGTGCTGGTTATGTCTGAAGATCACTTAAGGAATTTCCACCACATTTATACAGAGAAAAGCTGTGTTGGACATGGTAGTCTTATTACTATTTATGCTGTGTTTTCTTTTGGTGGTACTGGAGTTTGGAACTCAGAGCCTGCTCTACACTTAAGCCACTCTTTCAGTTTTGTTTTTTTTTTTACTTTAGTTTTCATATATGATTTTGTGTTTTTTCCAGGGCCTGCCTGGGACCATGATGCTACTCCCACACCTCCCACATATTGGGATTAGACATACGCTACCATGCCTGTGTGTGCTTTTGAGTTATTCTTGTTAGCTTTTTTTTTTTTTGTCCTCAAACTATGATCCTTCTTTTTTTTTTTTTGGGTCCGGTCGTGGGGCCTGAGCGCTGTCCCTCAGCTCTTCAGCTCAAGGCTAGTGCTCTACCACTTGAGCCACAGCGCCACTTCTGGCTTTTTTCTTTTTGCTTATGTGGTGCTGAGGAATCGAACCCAGGGCCTCAGGCATGCAAGGCAAGCGCTCTACCACTGAGCCACCTTCCCAGCCCCAAACTATGATCCTTCTGTCTTTATCTCACGGTAGCTGGGAACATAACTACACCTGGATTACTAATCTCTCTCCATTCCTTCCTTCCTTCGAGACAGGGTCTAACTATGTTGCCCAAGCTGGCCTAGAACTCTTGATCTTCCTGCCTCAACATTCTATGTAGCTGAACTAAAGGTTTGAATTAACAACCTGGCCATTGCATTTTTTTCATTTCTCTCCAGAGGAAATGCAGTAGGCTCTAAATGGTCTGCTGTAAGTGCACAAGACAACCCTGGTTTTAGATTATTTCCACAGACATGCAGTGTTTTTAAAACCTAGACATCCTTACTGGCTTATCCTATTGGAGATAATGTAGAATCAGTCCAAATATTTTTAGGAAATGAAGGTCTTGTGAGATAACTAGATAACCATACTGTTAAAAATAAATAGAGTCATGTCAAGGGAGCCAAAATAATTCAATAATTGTGATGGGAAAATTAGATATGCATATGTAGAAAACTAAAATTGGATCCTTGTTTGTCACCATGCACCAATATCAACTCACAGTGGATCAAAGACCTCAATATAAGACCTGAAACTTCAAAACTACTACAAGATGGAGTAGGAGAAACATTATAAATAACTTATAGGCATAGGCAGGTACTTTTTGAAGTGTCCCAGGAGCACAGCAAATAGCAGAGAGACTTGACAAATGAGCTTATGCTGAAATAAAAAGTTTCTCATACAGAACTGCAGGCATTTACAGTAAGGCCTCCTCTAAGATACCCTTAGAGAAGGAGCACATGCCTCTGATCATGCATAAAGCAATATTTATTAGAATAAATTCCAAGAAATGGAAAAGAGTGCTTTTCTTTGTTGCTGTTTTTGTTTTCTTTTCATCTTATTTGTTCATTTATCTGTCTTTAGGAAGGGTAAAGGGGAGGAACAGAAATGGAGGAGCAAAAGGTGAACAGATGCAGTAGTGGTACTTATTAGATACTATGTTCAAAATGAACTATACAACTTGTGATCAGAGATGGGAGGGAAAAACTGGGAGAGAGCAAGGAAAGGTGTGACACTGTTCCAAAAGAAATATACTCTGTACCTGACTTACATGACTGTAATACCTCTGCACATCACCTTTATAATAACAATAAAAAATGAGATAAAAACCCTCAACATTTCTGCATACCAACTAGAAAGACAGCCAACAGACCGTTACCAGCAATACATCTGACAAAGACCATATATCCAACATATACAAGGAATTCAAGAAATTAACCCCACTAATAAACCAATCAATAAATAGGTAAAGGAACGAGATACTTCTCAGAAGAAGAGGTAAGAATGGCAAATAAACACATGAAGAAATGCTGAACATCCCTGGCCATAAAGGAAATGAAAATCTAAATAACTTTGAGATTCACCTCAGTAAAATTATCCAGCATTAAGTTTCAAACAATAACAAATGCTGGTGGGGATGTAAGAAAAAAGGAACCCAATCGCACTGTTGGTGGGAATATAACCTAGTACAACCACTCTGGAAACTAAACATAGATCTTCCCTATTACCCAACCATAACCAGAACATTACAAATTAGGTGGCAAAGACACTTGCACTATTCACAATAGCTAATTTATGGAAATAGCCCAGATGCGTTACACAATGTATGGATGCATAAATAAAAAAATGTGTACCTATACACAATGGAATTTTACTCATCCATTAGAATAATATTATGTCATTTGCAGGGAAATGAATGGACCTAGAACAAAGTGTGTTAAGTGAGGTAAACCAACCTCAGAGAGAAAAACAACACATAGTTTTTCTCATATGTGGAAGCTAGATCTAAATACAACTGGACATGATAACTTACACTGGAACTCTAGGTATCTGCACAAAAACAGACTAAAAGAGGATACTCTTGGGGGAAGAACTCAAAGGCATAATTCCTTTGAACATGTAAAATACTATTTATACAAACAAATTCCAGGAAATGAAAACATTTTTTGTTGTTGTTGTTGGTGGTGGTGGTGATGGTGGTAGTGTTGTTTTTGCTTTTCCGGTTTTTTGTCTTTTTAGAAGGGGCCAAGGGGGAGGTACAGGAATGGAGGGACGAAGGGAGGAACAAATGCAGTTATAGTTCAGTAGACACTATGAAATGAACTATGAAACTTGTGGGCAGGGATGGGAGGGAAAAACTGGGTGAAAGCAAACGGATGACATTGTCAAAAAAGAAGTGTACTCATTAGCCGACTTATGAAACGGTAATCCTTCTGTGTAACACCTTAACAATAACAATACAATTATATTTTAAAAATAGAGTCACACTGCTGGGCAACAACTCTAATTCTAGCTACTTAGGAGGCTGAGATCTGAAGATCATAGTTTGAAGGCAGCCCAGGCAGGAAAGTCTGAGAGACTCTTATCTCTAACTAACTAACAAAAGCCAGAACTGAAGCTGTGGTTCAAATGGTAGAATACTAATCTTGAGCAAAAAAATCCCAGATGGGGCTGGGAAGGTGGCTCAGTGGTAGAGTGCTTGCCTTGCATGCATGAGACCCTGGGTTCGATTCCTCAGCACCACATAAGAAGAAAAAGCCGGAAGTGGGGCTGAGGCTCAAGTGATAGAGTGCTAGCTTTCAGCTTAAGAGCTAAGGGACAGTACCTGGGCCCAGAGTTCAAACTCCGGGACTGTAGAACTCTCAAATGATGATCCAGACTGTTTTCCGACCCAGTAACTTCTCAAATTTTAATGTTCAGGGGAATCACCGGGGGGGGGGGCGCGGTACTTGTTAAAATGTGGATTTTGGCTAAGTGTGGTTGTGTACACCTGTGATCCCAGCACTTGGGAGGCTGAGGCAGGAGGGTTGTGAGTTTGAGGCCAGTCGGGGCTATAGAGTGAGGCCTTGTCTCATACCCAGGGTGAAAAAAAAAAGCAGATTCTGGTCAGCAGGTCTATGATGGGACTTGAGATCCTGTGTATCCAACAACTTTTGTGCATTCCTGCCTGCACTTCGACTAGCAGGATTCTCCTGTGCACACAACATAGCAGAAGCAGCTTGAGACTGACCTTACTGGGTGCTATTGGGGACAAAATACTCAAATTCTGAGTGTTTTAGTTCCGGACCTAACTATACCAAAATACTAGTTAGTTCTAAGGTGACTTGATTAGTGATGTTGTTTTTAACATCCTTGTTAGAAAGTTTAAGATGGGATTGTCTCTGCCCTGGTTTATGTGGCTCTTACTATGTAAACTGAAACAGGTAAGGCTGGAGACAGGGCCAGTGAGAACACAAGCTCAACATGCACAGGCAGCCCCATTTCAACCATATAGCACACCCAGATGAGGGGGCAGGGCAGCATCTCAGGCCATGAGGTATCCCATGATTCCATTCTCCTATTGGCCCCCTAAGTTCCTTGGAGATGCAAAAGAAGGCATTTTTCCTTATTTTTCCAGTTCTGGGGCTTGAACTCTGGGCCTGGATGCTGTTCCTGAGCTTCTTTTGCTCAAGGTGAGTGCTCTACCACTTGAGCCACAGAGCCACTTATGACATTTTTTTGTGTGTGTGTGTGAAGATACCATACAGAGGGGTTACAATTACAGGAACAAGGTAATGAGTACATTTCTTATCAAGCATTGTTGCCTCTTCCTTTGTTTCCCCTTACTGGAGATGAGTCTCACAGAGTTTCCTGTCTGGGCTGGCTTTGAACCACAATCCTCAGATCTCGGCTTCCTGAGTAGCTAGGATTACAGACATGAACTACCGATGCACAGCAGGAAGGTATTTTTCTAATGACTGCATCCACATAAATTGAAAAATACAGTTGTTCTGGAGGTGACAGGTTCTTTCTCATAACAGGAGCCATTATCCTGGGCTCAACGATCAGCCTCAGGGGTGACTACTGGAACTCCAGGATGAGACTGGCCCATGTATGGCCAGAGCCACCCATGGCTGTGGTAAAGCATCAAAGCATCTGAAGATGTCATTTGAAGGAAAAACAAGAGAACTGTAGATGTGCCAAGGGCTTCATAGGTGTTCAGCTGCCTTGAGATTCTTCCCAGAACTATGTTTTAGGATAAGAACATTTTGGAAAGAAACCACCAGGGGATGGCAATAAATCATGAAGCTATGGATTTGTCGCTAGTTCTAATAGATGTAGGAGGTGAAGGCTAGATGGGGGAGAGGCAGACCCCCCAGAAAAGGAAATGTCCACAGAAAGCCTGAGCATAGGCAA
The DNA here is from genome assembly GCF_000151885.1 of Dipodomys ordii. NCBI lineage: Eukaryota > Metazoa > Chordata > Mammalia > Rodentia > Heteromyidae > Dipodomys > Dipodomys ordii. The sequence goes on along the minus strand of NW_012267412.1, from coordinate 41,218 downwards.
TGCCCTGCCTACGCACACTGTGTGCCATGGAACTGGCTCCTGTCCTATCAAAGCCTCTAGGCTTCAACAGACGCGTCAGAAACCCCTACTACATAAGGCCAGGAGGTACAAAGATAAATCAAAAGAAAAGAGCAATCTAATGCTTCACAGATTCTGGTCAATGAAACCCCACAAAAAGATTTCATCTTCTCTAATGGTGATAGCCAACACTAGAGAGTTTACTGATGTACAATAACCATCCACTGCCTGTTTGCTGGAGCAGGCAATGGATGGTTACTGTACATCAGTAACCTCTGACACTGTCTATATAACTCGTCAATATGTCCTGGAAATTACAGCACTTGAGGTCCAAATTATACTCAGATGTTTCAGCTCTAGCCCCTCCTAGAATGCTTCTCCCCAAGCCTGTCAACAGACCAGTTCACCCCTCGCTGCTTCCACATGACCCAGCAAGCCACACACTGCTCTCTCTCTGAGTTGAAAATGTCCAGGCATCTCTTCTCCTGCTAGCATGTGAGCCCCATGATAATCAGATAGATTCAGTGTTCTAGACCCCGTATGTGGATTTGCTCAACTGCTGACTACAATGGGCACCAACTCACTCTCCTGATCCTGTGGGAAACCACTGGCATCTTTCTATTTTCAAGAACTTGAACTTTGTCCTGTATCTCAGCCAAACTATCTATTTTATTTCGTTTAACCCAGGTTTGGGGAAGAATTTTTTTTTTAATGTCATAAAACACAAGCACTTACTCTTTAAGAAGGTTGAAAAATTTACCAAATGAGTGGGGCTGTGGTTAACTGGCTCTTTCTGTTGTGGCCCTGCCATTGAGCATGATTAAGGCCTGCTGGCTGGGCCGGAGCTGCTCCTCTCGAGCCAGTGATACTGCAGAGGTCAGGGCAGGAATCTGTGCTCTATAGCTCATCTGCCAAAGACCCACTCACCCCTGACTTCAATCACTACTAGCAGCACATTCTTGGGCAGGCTGCCTGCTTTCTCACAGCTGGGTGGTTTTTGTTTTTGGGAACCTGGGGCAAATGGGCAGAGCCACACAGCATGAGGTAGTTGAGAAGATGAGAGAAGGAAGTGCATGCAGAATACACCCAGAACTCTCATTACATGCTGTACCAGGAGGGCATGAAGAACAGGCAGCCCAGTGCTCAGCACCAGTCTCCATTATGAAATGTTGCCTGCCCGAACCTCATCTTAATGTGTCTATGCATGCAGAAAGCAGAGGAATGAAAGCTCAGGTATGGGCAAAAATGGCAAGGCTGGGGGTGGGCATGGGGTGCTGCAGAAGAGAGACAGGGTACGAGGTCCCTATCTAAGCAATAACAGGCATCTGTTTAACCGGTGTCCAGTACTGCTTGGCGCCCAGCTGCTATACATATTTCCTGCCCATCAAATGGATGAAGGGCAGAGAGGGCGAGTAAGCAGATTTTCTAATTCTTTTTGATTCTCTGGAGCCTCCATAAATCCTCTGCAATGCAGAAGAGCATGGGGCAGGCTTTGACAGACTTAGTTCAACCTGGATTCTTGATGAGTAGCTCTGGACAGGGAATTCAGCTTCTCTGTTTTGTTACCTGTAACACTCAACTTTGCAAAATTATTGTGAGGATTACAGATAATGGCTTGGAGCTTGCCTATTAGATGTCTAATAAATGATAGCAATTACTGTGACATGTGTGTGTTCATATACGCATTTTATTTTTTGTCGGTCATGGGGCTTGAACTCTGGGCCTGGGTGCTATCCCTTTCAGCTCAAGGCTAGTGCTCTACTGCTTGATCCACAGCTCCACTTCTGGCTTTTTGGCGGTTAATTGGAGGTAAGAGTCTCATGGATTTTGCTAGCTTCAAACTCAGATCTCAGCCTCATCTGTAACTAGGATTATAGACAGCAGCCACCATTGCCTGGTCTCATCCTGTCATACCTCCCTATATAACCCTAACAGGTCATGTCACTCTACAGGGGCTACGTTCCAGTTTATTACAGGACAACACCATGTAGGCCACATTATATCATGTGGGCACCTTGAGATAAGAGGCATTTGGGTCACGAGAGTTTAAGGAAAATTGTAATGTTTATTGAGGCTAATCATGGCTTTTATTGCACAACCAGAAGCAAATGAGGGCAACTAACTAGAAGCACTGTCAGAGACTCATGATAGCCTTGAAGGGAAAGGAGATTCAGTCTATAGAGGCTGTCTAGAACAACGGATTTGCCGTATCAGTGTCATACATAAAAGTGGGAGCAACAAAAATCTGAACACAGTCTCAATTTGGAAAATGCAATAAACATCCAATACCCTTTCCCGCATTCCTGGCCCTTCCAGTCCCTCGGCATAGAATGGACTAGAAATGATTTCCCAATTGCAAGAGACAGAACAATGATTTGATGCTGAGAGTAAATTTCTATCTTCTCATGTAATGAAGTCCAATGATAAGCGCTGAAAATTAAAACTGTAGATGAACATTAGAGGAAGACACAGTGACAGCCCTGGCAATGACCTGGTGATACTCAGCATTAAAGTAAATCCGGTGGAAAATTAAGTCCTGATGATCTACAAGAGTCCCAGGGAGAGGGACACGAGGTGAGTGCAAATGCGCCAGCACATTTCAAAGCTCAGTGACTCATAGAGGTGGTGGAAGTGAGAGCTGTAATTACATCCGCTGGAAGGAAGAAGACAAACCAGGGTTCCTAGGATCCAAACCTCCTAACCAGCATACTGAGCTTCTGGAAAGGCAAACAACCAGATTCACTGCCACCTGGAAGGCCGGGCATAACAGCACAATAATTCTGGGAATTTTGGATGTGACACCTCCCAAGGCACATATAGACATAGATGGTTTCTGAAGACTGGGCTCCACTTGTTCACTTCTTATTCTCTACCAAAAATAAGATCCTGAATTCCAGATCCTAACACTTCATTCCCTAATTGTCTTCCTATATGAACACACAAGCAAGTCAAGCCAGTTTGAGCCTCTTCCTTGGGATGCTCTGTATCCTTTGTCTACACAATCACCTGTCATTCCCCTATTCTAGGAGCCTTCCATGCAAATTGCTGCAATTCTTCGGAGTAGTACGAATGGACTGAGACCTCTTTCCCACTTGTCTCCTCCTGCCTGCCCTCAACTTCAGTTTCAAATCTGTTAATACTATAATCTATTACAGGGCTTCTATCCTAAGCTGTTGCAAACTAGACATAGTAACTATTTATAGCTTTTGCCTAAAATGAACCATGGCTTTGGAGATGAGAGCAAACCACAGCTGCTTCCCTCTGTGAGGAGGCGACACCCTTCCTAAAGGGCTCACCACACCACAACAGCCCCATCCTAATACCGCAGAAATCACCACAGGTTACAAGCAATAATGACTTAGGTTATGAAATAATAAACTAAGCAGACAAGTTTCCTAGCTGCCTGGAGAGACAAGGGAAATGAGCAGGAGTTCTGAATGCTGGTGACAGCGTGACCTTTCACAGCAGAAGTGGGAAAATGCTGGTTGAAACCCTCTGAAATGTGAAAAGGAGGAACAGCACCTCCCTCCACCAGCAACAGCTCATGTAGGACTGCTATTGCTAGTCACAAGGACTTTACATATACTATCTCAGCAGTTACTGAAAAACTCTGAGAGGTAGGTAGGTTGGTTTTTTTTTTTTTCAAATGAAGATATTTTTATTATCTTTTAAGAGTTGTAGAAAGGTTACCATTCAACTAATTAGTTTATCAGTACAGTACATCTTGACAGATGTCAATTACCATTTTCTCCCATCCCTCCCTCCCATCTAGCTTCTACTTTTCCCATAATTAACAGATTCATCAATCTATTGAGTACCTAATGTCTCCTGGTTTGGTTTGCAGAGGTGCCCTCAATGGGCCTTTTTTTTTCTTTTTTTAAATTATCTTTAAGTAGTTGTACAAAGATGTTCCCATTCTACAAATCAATCGGTAGGTAGGTAGGTTTGTGTGTGTGTGTGTGCGTGCATGCGTGCACTGTAGAAGGACGGGAAAATTCAGGACCTCATACTCACTCACTTGCTTACTTAGCTGGCACTCTACCACACTTCCAGCCTGGCTTTTTGCTGATTAATTGAAGATGGAGTCACTCAGACTTTTCTGCCTGGCTTGGCTTTGAACCACAGTTCTCAGATCTCATTCTCTTGAGCAGCTGGGATTACAAGATGGTATGTGCTACCATTAACTGCTACTCTGTAGTCAAAGAAACTGAGGGGCTGGGTTCAGTAATGCACCAAAGGTCATTCTGGTTGTTGGTGGAGCACAGATCTGAAGTGAGGCAGTCCAGTTCCAGATGTTTCTTTTGCTTGGCAGTCTTAGGATCAGTGTGGAGGAAGCCTGACACTTTTAAGGAACACAAAACATGGTGTCAAAGGGCTCACTGTGGTCAGAAAGCCTCAGCCATGGTCTTGTAAGAGTGCTGGCCTCTGGCCATCTTTGAGATTCTGCTTTCTTTCTTTTCAAGTTCATCCCAGCAGGGCTGCACAAAAGGATGAAGGAAGAGAGAAAAAGAGAATAGGGAGAAAAGGAGGGAAGGAGGAGGGAGAGAGGGAAAGAGACAGAAATAACTGGAGCTCTAGGGTTCTGGCCCTGGAGCCAACTAAAAACTAAGCAAAGCTCTATAGTGGCAGTGCGGGGCCTCCTCCCTGGCGCAGACTGTTTGCGTGCACACTGGGTGATCTTGAATGCCCTGTGCCATCAAAGATGAATTCTGAACGTGGCTCTGACGCTGCTCATTAGTGACACTAATTGTGCTTATACCCTCGATGCCAACCATCTTATGTAAAAATGGAGGAAATGTCTGCATACCATCTTCCAGGGCTCTTGTTAGAGAAGGGCATGGACTCAGTTTCCCTTTGCCCACTGGTTTCTGTCCTTATTTTAGCTACTTTAAAGCAAACAACATTATCCCAGGGAAGTCTAATTTATACATAAGGGAATGAAGTCTCAGATATTAAAACAGAGTTGTAAGAGACAGGATGGCTCCACCACCCACATTTGACAAACTCAGGTTCTGGGACTGTGTTGGCATGATGGGCTTCCCACAGGCAATTGCAGCTGCCTGCTCTGCTGGTGGCTGGGGCTGGTGCTGGACCTACCAAGGGCCTTCGCGGGCGGTGGGTGGAGCCACCCAGCAGGTCAGCACCATTAAACACTGCCATTACAGAGGGAACTAAGTGTACTTTTCATGCTTATCTGCTCATTTTGCACTCTCTCACACACAAAACCTCTCTAAATTGGTCTAAAGTGTCTAAAACCCATATGCCACACCTGCACACTCAGGACTACTCCTATCTAACCTGTTTTGAAAGGCAAAACCCTGGGGAAAAATCGGTGGTGGTAAAAGCTGATGATCTCATTATGCTTTTAATGAGTGAATTAAAAAAAAAAAGAAATGTATCCAGCAACTGCACAATGTAGTTTGAAGCTTCAGATACTTAAAGTAAATCTGTCTGTTACCTTGCCAGGGACTGGCTGTTATTAGGTAGGGAGGGGCATCTGAGCAAACCTACTTCTCTGTCATGGGAAGAGATTACAAGGTAATTGCTGCTGCACTTTGCCACCTTCTCTGGAATGATGTCAGGTCAGAAAGAGGAACCACTTTCCACAGAAATAAAAATGATGGCATTGGGCTAGGAGTGTGGTTCAGTGGTCAAGTGCTTGCCTCACATGCATGAAGCCCTGGGTTTGATTCCTCAGTACCACATAAACAGAAAAAGCTGAGTGGCGCTGTGGCTCAAGTGGTAAGAGTGCTAGCTTTGAGCAAAAGAAGCTCTGGGATAGTGCCCAGGCCCTGAGTTCAAGCCCCAGGATTAGCAAAAAACAAAACAAAACCCCAAACCCAAACAAGCAAATAAACAAACAAAACCCAAAAAGAAAATGATGGTAATGGGAGATGAGCCAGAGAGCACTGAGGTTGGGACCCCTGATCTTGCTCCTTTCCCAGTGCCTTGTCCTATGCAACACAGAGGACATATCTTTTGACATGATATATTCTGGCCGTTCCATAATTACTTTCTCTTTTTGTCAGGAGAGGAAGATCTAACAACAACAACAACAAATCCAGAGAGGGGCTGGGAATGGGGCTTAGTGGTAGAGTGCTTGCCTAGCCTGCGTGAAGCCCTGGCTTCTATTCCTCAGTACCACATAAACAGAAAAAGCTGAAAGTGGTGTTGTAGCTCAAATAGAGTGCTAGCCTTGAGCAAAAAGAAGCTCAGGGACAGTGCCCCTGAGTTCAAGCCCCAGGACTGGCAAAAAAAAAAAAAAATCCAGAGAGACTTATAAAACAGAGTCACATAGCTATGTTCTTATAGTGTGGTGGCTTCTTCGTATTGCTAGTCAGAAACCTCTCTACCCCACCATTTGTTTGGGCCAACTATTTGGACTTATTTAAAAAACACCAAAACAAGGCAAGCATTAATTTTGCCACCCTTTGATTATCTAACTAGTTCTTGCTACTTAAGAAGAAAGAAAAACAATTATCTTAAGGGAGGCTGCTGGGGAGCTACAATTATGACAAAGTGCTCTTCTAAGGGGCGTGGAACTTCAGGATTTTTCTCCAAGAATTTTGACTGTTGAAATAGGTTGGGTAGTGGTGTTCCTGCCACCCAACTTAAATAGACACCGACTTGATTATAAGAGGAATGAAAGCAGAATCAACTGGAAGAACAAGTTTAATCCTAAAATAGCAAACCCCAACATAAGTTAATGTAATTACAAACCAGAGGGAAAATTACTGATGCATGTGCTGACTGCAGTCATTTTAGGTAGTAATTTGCTGTCTGAAAGAGAAAACATTCACTTACTTCTCTCTGTAGGACTTGGTATTGGAAGAAGGGGAACAGGGAGTGAAGAAGATATAAATTGAAGCCAGGTGCAGGTGGCTCACACCTGTAATCCTAGCTACTCAGGAGGTTGAGATCCGAGAACTGTGGTTCGAAGCCAGCCTAGACAGGAAAGTCTGTGAGACTCTTATCTCAACTTAACCAGCAAAATGCCAGAAGTGGTCCATGGGGCCATGCCATAGAGCCTTGAGGGACAGTGCACAGCCCTTGACTTCAAGTTCTAGTACTGGCACCAAAGGAAAAATAAAAAAGCTTCAAAATATGAACTTAATTTGACAGTAACTGATAGTCTTCTAGAACAACACTTAAAACTCCCTAAAAGAAGACAAGAAATGCGGCTGCCCAACAAGGTAGCACTAAGAATGTTCAGCACACAATCAAAAGTTTGTAGATATATGGAGCAGGAAAACGTGGCTCACAGACAAGAAAAAACAAGATGACTGAAACAGAGACATATGTGTTGGCAGATAAACAAATTATTTAATAAATATGTGTCAAGATTAATGGGAAGATTGAAAGATATATTTCAGAAATATATCTGAAGATCTGTCCAACAACGAACAGGGAAATCAACACTGTGAGACAGAAATAAATAATGGGAGGATAGTAAATGAACTTATAGACTTGCCAAGGGTCCTGTAATTTTTGTTAGATAGTAAAATACAAACTTAGACTGTGTTAAAGGAAGGATGCATCCTACAATCTCAAAACCTACCGCTAAAAATACAAGTTAAAGATATGTAGCTATAAAGGCAATAAAAGAATAAAAATAAACATAAAAATGTTTAAAATCCAAAAATATTCAAAAACTTTAAAAATATTCAAATGAAGCCAAAGGCAATAAAGAAAAAAACTGCAAAATGCAGAAGCAAAACAGCACCAAAACAAAATCAACAGAAAGGAAAAATGACAGAACTAAATATAATCATTAAATTTAAGTTGACTGAACTTTTCATTTGATAGGTAAAGATTGTCAGATTAAATTAAAGAAGCAAAGCACAGTTAAAGGCTGTTTTCAAGAGATGAAATTACCTTTCTTTTTTTGTTCAGTAACAAGTTATATTCACTTAGACCATATGTTTAGTAATAAAAAAAATCCCAGTGGCTTTCCAAAGATGATCATCTTATGGGTTATGCTCTTTGTCTCAGAAAAGAATTAAATTAGAGGAAGTGGCACTGTGGCTCAAGTGGTAGAGCACTTGCCTTGAGCTGAAGAGCTCAGAGACAGAGCCCAGGGCCAGAGTTCAAGCCCCATGACGAACAACAATACAAAAAGAAAGAAAGAAAGAAAGAAAGAAAGAAAGAAAGAAAGAAAGAAAGAAAGAAAGAAAGAAAGAAAGAAAGAATTAAATTAGAAATCTATTACAGGAAAATACCTAGAGAAGCAATAAATACTTAGAAATTAAAACTGTAATTCTAAATAACCAGTAGGTGAAAGTAGAAATCACTAGGTGAATTAAAAACTATTTGAAGATAAATTATGACATAAATGTATTACATCAAACTTTGTGGGATGCAACTGCAGCAGTGCTTGGATGGTGGTTGAGAGCTTTACCTTCCCTTTTGTAGCTCAGTGCTGGTGGCTCATACCTGCAATCCTCAGGAGGCTGAGATCTCAGGATCATAGAAGCCAGCCTGGACAGAGAAGTCCACGAGACTCTTTTTTTTTTGCCAGTCATGGGGCCTGAACTCTGTCCCTCAGCTCTTCAGCTCAAGGCTAGCGCTCTACCACTGGAGGCACAGCACCACTTCCGGCTTTTTCTGTTTATGTGGTGCTGAGGAATCGAACCCAGGGCCTCATGCTTGCAAGGCATGCACTCTACCGCTGAGCTACCTTCCCAGCCCAGTCCACGAGACTCTTATCTTCAGTTAACCAGCAAAAAATCAGATCAGAAGTAGAGTTGTGGCTCAGATGGTAAAGCAACAGCCTTGAGAGAAAAAGCTAAGGGACAGAACCCACATCCTGTCAAGGTCCACTACTGGCACAGAAGAAGGAAGAGGAGAAGAAACAGGAGGAGGAGGAGGAGGACTGAACATCAGTGGTATAAGCTTCTACCATAAGAAGCTAGAAAAATAAAAGAAAGTTAAACTCTAAGCAGAAGGATGACTGAAAGAATCATATAGAAATTGTACAATTGAGTAGTTCATAATATCTGTAATGAAAAATTCACAGGGTGATCTTGAAAACAGATTCCATCACCACAGCAGATTTGTCCTATATGGATATAGAACTGGTTATGTTCAGGAAAAAGTAAGGTTCCTTTGGTTAAAGAAGGAAAGAAGAGATGAAGATGGAACACACATTGCTGATATATCCAAAGTTTTGTCAGCCAGGCTACTCAGGAGGTTGAGATCTAAGGATCAGTGTGGAACCAGCTCAGGCTGACAAATATGCAAGACTCATCTTTAATTAACCAGCAAAAAAGTGGACTGAAGGCATAGCTCAAGTAGTAAATTGCCAGCTATAAGCAAAAAAGGCTGAGATTGTGACTTAGTAGGCTGGCATGGTAGGTCTGTTAATTCTACCTTTTGGGAGGCTGGGGAAGGAGGATATAGGTATTAGAGGTGTGGCTCAAAAAGAGGAATGCCAGCCTTGAGTGAAAAAGCCAAGGGAGGGAATCGGTGTCCTGAGTTCAAGCTCCAATACCAGCATGTGCATGTGCACATGCAAGTACACAAACATACAACCCCCCCAAAACCAAAACCAACCACAACCCCCCTCCCAACCAAAACAATCAAGAAATAAACCCCCATAGGTTTAAGATTAACAGACCTCTTCTCAAAAACCCAACCAAACCAGAAAGCAATAACAAAAACACTATTTAGACTTCATTGTGTTAGCAACAGGGAGCCACTGCTATTTTCTAAGCACTAGAAGAGGTGGAGGATGGAAGAGCCCAGATGGCAGGGACAGGGAGTCAGTTAGGAGAGGTGGAACAGGTGGTCACGGAGGTGTTGACAGCACTTACTCAGTGCGGAGAAGGAGACGGTGGCGACTGAAAAAAAAATTCACAAAAGGGTCTCCATAGTAGCTTGGACTAGAAAATAATTTGTGCGAGTAAAGTGATAACAGGTTTTCAATAGGCAAACTTGTGCGGATAGATCAATATAGATTATGCAAGTTGAAGAGGAAAAAGAATGAAGAATAATACAGCCTTGGGGAAACCTGAGCATCGCCAGCATAACATATGACGAATGGGAGTCCCAGAGGAGGAGACTGAAAGGAGAAGGAAGTGGAGTAATGTCTGAAATGTTCCAAGAACAATCTGTCAATCACGAATCCTAGATCTAGTAAGCCTGTCTTCTAAAAGGAAGGGTGAAACAGACGTTCTTTCCTAGATAAGCGATAACAGAATCTGCTGCTAGCAGAACAGCCTAACAAAAGCCACAAATGGAAGTTTTTCATCAGCAGGAAAGCAAATTATTTCAGAGGCTAATTTAAATCCACATAAAAAAGATAAGGAGAACAGGACAAGGTAATTCTGTAATTGTGATATACTATATAAATGCCTGTTTTTCACTTTCCTTGTCATGATTGATTTAAGAAAGCAATTGTATGTAGCAGAACATTAGGCCTATCATAGATAGATGTGTCTATATTTTATATATGTCACATTTGCACAGAGGGAATGTATAGAATCAAAGCTTTATTGAGCTAATGAAGTGAAAGAAGATAGTAAAGTAATAATCACAATGAGTTGTTCGTCATAGCAATAATACCTCAAGAAGTGGGGAAAGGGAATAATGTTTCCATATTTAACTGGAATTTAGCTAGTGTAAATCAGAAGCTGAGCCAGGAATGGTGGCTTATCCTTTTAAGTCTAGAACCTGGAAACTAAGGTAGAAGGACTGAGAATTTGAGGCCAGCCTGTGCTACATAGTGAGGTTTAGGTCAGCTTGGAATACCTAGGAAGATCTTGCCATGAAACAATAAAACAAAAAACATGAGTCAGAGAAGCTAGATGCATAACATAAACCCTAGAGTACCATTAAAAAAAAACCCAAACAAGTAAAAAACCTCCTCAGAAAACATGAAAGACTTCACCAAAGAAGATATACAGATGGCAAATAAGCATATGAAAAGATGCTGAACATCATAAGCAATTAGGGAACTGCAAATTTTCAAAATGAAATACCACTACTCGGCTATTAGAAAGGCTGAACATAAATTCTGGTGAGGATGTGGGACAACATCTTTGGGTGAGGGGAGCGGGGAGAGCACAGTGGTTCACCTGCTTTGGAAGAGTTTGGCAATTAAAAAAATCCAATTGTTTGGATTTTTTCCTCCTTCACCAATGCCCTATGTGTCAAACACTTGGCTCCCTTTGTGAAATGTGCTGTGGCTTTTTAAGAGGTAGGGCCTAGCGGAAGGTTCTTAGGTCACTGGGAAGACGGGGCATCCTCTAAGAAAATGGTGAGACTGGGCTTTCAGGCCTGTTTCTTGGTTCCAGATGTAAGTGGCTCATTCCATCCTGTGCACTGGACAGAATGTGTTGCCCTTGGCAAGTGCTTAAAGCAATGGGGAAACTTGATTTGGACTGGAACCACCAGAACAAGGAGCCAAAATAACCTTTTCTTTATAAATTTATGATCTCTGGTGTTTTGTTATAGCGATAGAAACTGTCCAGTAATAACCTTAACTTCTAGGTACTGACTCAAATGATGTGAAAACGTATGTCCACATAAAAAACCTACACGTAGTGAGTTTTCTGAACAATTGATCATCTTGAAGCATCTAAGATGTCCTCCAATGGTTGAATGGACAGACAAACTGTTGTGGATTCAGACCAGGGAATGTTTCTCAATGATAAGAAATATTAGGCCACAAAAGCCACTGAAGAACCTTAAATGCTGATTGCTCAGTGACAGAACCCAACTGAAAAAGCAACATACTGTTCAGCCACATGACATCCTATAAAGACAAAATCAAGGGGATAGTAAAAATACTAGAAGTTGCCAAAAATTGGGTTAGAAGGTAGGTGGAGCAGTGATTGGGGGAGGGGCAGTAAAACTATTCTGCATTGCATGTTAATGGTTGATATATTTCATTAACACTTGTCAGACCCCACAAAGTATACAACACTAGTGTCAATCATATTTAGATGCTAATAAGTCTTCTATCAACTATAACAAATATACCACATTATAAAATACTCCAACCAAGATGATGGCACCATTTACATGGTGACTACATGGGTACCAGTTTTACCCACTAAACTATTAAGAATGTCTGGGGTTCCTTCCAAGAGCCCTCCTTATATCTGTATGCGGTTTTTCTTTTTTGTTGGGCATGGGGCTTGAACTCTGGGCCTGGGAGCTGTCCCCGAGCTCTTTAGCTCAAGGCTAGTGCTCTACTACTTGAGCCACAGAGCCACTTTTTTTTTCCTGGTAGCTAATTGGAGATAAGAGTCTCACAGACTTTCCTGCCCAGGCTGGCTCTGAACAGTGATCCTCAGATCTCAGCTTCCTGAGTAGCTAGGATAGGTGTGAACCACAGGCACCCAGCCCCTCCTTATATCTGAAACCAAGACTCCAGCTTCTCCCTGTCAGCATAAAACAGCACCTGGATCATGAACATTTTCAACCCAGCCTCTACAGAAACAAGTATCAAATTAGGTCTGCTGTATCCTTGTCTTCAGCACTGAAGTTACACTTGGATAGAAGTCCTATTAAGACAAATATTCTGAGGAAAAACCATGGACATCCATCAAGGGCTGTCATTTATGAGGACCTGAAGCTCTGCAGGAAAGAGCCAGAGATGAGGCATTAAAAAGCAAATACATCTTTATTAAGCCACCACCAAACGATGAGTAGAAATGTGGCACCCATTTCAGTCCTTTCTGTATTTCACATTTCTCTTGACTCTCCTGAAATGATCAGCCAGCTGTTCTTGGCACCAGCCAGCTGAGACACATAGCCAGCTTTTCTGTTGTTATGGTAACAGTAGCATGGCAAGGCTTTCCCCATAAAATGTGAAAATTCCCGCGATTCAATAAAAATCATGAGCAAGTGTAGTTGTCTACATTCCTGACTAGGAAACTGGACTCTAAAATCCTTACTTCACCACAATACTTGGAATAAGAAAAATTGGCTCCAAATTCTTATGGCATACTTGAATATTTGAGAAACCACAAACCACTTTGTCAAAGGCTTGGTTATAAAATCCACTAGATTTCAGTCACTACTGACTAGTAAAGGTGCCGAAAGCAAAACCTATACATTCTAGTAGCCTTTGTCCCTTCACAGCTTGCTAAGTATTTGCTGAATGGAATCACACAATTGTTGGACAGACTACACTTCCTTACTGCCCATGCTTTTTCCTGGCCAGGAGTTATTGTGAGGGGAACCCTGTCTGTGGACTTTCCAGAGGCCTCCACCAGTATGAGGAAGCCTCAGCCACAACCCTGGGCCCTCAGACTTCTACAGAGGAAGCTTATGTATAAGCATAGGTGTCTAATCAAACCTTACGACAAAGTTCTTCCTCTAGTGACTGTCAGTATAACAGGCCCACCTCTGCTACAAAGATTCTTTTTTTTTTTTGGGGGGGGGGCCCGGTCGTGGGGCCTGAGCACTGTCCGTCAGCTCTTCAGCTCAAGGCTAGCGCTCTACCACTTGAGCCACAGCACCACTTCCGGCTTTTTTCTTTTTGCTTATGTGGTGCTGAGGAATCGAACCCAGGGCCTCATGCATGCAAGACAAGCGCTCTACCACTGAGCCAACTTCCCAGCCCCAGCTGGATGTTTCTTAAGTGGTTTCATCAAGTGGTCCTTTAATCCATTCAGACTTCCAGTTTGGAGCTTTGCTATGGAGTTCACTGTAGTGGACTTTTGTATTAATTTTCATCTAAGGGATAGGCAAACTGCCTTTCTATGATTAAACACTGAAAAGAGAAGCATATGGATCTTCTTTGTTATTCAAGTTATCAATTAGAGCTATATATGAAATGCTTTATGTAAGTTTCACATATATATATATATACTTATATATATATACTATATATATATACTTATTCAATAAATATTTCTAGTTTAGGACAACTGGGAAAAATACCTAAAAGGCACAATGTTGCCAAATGATCCATGCAGTAGAATGTGCCATATATCAGACACATGGCAGCTGAACAGAACAGTGCTGTCTTGATGTGACTGTTACAGGTGATATGTGTCCTAAGAAGATAGCAGTGCCCTGGGCACTGCTCCTGTCTTCTGAGCATATGAGCCCAGTTTTTGGCAGGGTCATGCTGATAGCAGTCATTAAACACTTCCTTCAGTTATGAGTCAACAGTGCCTCACTGGTTACATCAAGAATACCAACTGATTTCTTGTGATTTTTTAATATGCTACTCTGGCAGTGGCTGTTCAACACACCCCACTGCTGCCTCCATCTGTTAGTGCAAGTTTGGGAAGATGGACTACAGCTTAAGTGCTAGGACTAGAACATGCACGTAGACATACATATACAAGCACAAGCTGATGCACAGCTGATCAGAGAAGCCCAACCAGGTGTTAAGGTTCCCACTGACCTCATGTAATTTCACTAAGACTGCTGATTTGGGGAGAACAGTAAGGCACTGGCTATGCTGAGGAGAGAAGCCTGGCCCAGCGACGTCTTATGAGTGAAGGATTTTAGGTAGAGACAACCTCAACACATCAAGGTAAATAGTTCAGGGTACTGTGAGCTCAAAGGATACCTAACAGACTTAGAGAAGTATTACAAAGATTTGAATTTATCTCTTCAATTTCCTCAAGAACCTTTTCTCTCGCTTAGACAACTGTCTAGTTGTTTTAACTGGCCTTCCTGCTTTCAGTGGGAACTCATCCTCAAGATAAGAAGCAGCCTCTGCAGACTGTGGGTTGTTGTGATAGCCAGAAAATTTCTCACTCCCATTTCCTCCAATGTGCTGTACTCACCCAGGTCCACCAGTAATACCCTTTTCTTTATTATCCAAGGTAAAAATAGCCTTTTCTTCCCTGTGAAGTCTTCCCTATCCTCTCCCCACCTCAGACTGGTTTAGGCACCTGTTATGATGAGTATGTTAAAGGAACTATAGACACAATAAACTGTGCTAAGTATGTATATTTAGTTTGGGCTTCACTGAACTTAGGAGTGGTTGGTGGTCCTAATTAAGAATATCCTATTTCAGTAGTAGCTAGCCAACATGAACTCCCAAAGGTAGCTACCAATAAGCCCAGCTTTTCAATTATTGACTAATACCTAAGACTTTGCAAATCAGCTAACAAGCATGGTGAATACTGGAAATGGATTCTCACTGACAAAATTAAAGGTATTAAAGATATACATTGGATAAAATAGATGAGACATAGTCTCACCTATTGCTTGGAGAAGGAGTAAGCATAACTTGACCACTTAGAATACCATTTGGAACTTGTGGCTAATCTTGTCTTAAAAGTTTTTGTTTGTGGATTATAAGAGGAACAGTTCTACTTTTAAAATGCTGCCCCATTTCTGACGGTGAATGACAGAGCTGAAGGATCACCAGGGTCAAAAAACAGGCTGTGGGTACCCACTTTTAAGTGAGCATTTGTGTGGAATTTGCTTTCACTGTAATTGGATAAAAAGGTAATAGAGGAGCAGTTAATCATTCCTCAAAGTTCTTTATTTTTGTTGGCATAAAGAGCACACAGGTTACACTAAATCACTCAAGTCATTTCAAAGCCAGGCTTCTTCTTGGTGGCGGTGGCATGTGTCAAACTGTGTAACTGTGATTTTACCTTTCCCATTGACTTCTGAAGTCACTGAGAACAAAGACTGGATTTTTCATCTCTAGACCAATGCTTAGCTTGGTATGTAGCATAAAGAAATATATAAACAGCATGAAAAATGGAAAGAACACATGATTAAGAGTTGTGAGACTGTTTTATTATCAGTCTCAACAACAATTTGAGTATTTATTATGTGTCACATGTAAGTGCTAAGCACTTAAAACAGTATTTCATTTAATCTTCAGGGCAATTCCAAGAGGGAAAATTGTTATTTTATTGAGGAGGAAAGAGAGAGCCTTGTTTATTCAGGATCATTCAGACACTGGTAGAAAAGTAAATCTTTGAACCCAAAGTGTGGTTGTATCTAAGCACATGTTTTTAATCTCTATTTTAGAAGTGTGTCCCATGGCTAATTTTGGAGAACTTGTACAAAACACAATTGCCATCTGTCTTCTACTATCATTCTTGTATGTATGCCGAGACTAAAATGGTTTAGCATCTACTATGGTTTGAATGCAATCAAGGCTTGGTCCCAGATGGCACTACTAGGAGGTGTCAAGGACCTCTGGAGTTGAGGTCTAATGGGGCACCCTTGAAAGGGATTGTGGGACCCTGGTCTCATTCACTCTGGCTCCTGGCTTATGATGTGGATTCCTGACCTCAATATGTGCTCCTGCCATGAATGTGCTACTCTTGTCAGAGGCCCAAACCTAGGGGTTGCTGGGTCTTGGACTTGAGCCTACAAAACTGTGAGCTGAATAAGCCTTCCTTTCTTCCTAAGTAGCCTGTCTTAGGTATTTTGTTGTAGTAGGTGAACTCATAGCCAGTCTGAGCTTTATAGATAGGAAGTAAAATGGCACCGATGATAGGCTGTGGTATGTGAAGAAATGTTAATGTTGCTGGCCAGCTTGTTTTAGGCATAATTATCTAAAGAGAAATCATGTCAAGAGAGACTAACTTTCTCCTTGGAATATCTTTTATGTGCTGCCACATAATGATACCATGATGCCATGCCTGGTATAGATGATAGTAATTCTGGAATACTGACAATACTTGGTTGCTAAGAGACTGAGGCTGGGTCCTAACCTAAACTGGCATTTCTGGAAAAGTCAGCGTTCTTGCAATTTATCATTAAAGTATCCAATCAGAAAAAGACCTTGAAAGCATTAAGATGCTTAAACATCAATGTCATTTTGAGAAGGATATTCAACAGAGGAGAATAAATATACAGAAGGAATTATTATTGGTTTAAAAATTTTACCTTCTTAACAGGAGGGTCCCCTTTGGACTGATGATATGATGGAGACACCTTCACCTGGAAAAACACAGCAAACATTTCAATGCCTTATTAGTTACAGCCTACCTATATTTGACCCACATTCAAAATAATTCAACTCAAATTGTTGTAACTGATATTGTAACTTACATATTCAACTGAAAATATATAGTGAAGACAGATATTTTCACAGTACTAATGAAAAGGTTTTATTTTAGGTTCCCTTGAAATTTTTCTGGAGATCAAAAAGCCAGTAATTACCTAAGATAAAAGTATGATTAGGTAGGAAAAGTGGAACAGATGGTCCAACCTGGTTTTAAGAAAATGGTGAGATATTAAATAGAGTTAGAGCCTGGTGATAATGTTAGTCAACTGAAGTAGTAATCTATGGTTAGCATTTCTTACAGTGGACTGTAAGCAAAGAACTCTCTATTTTTCCTGGTTCTGTGGCTTGATCTCGAGCCTCACACTCTTAATTAGCCTTTTTGCTTAAAGCCGGCACTCTACCATTTGAGCCATACCTCTCACTTCTGGCTTTTTGATGATTAATTAGACGTAAGACTCTGGGCCCAGGCTAGCTTCAAACCTCAGTCCCCAGATTTCAGCCTCCTGAGTAGTTAGGATTACAGGCATGAGCTATCATTACCAAGCTAGGAAAAAATTTTTAATACAATAATGTGGGTGAATCTCAAGTACTAATATTGAGTAGAGGAAGTCAGATTTTAAAAAAAGGTATTTTATACTTTCATTTACCTAAAATCCTAGAAAATGCAAATGCAAGTGGTTGTCAGGAAATTGAATACATTTTTAGTGGTGATAGGCCATTATTTGACTGAGGCTATGGATACATGGACGTATATATTCATTAAATTTGTACATTTAAAAAAGTATAGTTTGGGGCTGGGAAGGTGGCTCAGTGGTAGAGCGCTTGCCTTGCATGCTAGAGGCCCTGGGTTCGATTCCTCAGCACCACATAAGCAAAACAAAAAAAAGCCGGAAGTGGCGCTGTGACTCAAGTGGTAGAGTGCTAGCCTTGAGCTGAAGAGCTGAGGGACAGTGCCCAGGCCCAGAGTTCAGGCCCCACGACCGGACCCAAAACAAAACAAAACAAAACAAACAAACAAACAAAAGTATAGTTTGTATCAATTATATCCAAAAAGATTTAAAGAAATTTATATGATATTGCTAAAATATTTGTTAGAAAGGAATTTATACCTTTAGATACTATACTGGAAAATAAATTAAAAGAAAGAACCTATACTTCCAATTTAAGAAACTAGAAGGTCAAAATAAAACTAGGCTAACTAGATGGAATGAAGTAATAAAGGGCAGAAATCAATGAAATAGAAATAAAATGAAGCAACAGAGAAACTACCAAAGCCAAATATTGATTCTTTTTAAAGATCAGCAAAAAGATAATGAAATGAATGAATGAACATTATTTCTTAAAAACAAAACAGAATTTATGAAAATGGACCCAAGGTGAAACAGAAAATAATGAATAACCTTGAATCTACTAGAGATTGAATTTCCTATAAAATAACTTTCCATAATAAAAATTTCAAGTCTATGTTTCTGCAGTGAATTCTAGCACATATTAAGTACACAGACTAAGAAATCAGAATACTCACTTTTTATTAATTTACAAAGAAAAACATAATTATTACTATAAATAATTCAGTACTAGTAAATGCTATGTCTAAAATTGTGGAGAAGAGGGGTTAAGTACCAGGTGAGGAACTGCACTCAAGATCTCAGGACTCTCCTATCTCTTACCAATCTAATTGCAAAAGTCTGCAGTATAGATGATGAAGATGTTTCCTATTACTGTCCTATCATCATGCAAGGAGGATCACATTGCAGGCTTATTTTTGTGCTGTTCCCCTTTGACTGTAAGAATAACTTCAGAAAGCACACCTCTGCTTAAGGATCAAAACTGCTGGCTGTCCAAGACTGCCCTTTCAGATTTAGCAGGTCTGCAAAAATTACACCTGACAGTCCTTGCTGTAACATACCATAACATTAATACTCTGGAAATCACTCCAGATGTATGATGTAGACTGCAAAAAGGAATCCAATTTTAACTCCTGCTATGCTCTTTTGAAAAGAGAGGAAACAGATTTTCAAAGCAAAGTAGGTTATTTAAGCTTAAAAAATGACCTCATGAAAGCATCTGCAGACTTTTTAAAACAAGCCAAGAACTCGATGTGGTGGTGGACAATTTATCTGAGAAAGCTGTTCTCTGGAGATTAAGTCAGAGAGTGTTTGATGTGGCAGGAGAAATGGCTCAGCAGTGCTCATGAAAGGTCTTATTTTTCATTTAACAGGATTCCTCCTGGAAATGCCTCAGGCAGTGCAGCTTAAAAGAACTTAAAATCCAGGTGGGCCAACACCAGATCTGGGGATATGGAGAATATACTAAGCTATGGCCTTAATAATGCTGATCTTTTGTGATCGTGGTTAATAAAATGATTCCTGAGTTAAGCAATCTGAGCTGAAGTTTAGAAACAATAGGGATACCTTCCTTATCACTTAGCTTTTTGAAAAACAAGCCATAATTTTTCTGATTACAAAAGGAATACATGTACACTTGTGGAAGTTGAGAAAATATGAGAGCAAAAGAAACAAATAAAACTGCAAGCCAACAACACTGTGGGTAACTACATTAACATTTGGATTCACACATTTTTGTGATCTTTTAATGTTACACAATGTTAATATTCATTTCACCATATCATTGTTTTTCTAAAGTGTGGTTTTCCTGGCTACAAAGCAGTTCATTTAGTGTGGCTACTGTGGGCTCTTAGGACATTTTGATTGTTTTCAAATTTTTCTCTTTTGTCCAAGACTAGGACTCGAACTCAGTATCTGACCCTTATCTCTCATTGGCAGGAATCCTATCACATGAGCCATGCCTCCAACCAGTTTTCAAATTTTTTTTTTTTAATTTTTGCTTATGTGGTGCTGGGGAATGCAAGGCAAGTGCTCTACCACTGAGCCACCTTCCCAGCCCAGTTTTCAAATTTTTAATGATAAAGAATGTTGATACAGAGATTAGCATGGCCCCTGAGCAAGGATGACATGCAAATTCGTGAAGCGTTCCTTATTTTTTCCAAAAATTCATATGGAACAATAAAAGACCCCGAACAGCAAAAAACGATCCTTAACAGAAAGAACAGTGCTGGAGGAATATCAATACCAAATTTCAAACTCTACCACAAAGCCATAGTAATCAAAACAGCTTGGTACTGGCACAAGAACAGACCTCTGGACTAATGGAATAGAATTGGAAAACCCAGAAATGGACCCACAGACCTATAGCCATCTAATCTTTGATAAGGGAGCTAAAAAAATAGAATGGAAGAAAGATAGCCTCTTCAGTAAATGGTGCTGGCAAAATTGGTTAATCACTTATAGAAAACTAAAGCTAGATCCTTATCAATCACCCTGCATCAGAATCAACTCCAAATGGATCAAAGACCTTGGAGTCAAAGCAGACATTCTGAAAACATTACAGGATGGAATAGGCGAAACCCCAGGGCTCTTTGGCACAGGCTGAAATTTTCTTAAAAGAGACCCAGAAACACAACAAATCAAAGAAAGGTTGGACAAATGGGATTGCATAAAGTTGCAGAGCTTCTGCATGGTAAAGGACATAGCTCGCAAGATCAATAGAAAGCCCACGGATTGGGAGAAGACCTTCACTAGCCATACATCGGACAAGGGTCTCATATCTAAAATATACCTGGAACTCAAAAAATTAAATCCCCCAATAACAAATCCTCAAAGAAACAACTGCCCAATAAATAAGTGGGCTAAAGATTTAAAGAGAAACTTCTCTGAAGAGGAGAGAAGGATGGCCAATAGACACATGAAGAAATGCTCAACCTCCCTAACCATAAAAGAAATGCAAATCAAAACAACATTGAGATACCACCTCACTCCAGTTAGAATGGCTAGAATCAAGAACTCTAATAACAACAGATGCTAGAGGGGATGTGGACAGAAGGGAACCTTACTGCACTGTTGGTGGGAGTGTAAACTTGTTCAACCACTTTGGAAAGCAGTATAGAGGTTCCTCTAAAGACTCCACATAGATCTCCCTATGACCCAGCAATATCACTTTTGGGCATTTACCCAAATGTTCACAAACAAGACCACACTAAAGCTACCAGCACAACTATGTTTACTGCAGCATTATTTACTAAAGCTAAGATATGGAACCAACCCATATGCCCTCAGTAGATGAATGGATCACGAAAATGTGATAGATATACACAATGGAATTCTATGCCTCCATCAGAAAGAATGACATTGCCCCATTTGTTAGGAAATGGAAAGACTTGGAAAAAATTATATTTAGTGAAATAAGCTAGGCCCAAGGAAACATAGGTCCCATGGTTTCTCTTATTTGCAATAACTAGTATATGTCTGAGACAAGCAGAAATGGTCAGATAAGTTGATGTTAAGTGAAATGAACCCCAAGATAAGGACTCAAATGTTTTTTCTTTCTTGTGATTGTTTCTAACATATTTATAAGATATTTCTTTGTTGGTTTGTATGTCTCTCCCCCAAGGTATAACCCCTGTTTTCACTGTTTTTGATGTTGGTATAATTTGTGGAGGGGAAGGGAAAAAAGCAATTGTTTAAATAGGGATACAGGTGGACCCATTGCAACAATGAGATGTACAAGATGTTATGTCGAAAAACGAACTTTACAACTTTAGTGCAGGGTAGGGAGGGAGATGGGAAGGGATGGTAAGGGGAAACAAAGAAGGAGGCAACAATGCTTGATAAGAAATGTACTCATTACCTTGCCTATGTAATTGTAACCCCTCTGTATGGTATTTTCACAATAAAAAATGTTGTCATAGGTATCCAAATAAACACTTGACAAAGCAAACTTCCACCGGACAGATTTGTCTAAGTTCCTGTTTTGTAGAAACATTAAAAAATATTTACTGCCAAATTTTCTCCTGATAAGAG
Organism: Dipodomys ordii; assembly: GCF_000151885.1. Taxonomy (NCBI): domain Eukaryota; kingdom Metazoa; phylum Chordata; class Mammalia; order Rodentia; family Heteromyidae; genus Dipodomys; species Dipodomys ordii. The sequence goes on along the minus strand of NW_012267412.1, from coordinate 19,372 downwards.
TCTACAAGCCTTTTTCCTATAATTCCAAAACCAATTTTTTTAAAAAAAGCTCTGAAACCAAAAGGATTGCTTTAACACAATTTTTGGCACCTAAACTCATTAGGCAGCAAAGTCTGCCCTGTGCGGAAGTGAGGCTATGGATAGTCTTTCTTACCTCACACAAACATTAGATTATGTGATACTGTCCCAGTCCAACTGGAACTGTCACATGACATATTCATCACGTTACTTTTATTTTCACATTTTAAAATGTCATTTATTGTCTTCTGGAGTCCATTTTCTTAAAACAAAAAGTCAGCCATCACTGTTTCTCTTGTCTTTCCTTGGCTCCTTTAAGACCTTCTCTTCTATCTTTGGTGTTAACAGCTGGACTGTGATGACCATGTGAACAAGTATGGATTTCTTTCCATGTATCTGCTAGGAGTTTGCAAACTTGGGGAAAAAAAATATTCTTAGTTGGAATTTAACCCTTCCTATTGCTATACAGTCTAGTTCACCAAGGCAGTGCTTGCTCATTCTGCTAACCCTGCCTAGGACATCCTTCATTTCAGATAGTGCAGTTTTACTCTAGATATTCTGACCTTTTGTCTAACTTTCATATCTTCATTCAATATATTCAATCTTTTCTCTAGCTTAATGAATGTACTGAATATAATTATAACAATTTTAAATGTCCCTGTCTAAATTATTCTATTTCTGGGTCAAAAAGTTTCAGTAATTTTTTCTTCATTATGACATATTTTCTTAATTCTTTGTGTATCTCGTAATTTTTTTACTGTAAAGATACTGTACAGAGGGGGGCTGGGAAGGTGGCTCAGTGGTAGAGTGCTTGCCTTGCATGCATGAGGCCCTGGGTTCGATTCCTCAGCACCATAGAAGCAGAAAAAGCTGGAAGTGGTGCTGTGGCTCAAGTGGTAGAGCGCCAGCCTTGAGCTGAAGAGCTGAGGGACAGTGCCCAGGCCCAGAGTTCAGGCCCCACAACTGGCAAAAAAAAAAAAGATACTGTACAGAGGGGGGTTACAGTTACATGAGTAAGGTAATGACTACATTTTCTATGGAGCACTGTTACCCCAGGTTTTGTTTTCCTCCTACTATCCCTTCCCTCCCAACCTCCCCAACTACCGCCCCCCCCCCGTATTGTCTCACTGTTACAATGGGCCAATCTGTATCCTTGTTTCAGAATTTTGTTAGTTCCCTTCCCCTCCCCAAATTAAAAAAAATGTATATACAAGATGCAGGACACCAGGATCAAATACAACAGGGGTTAGTATCTGTTAATTTTTTAACAAGGGTGTTGGATATATTTTAAATTCCTTGCAAATCCTTGAGCTTTTTCTAGATGTGGTTAAGATCCTAGGAAATAGTTTGTTTTTTTTTCTTTTTAGGTTTTGTTTTCAAGCTCTGTTGGTGTTATCACAAAGCAGAAGTTAGTCTAGGGTTAAATCCCCCTTTCCCTTTTCAGGGTAAGACTTACTGTTCTCAGTGCTGACCTGTGAATTAAAAAGCCTTCCAGGCTAGCTGGCAGAAATAGGCATTATTTCTAACTGTAGGTCAGTTTAGGACAATGTCCCACTTAAAATTCGTTTAGGTGGTACTTCTGTGATCTCAAGAACTTTCCTTACATAAGTGGGCCAGTATTCAACGGTATAGTCAAAGAACTCTCTCCTCTGTCCAATATTCATTCTCTCCTGCAAACTCTAGCCACGTTGGCTCTGCTGGCTTTCTTGACCTTTCTCCTTGACTGTGAGAGACTGCGCAGCTCTATCTCACTAGCCGCCTTCTGACTCATGGCTTGAAGTTTCTCTAGGCAGTAATTTAAGGATAATCTTACGTTTGAAGTCATTTGCTCTCCCCTCCCCCCACTTGAAAAATCAGGATCACTGTCTAACATTGTCTGCTGCCCAATATTTTAAGAACCATTATTTTCAAATATTTTATTTTTTCCTCCCTCAAGAAACTCCGAACAAATCCAGTATTGGAAGTCCCTGTATTACCTTTATAAATTCCAAAAAGTTATAAATTCTGAAACATATCTGGCTAAGTAAGGGACAGTGGATTGTAAAAACAGGCATTTCAATTAGAAGGGTTTACAAATGTCAGCCTCCTCACATTCTACTTAGTCCATGTTCTGCTGCTATAACAGACTACCACAGGTGTAGGCACGTATTTGGTTCATAATGCTGCAGGCTGAGAGTCTAAGATCAAGGAGCACATTGGTGAGGGCTTTCTTGCTACACTGAAATATAGTAATGGGCATCACAAGGTGAGAATGAAGGTCAGTGCTAGCTCCTTTTCTTATAAAGCCCCAGTCCCATCATGAAGGTCCTGATCTCTTGCCTTCATGACCTAAGTGCATTTCTAAGAACACTCAAATACCAGCAATGTACAAATTTGGGGCCTGAGCTCTCAACACATTAACTGTGTGGGAGACACCCATTCACAGCACTGTACTTACAAAAATAAATACACATGTATTTTTACATGTGTGTCAGTTTAATATGTAGTTTTAGAAATTTGGCAGTTTAATGTGTTGAAAAAAGTAGCATGTTGCTATTTTAATGTTTAAAAAAATCACTGGTAAAATATGTTCTCACATTTTATGATATAATGAAAGGTTCTTTCTGAATATGATGAGGTTTATTTAAATATAATTAAGAGGGATGATTTAAAGTACATTGTAATATATATCATGTATTGTATACCAGAAAGTTTTTTTTTAAGTTTTGAACTTATATTTCCATCAAAGGTAGTTCTATACAATGATTTAAAAATCTTTTCTTAATACTAATGTCACACTTACTTAAGTCTCTTGGACACAACCTTTTTCTGTATTATAATAGCTGCACAAACTTGTAGGCTGTTAAGCACCTATAATTATATAGCTCTGGAAAGTGGTGAGGACTTGGCAGATAAGAGGGATGTGGCTGACTATCCATTTCCCACAACAATCACTGGATCAAATCACCCCTTCTGTTTTAATCACTGAATGTTTCTTATTCTTTTAATAATAACCTTGTTACTTAGACCTTGCCTACTTAACTCTTCAACCTTATTTCTTGCTATCTTCCTTTTTAGCCATTCTGTTTACAGTCACACACACACACACACACACACACACACACACACACACACACACACACACACACACACACACACACACACACACATATATGTTTGATTATATTTGAGATAGGGTCTTATTATTGTCATTCATTATTGTTTTAAACTCCTGAGCACAAGGCATAGACTACCACATCCAGCTCAGCCTCTGATTCTTTTTTTTGGATCCGGTTGTGGGGGCTGAACTCTGGGCCTGGGCGCTGTCCCTCAGCTCTTCAGCTCAAGGCTAGCACTCTACCAACTTGAGCCACAGCGCCACTTCCGGTTTTTTCTGCTTATGTGGTGCTGAGGAATCGAACCCAGGGCCTCATGCATGCGAGGCAAGCACTCTCCCACTGAGCCACCTTCCCAGCCCCTCAGCCTCTGATTCTTGAACAGTCGTTTTTCTCCTCAGCTCCTTTGTGACTACTATTCTTTCTTGCCTAAAAAGTTTTTCCCATGATTATTCTCTTTGTATCATTCACATTTAATCTTAAGGGTTCCCTCTACCACCCCCCCCACCCCCGCTATCCAATCCAAAGTAAATTTCCCTCATGTTTCTTTCCTCATAATATTATGTCCTTTCCCTACATACCTATTTACATACCTATTTACATACCTATTACAATTCAAAACTATGTATTTGACATTACATATATTTACTTAATTATCTGGCTCCTCTACAGAGATAAAGCTATTGATGGTGAGAGTCTGTTCTATTTTATTTATTTTTGCTGTTCACCAATTTATACTTTGTACAGTACCAAGAACAGTCTTTGGCCCAGGGGAGGCATGAAATATTGGCTAAAATGATTAATCATTTGGCACTAGACTATAATAACAAGCTTATTAGAAAATGGATGAAAGTCTGCTGAAAAAGTTTCATTTATATTAGAATCACTGATCATCTCTGTGTACTTCTGAGACATATTACTTTTTACTTAATTTATAAGTTTAATTTAGAAAATATTCTTTTGAGAAAGGTGCTAACACCAAACACTGAAATATCATCTCTTAGTATTTAATTTGAATGTAACCATTATTAAGCATTAATAATGTGACCATTATTAAAATGGACAAACAAAAACAAGTCATTAACACCAGCATTCTTACATTAAACACCTCATATAACCAAACATTCATTTGGAAATTCAAATAAATAAGCAATATACAATAGTTAACAGAAAATTATGACCAGTGAACCGAAATAAATATAATTTTCTGAATAATTACTTGACAGTAGTATATATTTCCTTCTGACATTATAAAGAAAAAACATTTTTCAAGACAATCCTAAAATCCAAGAGATAAACCAACTCCATGTACTGGAGCAAAAATTAGTATATTTCATTTCGTTCTCTCCCTCTGTGATTCTTAAGGGTAAGTGAGCAGGGTATGTTTAAGGATCTTCTCATATTTACCTATCAGTAAAAAAGGAGTAGCCACAGACGTTCTTAGCTCTCTACTTCAAATAATATGCTAGAAAACTTCTAGGGTCAGGGATATGGCTCAAGTGGTAGAGCAATTGCAAGGTCCTGAGTTCAAACCTTAGTACTATCAAAAATAAGTTTCTAGTGAATGTCTAAATATTTTTTTTGGGGGGGGCCTGGGAAGGTGGCTCAGTGGTAGAGCACTTGCCTTGAATGCATGAGGCCCTGGGTTTGATTCCTCAGTACCACATAAGCAAAAAGAAAAAAGCCGGAAGTGGCGCTGTGGCTCAAGTTGTAGAGCGCTAGCCTTGAGCAGAAGAGCTGAGGGACAGCACCCAGGCCCAGAGTTCAGGCCCCATGACCGGAGCCCCCCCCCAAAAAAAAACAAAAAACAAAACAAAATAAAATAAATATTTTCGGGGGTTTTGTTGAGCCTGTAAGGCTGCTCTCAAGAACAGCAAGCTTTGTTAATAACAGAAACTGAGACATAGTTAAGTTTGTTTCACTCCCCCCACCCCCGTTTTGAGTTTATATTGAGTTTGAGTTTGTCAAATTCTTTATTGCCCAATAATCATTTCTGAAAAATTAATAGCAAGCTAATTTCATCTAATGATAATCAGTACCAATGAAGACAGAATTTGCTATAAGTTTAATAAAATAATTGAAGATGAAATTTAAATTATTTGATTGAATTTAAATTATTTGATCATACTAATGTGCATAATATTTGTTAAAAAAGTAGAATGTTGAGTACTTCAACTGAAATTAGTCTGTCCTATGCATTTCACTTGTGTGTAAAATGTAGAGGAAACAAAAAGAGAATCATATAGACTTGCAGGGTCTACTCAACAGCCTGGGAAACTTCAGACTGAGCTGCTGTAAACCTGGGGGTGTGGGTGGGGAGATAAGGAAAGCCATTCAGGTCCTTTCTACAGCTAAAAATAGAAGTTCTTATCTAGAGGAAAACAAGCTTTCATATCTACATATCCATAGAAACTTGTTTACAGGCAACTAATATATCACAATAACTGGTGATATGAATTGATCAGTGATAAAAAAAGAAATGAGATAAATACAGCAGGAAGAATGTCTATGTGTCAAGACCACAGTTTTGAGGGTAACTGTTGCAGTCATTTTGAGTTAAGAGTCAGAGAATAAACAAGTAAAGGACAATTATTATAAGTCTCTATAATAGATGAAACAAAAAGCTATTTGATAGAAGAATCATGCTACAAAGGAGGTGAGGTGTTTCAAATGTATTATCTATACTCTGTGTAGAGCAATGGATACCAGTGAACTGACTTCTGATTCACTGGGGCCCTTCCTGTGTTCCCCTCCATGTGTGTGTAGGAACTGAATCTGGAATGACAGATTTTTCAAAGGAAATAACAGAACAAAGTAACACTTTCATGCACTAAAGTTTAATGAGAACCATACCACTACAGAATTAGTATCTTATTGCAAAATTTCCTTCCTTCTCTCCCTCTTGTTTCCTCTTCCCTTTCCCTTCCTTTCTTTTCCTTTTCCTTTTTTGGTGCCTCTCCTGGGCTAGAATGCAGGGTCTGGGACATATTTCTGGCTTCTTGGTGGTTAACTAGAGATAAGGGTCCCTTGAGCACCTGTGTGAGCTGGCTTTGAATTGTGATCTTCCAATGTCAGACTCCTGAGTAGCTAGGATTGTAGGTGTGAGCCACTGATACTTGGCTTAAAATAAAAATGTTAATGGTTTCACACAAGGCTGAGAAACCTTAATTAACACTCTCAATATTGCATGGATATATTTTAAAAATCAACTTTATCAGGTTTTAATAAAGCCAGGATGATAAAAATAGAATGGGCTGGTGGCAGGGAAAGAAGTAGTGATGCTAATTTTACAAACATGAGTTGGACACTCAGTTGGTGTCCAGATAATAGAATTGCTGTTTGAATTAGTCTTAGAAAAGGTATCAGATATTTGAAGTAAGAACTTGAGAGTAGTTACATTTATCTTGTCTGCCTTTTTTTTTTTTTTTGCCAGGGCCTGTACACTGTCCCTCAGCTTCTTTTGCTCAAGGCTAGCATTCTACTACTTGGGCCACAACACCTTTTCTGGCTTTTTTTTGTTTATGTGGTACTGATGAATCGAACCCAGGCCTTCACGCATGCTAGGCAAGCACTCTACTTCTAGGCCACATTCCTAGCCCTTGTCTGCCATTTTATCCCTAGCATATAATGCAATGCCTGGTACAGCATTTAATACAAACTGTGTAAAAATACAAATGGAATTGCTATTACTGGAGTAGATACTGAGTAAGGAAAGTCTAAATTATTATCTGGTGTAGTGGTCCTGAGGTCTTCTCTGGCTTTGCTTCTGATACAACACTGAAAGTTGATAAAAAAAAAAAAAGAGAAAAGTAACAGGTCCAATTTTTTTGCTACATGACACTGAAGGCCACTTACAGAATTGTGTGCTATCAAGAAAGGAGTGGGAAGCAACAAAAGTGGTCACACTTCAGAGAAGAAGTGCAGCTTAGTACAACACAATGGTGATGTCACTCTTGACTTCTGGTGTGTCAAGTTCTGTTCTCCCAAAAGCTGTCAATCAGTAGAGCTCAAACTCTGCTCTACTGCCTGCTTTTTAAAAAAGCCACACAAATCAATAAAAACTATATAGTCAATGAAGACAATGAAAAACCTCACAAATGACCAATAAGTTAATGCTGATTAATTTATATTGCATTAATTTTTTGGAAGAAATTTATCAGTAGAGAAAGTCCTGTAGGGAGGGTACCCTTGGTCTATCCCTGAGAAACAGGTGATTCCAAGTCCTTAGGCACATAGGTTCTCTTCAGTACGGGCAAGTACTCATTTTCCCTCACCAACCTGTTACTCTGTCAGAGGTTCTCAAAGGTAGATTCATGTCTACATCCTCTCATGACCTTCTCAAGGGAAGGACATATTTCACTTTTTTGCATTTTCTTTCTTTTTGTTGTCAGTCATGGGGCTTGAACTCTGGGCTTGGGCGCTGTCCCTGTGCTCTTCAGCTCAAGGCGAGCGCTCTACCGCTTGAGCCACAGCGCCACTTGTTGTTTACTAGTAGTTTATTGGAGATAAGAGTCTCACAGACTTTCTTGCCCAGGCTGGCTTTGAACTGCAATACTCAGATCTCAGCCTCCTGTGTAGCTAGGATTACAGGCCTGAGCCACTGGCGCCTTTTTTTATGAGTATAAATTAGTTGTAGCCACTGGAGCCTGGCTGCATTTTCTTTTTTTATGACTATAAATTAGTTGTACAGAGGAGGTTCTATTGTAATAGTTCTAGGACTTGTCTTGTTTTTCAGTGCTGAGTAGAGAGAAGAGGCTCTTCCAACACCAAATAGCAAGAAGATGCCACATGTACTCAATATCCATTGTCAATCTGCTGAGGCTTATAAGTTCTAAAGAAGATGAGGAAAAGCCAAAAGGATATTGCAATAAAAAAACAATGTCCCCTTTGACACAGAAACAGGTCTTACCTGTGATGGGGTTATCCTTCCTTGTTTAACTTCAGATGAATTTTCACTTAGTTTTCCGACTTTGTTACTTGAGCTGCATTTGTAGCATGTCCATCTCATTTGCCCCTCGATTTCTACGGTGCATTCTTTGTTTTGTAGACAGAATGAATGATACAAGTGGCCACAGCTGCAAAATGAAGGCAATCAGTCTATGCTTTTTGTTACCATAAAACTCACAAACACAAACTGTGGTGGAGAGTACTTATACGTGTAAAGGTTCCTAATAGGCCGCAGTGCACTGCCAGTTATATTTGGCAGAAATTGGGAAAGGAAATGATCTTGCTGCTGACTTTGCTTTTTAAAAACCCAAACTCTCATATTTGTGTCCTTGAACGCAATCACAGTTCTGTGACTACAGGCCACCTGGAGTATGAGTTAAACTTCTGTCCATTCCCAAACTATGAAGTTTTGAAAGTAATTTTAGGTAACTGGAAAAAAAAGAAACAACAATCCAGCAGCTGGAAAAGTCATTGTTATTTAAGTAGTGTGGAAATAATATTAGTAGTCTATCATATCAAATTCAAAGCAAGAGTTAGGACTTGATGAAACACTGATAACATGTCATTGCTGCACTATTCCTGTGAAGAAATTCCCTAGTGATTATATGAATGATCAAACTCTTAGAAGTTGAATACTGAATATGAGCCAGTTGTCTTTACTGATTCCTCCTTTTTTCCCAACTTAAAATGTTGGAGTAGCCCACAAGTCAGTTAGATAGTCTTTATATTCTTATGTAGTCTTTACATTATTTCTCTTCTCTATGCTTTTTTTTTCTGTTCATAACTGATTTCTTTTATACTCATCTTCTCTCTATTGCCTTTGCTGCTGTGATTACTTCTGGTTTTACACTAAAAATACCATAGGCTCAAATTTATACTTTTATTCCAAACTTATACCCTAAACCCTACCTAGTCTTCTTAAGAATTCTAGTCTGGATATCTAATAAGCATCTGGATATCTAATAAGTCAGCCTGACTGTTCTTTCTTTCTCACTATAAGTAAATCCTATTAGCTCTACTTTAAAATTATATTCCAAATCCTCCTTTCTAAGTTCTTTGCTATTGTCCAAGGCCATCTCTCTAACAGACTACAGCAGTTGCCTAACTGGCCACTCTACTTTTCCTTCTGATCCTTCATAATCCATTCTATGGACACAGCAATCAGACTGACCCCTTAAGAAATAAAGCAAAGTCAGGTGCCAGTGGCTCACGCCTATAATCCTAGCTACTCAGGAGGCTGAGATCTGAGGAGTGTGGTTTGAAGCCAGGCCAGGCAAGAAAGTCTGTTGAGACTCCTATCTCCAATAAAGCACCAGAAAACCAAAAGTGGCTCTGTGGCTCAAGTGACAGAGTACTAGCCTTGAGCTGAAGAGCTGAGGGACAGTGCCCAGGCCCAGAGTACAAGCCCCACATAAAAAAAGGAATAAAGCAGCCAGGCGCTGGCTGCTCACATCTGTAATCCTAGCAACTCAAGAGGCTGAGATCTGAGGATTGCAGTTCAAAGCCAGCCTGAGCAGGAAAGTCTGTAAGATTCTTATCTCCAGTTAACCACCAAAAAACTTGAAGTGGAATTGTGGCTCAAGGGGTAGAATGCTAACCTTGAACAAAAGATCTAAGGGACAGCGCCAGGTCTTGAGTTCAAGCCTCAATACTGGAAAAAGAAAACAACACAAGAAAAACAAAAAAAAAAAAAAAAAAAACAGAAAAAGAAAACTAAAATTAGATCCTTATATATCACCAATAGCTTCTCATCTCAGGGGAGGAGTCTAACCTGGCCTCTGCTCCTCCTCTTAAGTCCTTTCTTGTCATTTCCCCTTCCTTTTCTGCTCAGGCTGACTAGCCTGCTCACCAGCTACTACTCCAGGGCACTAAAATGCAGCTGCCTCAGTCTCCACATGCCTGTGGGAAACACTCGATCTGAGGCTGCCTGGCACAGTGAGGTTTTTCTCAACTGCTCTTTAGAAATAAGGTGCTTTCAGTATTCTCTTTCCTATATACCATGTTTTATTTTCATCATTGCATTTTTATTAGTCTTCAAAATTATATTTATGTTCATAAGTTAACAGTGAGGCATCCCCTAACCACTCTACATAAAATACTAGTCCCTCAAATTCTGTGTCCTTAAACATGCCTTATTTTTTTCCAGAGTAGCAATTACTGTCTAGTTTTCTCGTTTGTTTATTGTCTGCCTGTGTCACTAGACTATAGACTCCATAAAGCAGTTCCTTTGTTTTGTTGTTTTCCTCAACTATTTGAATAGGAATGGGTAGATAGTAAATGTTCAATAAAAACCCATCTTCTTCCAAACTCCAAATCTACCAATCTTCCTATGAAGTTGACAGCAGCATAGTTCTTACTCATGCAAGGCTGGTCAAGTATCTTATATACGTTTCTCATTTCAGCTTCACAAAACCCTATGACGGAGGAATCATTTCCATCTCAACTTACACATGAAGAAAAGAAGATAGAAAAAGAGGTTTAATTTGTCCAAAATCTCATGTGGCATGTGGCAGAGTTGGATTTGATCTCAAGCAGTTTGGTTCCAGAGTCCATATTAGCAGGCATTGTAAACCTAGGTCCTACATGTGTGCACGAGGCCTCTTCTTTCTTTGTAGTGTGAGTTCATAGAATCTCTTGGCTGATGATTCCTAAATTTATATTTCCAGCTTTAACAGTCTCCAGATTTCTGATTAGAATGTCTGTCTACCAGAAGACCCTGCTTGCATGTTTAACAGCCATCTCAAACCTAAAATTAGCACAATAAAACCTTTGATTTCATTAGTTCCTTCCACTTATCCTTCCTTATCTTGGGCAGGAATATCATGTTCATTCAGTTGCTTAGGCCAAAGATATTATTAATGTTTCCCTTACACTTCATATCTAATGTAGCAGCAAGTTAGCTCTCCCCTAAAATATACTCGGAGTTCAAACGCCTCTCAGCATCTCATTCCTACCTCTCTCATTCTGTTCAAATGTCATCTCCTCAGAGATGCCTTCCCTCATTGTGCTTTCCTAAAATAGCACTCTTTTCCAGCACATGCCATCCTTCTATCCCTGTGTTGAGTTGCATGTTTTTCCACCAATCTCAGTAGCTGGAATTTATTTGTTGTCTTGACACCCTAACTCCTTTCTTTCTCCCAATTCCCATGCAGAATGGAAGGGCAGACACTCTGTCTTTCTCTCTGCTTGAATGACTGGGACTGTGAATCCATATGCATGCACTCTTGCCTGCTAATGTCACACAAGTACATAAGTCACACAAGTAATAATTCCCTTTCCTCTCCTACCTAAAGACAATAATTTCATCAGCCATTTCTTGGCGTCTCTTGTACTGCTGCAGACATACTGAGCAATAATCCTGTTTAGGATTCAGCCCTCTTGTGACCGAAGCTCTCAGGTTACACAATGACCAGTGGAGATCTTGGTTTAGAAGGCTGGTTGTTGTTTCTAGTAGAGTCTAATGAAGACCAAAACAAGAAAACAAGCAAAAGGTTATAAAACGAAAGATAGAGATGAGTGAGAAACAATGTCTGTTTTTCAACTACAAACAACCCAAATTAAGAGCACATTCCAAAGGATAAAATTATAAAAAACAGCCATCAATAGTCCACAAACTTAAGCAGTTAATTAATTAATTATGGTACTGGGGATTGAACTCAGGGCCACATTTTCTAGATAAATAGTCTATGACAGGCCCTCAGTCCTTTCGCTTTGTTTGTTTTTCAGGTTAAGAGACTGGTAGGCAATAACTTTGTCTGAGGCCAGCCTTGAACTTTGGTCCCCTACCTGTAGAGTAGTTGGAATTATAGGCATAAGCTACCATGTCCAACTGTATTTGAGATAAGGTCTTGCTAACTTCCCCGCTGCCCCCACTCCCCCAGAACTGGACTTGAATGTGATCCTCCTTTTCCTGCCACTTAAGTAGCTGGGATTACAAGCATAAGTCACCATACCAGACCCTTTACACATGCATGGTCATACATGAAAACTCCCAAGTCTGTTACTAGATTCAATCTGAGAAATGAATTCTGCCAGTCTGTGGCTTCAATATTGATAGCGTTCAAATGGCTATGCAAATCAAACTCTATTAATTACATTTATATAATAACTTCTCCCTGGATGGCTCAGGCTGTTAGAGAATAGACTAGATCTGATTAGATCTGATTTTTTTTTTTTTAGGTTGAAACTGTATCCATGTCAATGTTTTAAATAATCTTCCCCTTGAAAAGCTAATGCTCATTTACTCAGCTTTCATCTCCCTTGGGAAGAGATCACATTTTCTTGAGCAGCACTTTTTAAGTCATTTGAATCTATTTAAGCCATATAAAGACATTTTCTCTGCTATCACATTGTTTTAAGGATGTCTGTGCTTCTGAAGTACTTTTGTCATAAGGTACTACTTGCTACCATTCACATATATCGTTTGGATGTCCAGTTGGTTCCCAGAGAAGGGCGAGGGGCAACTCACCTCTCCTTGCTATATAGCTTAGCTCTTCTAACTTTACTTATAATGCAAACATTTTTGTTTTAGCTGCTTAACTATCCTAATTCTTCTCAATCAATATTATCTTTTCCTATTCTTTCACAGTTGGCAAAATTTTTCTACTTTATACTCAGCTTTACTTCTAATAATCTAGGATCTAGATTATTATTAAACTATTAAACTATATTGAGCAAAACAGCAATTTTTTTTTTTTTTTGGTGGTATTAGAGTTTGAAAGCAGGGCTTCATGCTTGCGAGGCAGGCAACTTGAGCCTGGCTTTATCCTCCTATTTAAGCTTCCTACTATAATTAGGATGACAAGTATGTACCACCACACCCAGCTATGGATTGAGACAGCTCTTGTGAACTATTTTGCCTGGGTGGGATGGCATCTGACCATAATCTTTCTGATCTCAGAATAAGCCATCATTGCCCAGCATAAAACTGCAATTCTTGTACCTCCTAAAAATAGTTGTGTACTAAAATTTTCTTTTTCTTCTCTTTTAAATTCTTAAAAAAGCAAACATTGTATCTAACATGCCTTAATTATATCTTCTCTAAGGATATAAACACCAAACTGGCTCTTACTAAGAATTAAAGGTATAGATAGTTTTGAGTTAAAGGAAGACTAATGACAACTTTTGGTTAGTAGCAATGACCTGTTTCAGAATATGAAAAATAACACTCATATAACATTATTCTGAAATTTCATGCTGCCCCTTGCTTTTTAGAGCTTATAATTTTGTAATCATTTTTTTTCCAGAAAATCTCTCATACTTTCATCTTGAAGATACTAGTTTCACTGCCAATGAATCAAAAAATAAAATTGAATTTTAATTAGATACATATTCTGGAATATACACATGTAAGTGAAAATTAAAATCAAGGAAAAATTTAACTAGGAAAAAAATACCCATACATCTTAATCTACTTTTATTTTTAGTGGGCAGATAGCTAGTTTTAAAAGAATAAACATAAAGGCAAAGGAGAGGAAAAGGAAGACAACAGAAAGGAGAAAGTGTAGCTTGTTTTCTGAGCGTAACAAGTTAGCTTACTTACTTGTTCATAGTTAAAGGTGTCTAACATTCCCAGAATAAGTCCCTGGATTTCTCCAAGTTTTCCTTTTCCATAAACTGGGTCCTAATTAGAAAAAAAAGTTAAAAATATAATTCTGATTCGATTCTTGATACTTAAAAATTACTTTAAAATATAAGGTATCTGTAGGCCAAATGTTCCTAAGATTTGTTTTTAACAGTCAAAGGTAACGTCCACTGGAAATACACAGTATTCTTTCTGAATATCTCAAATATATCAGAAAAAGTGAAAATGCCCGAAGCCCCTTCTTAACAATCTTCTTTGCAAATATATTAAACTTCTCTGTGGTTCTGTTTCTGTGAGAAGTTTCTTCTTTATTCACACTGAACAGTAACTGTCTCTCTCTCTCTGTCTTCCTGTTTTTTTCTTTGGGTTTTTATTTATCATCTGCTTTAAGTGGAATATTAGAATTTGACCAACAACTTCTCCTGTGATCTATATATGCTACTTCCTGGCCCAAACCAACTAAACTGTTTCAGTTTTGGAGACCACAGGATATGAGGAAATAGCTTTCAGTCTTTCAAAGCCTTTTTTTCCTCCAATAAAGTCATTATGAGTAAACCACAAATACCTACAAACTCTATCTTCTCTCCACTGATTCTCATATGAGGTATGTCAGGTAACTTGTTTATTATGTATAATTTGGAAAACACTAAGTGTACTGAGAACCTCCAAAAAATACCAAACTGAAACGCAACCATCCAGTTAATAAAATTTTTATGCTATCAGAGCAAACTATGAATTCAGAAAGAAAGGAGGTCTAAGATGGCTTCTCAGTTTTTGACTTTATAATAGGTTCTTTTGGTCCTTTTAGTATCTGTGCATAAGCTAAGGAAATGTAAGGGACAACATAGCTATGAATTTTTTCTACTAGTTAACGAAATTTACAGGTTTAGGGTTGAACAGGCCACATAAAATAGAAAAAATTTTCTTTTACAGCTAGGGATTATATCTTTAAGCTAAAGATACTTGCAAACAAGTAGAGACTGTTCATGAAAGGCAAAACTATGAAAAGCTGGTCCTTTGATAGGAAAACAATTTAGATGCATGCACCAGATAATTTGTTTTATTTTCCTTGCATAAAAATAAAACCACAGTAGTGCTTTTCATCTTCACTTAATTAGGCTTGGGTCAACCTCCCATTAACCAGAGTTATTTCTCAGTCAAAGTACCAATGGATAGTGTAGTGTTTTATTATAAAAAGTCTGTCATAGTGGCTGGGAAGGTGGCTCAGTGGTAGAGCGCTTGCCTTGCATGCCCTGGGTTCGATTCCTCAGCACCACATAAGCAAAAAGAAAAAAAAAGCTGGAAGTGGCGCTGTGGCTCAAGTGGTAGGGCGCTAGCCTTGAGCTGAAGAGCTGAGGAACAGCGCCCAGGTCCAAAGTTCAGGCCCCATGACTGGACCCCCCCAAAAAAAAAGTTTGTCATAGTATCTATAATAATAAATGTATTCCAGAATACTGAGGTAGCTCAGACATGCATTTCTGACAAGGGTCATAGAATAGAGATGTCTTTTTTTAAATTTATTTTTATTTTAAAGGTGATATACAGAGGGGCTAGAGTCCCCTAAGTCAGGTAATGAGTACATTTCTTTTTGAACGGTGTCACCTCTTCTCTCATTTTCTCCATTTTTTCCCTCCTGACTGTCTTCCCTTTATAGTTCATTTTCAACATAGTGTCTAGTGAGTATCACTGCTGCATTTGTTTACCCTTTGTCTCACCATTTCTGTGCTCCCCCAAACAGATAAACTTACATATAAGATAAAAGGTACAGAAATAAAAAAACAGAGACAAAGGGGAAAAAAAACAAAAACAAGAACAAAAACTAAAATAAAAACCCCTCTTGTTTCCATTTCTTGGAATTCATTGTGATAAACACCATTTTATATGTTCATATGCACATAGCTAGTGAGCCTTTGCAATCCTCTCCTAAGAATATTCTCCATTGGTCTCATTGTGTGAATGTTTAGAGTCGTGTTTAATTTATCATATCCAAGTGTAATTTTTTGTCTTTTACCATCCATTGTGTTTACCTGTAGATTTATAGACACATTCTAATTACTACAAATGAGGGAGACCATGCACCTATGTTTCTTTGGGTCTGGCTTATTTCACTTAATGTAATTTTTTCCACTTTTCCATTTCCTTAAGAATGGCACAATATCATTCTTTCTGATATAAGCACAGAATTCCACATTTTTTGATCCATCTGTCCACTGAGGAGCATCAGGTTGATTCCATATCTTGGCTATGGTAAACTGGCACAAGAATAGGTCCAAGAGATAGGCCTGAGACAGCCTCTTCAACAAATAGTGCTGGTAGAATTGGCTATACATGGGCAGAAAATGGAAGCTAGACCCTCATATATCACCACAATCAATTCCAAATGGATCATAGACCTCAAGGTAAGGCCAGATACCATGAAAATGTTACAGGAAAGAGTAGGGGAAAAACTAGAGTTCCCAGGCACAAGCCAAAACTTCCTAAGATCCAGAATCACAGCAAATCAAAGAAAGACTGCACAAATGGGTCTGTATCAAGTTAAAGAGTTTCTGCATGGCAAAGGACATAGCTAGCAAGATAAACAGAAAGCCCTCAGAATGGGAGAAGATTCTTATAAGTTATGTATCAGACAAGGGCCTCAAACATAAAATATCCTTAGAACTCAAAAAATTAACCCCCTAAAAACCCTCAAAGAAACAGCAACCCAATTAATAAGGAGAGACTTCTCAGAAGAAGTAAGAATGGTCAATAGATATATGAAATGTTCAACATCTCTGGCCATAAAAGAAATGCAAATTAAAACAACACTGAGATTCCACCTCACTTCAGTTAGAAGGGCCATTATCAAGAAAACTAACAACAGCTGATGCTGGTAGGGATATGGCCAAAAGGGAAAACTACTACATTGTTGGCGGGAATGTAAACATTTTTTTTGCGAGGGGGGGGAGGGGAAGGTCGCATCGTGGGGCCTGAAATCTGGGCCTGGGCGCTATCGATCAGATCTTCAGCTGAAGGCTAGTGCTCTACCACTTGAGCCACAGCACCACTTCCGGCTTTTTTTCTTTTTACTTATGGGGTGCTGAGGAATTGAACCCAGGGCCTCATGCATGCAAGGCAAGCGCTCTACCACTGAGCCACCTTCCCAGCCCCAGGAATGTAAACTTGTTCAACCACTCTGGAAAGCTGTATGGAAGTTGCTCAAAAGACTAAAAGAGCTTACCTATGACCAGCAATTTTAATCCTGGGCATTTATCCAATAGACCACAAACAAGGCCACACTATAGCTACCAGCACAACCATGTTTACTGCAGTACTTTTACCATAGCCAATGTATGGAATCAACCTTGAGATGTCTCAAAAGGTTAAATTCTGCTGGGTGCCCATGGCTCACACCTATAATCCTAGCTACTCAGGAAGCTGAGATCTGAGGATCTGAGGATTGCCTGCCAATCCATGGAGGCAAGTCCATGAGACTCTATCTCCAATTAACTACCAGAAAACAGGAATTGACACTGTGGGTCAAAGTGGTAGAGCACTAGCCTTGAGCAAAAGAGCTCATGGACAGTGCTCTGGCCCTGAGTTCAAGCCCCATACCACCACCACCACCAATGACAAAAAAGTTAGATTCTGAGGAAAAGAACTCTTTCTTTTTTTGCTAGCTCCAGAGCTTGAACTCAAGGCCTGTGTGCTGTTCCTGATCTTGTGCTCAAAGCTAGTGCTCTACCACCTGAGCCACAGCACCACTTCCTCCTTTTTCTGAATAGTTTATTGGAGATTAGAGTCTCACAGACTTTCTTGCCATCCTCAGATTTTTGGACTCCTGAGTAGCTAGGATTACAGGTGTGAGCCACCAGAGCCTTTCAAGAAGAACTCTTAATAGGTCATTTCTATATTTACTTCAGTACATTTTACTTTAATATACATAATTTAAGAGCAAAACCATGAAAACTACCTCATGCTGGTACAACATCTAAATTATAGAATGTAAAAGTGAGCTCAAGGCTTCTAGCGCAGCATGGCCACAATCTACTAGCTCTACAAATTAGTTTTTAAAGTTGTCAGCTAGATTCTTCAGCAATAAGTAACTGCTGAGGTTTCTCTTTAGCTTGTTTGTAAACTATTTGGGGAAAAAAGAGCACATTGGGTACCCTACATAAAAATTTCCAGAAGCATACCAGAAAAAGGTGATCACTACTTATTTTCTTAATGTTTTCTGGTACTTCTTGTAATAGATATGCAAATGTTTTGCTTTAAAGTAAAAATCTTTCTTAATGGATTATTACTTTAAAATAAAAAATGCCTATGCAGAGCAGAATATAAATTATTTAATTTCCTTTGGTAAGAAACCCACAAATAGCTGGATGCTGGTGTCTCACAACCTCCTAGCTACTCAGGAAGTTGTGAGCCAGAGGGTTGCAGTTTGAAGCCAGCCTAGGTAGAACAGCTTGTGAGACTCTATCTTCTATTTACCAGTAAATAGCCACACTGGAAGCATGGTTCAAGTGGTAAAAGTCAAGTGAGCATGAGGCTTGGCTCCAGGGAAAAAAAGAAAAAAAGAAACTAATATATAGCTAAGTAAGGTTGCTCACATTTATAATCCTAGATTGGGAGGATTGTGATTAGAGGCCAGCCTAGGAAAAAAAATTCATGATACCCCAAGAATGCATTTGTTATCCCAGCTATGAAGAAAGCATAAATAGGATTGCAGCCCAAGCCAGTCCAGGCAAAACCTTATTTGGGAAATAATGAAAATGAAAGAGGGCTGGGGGTGTGGTTCAAGTTAGAACACCTACCTAGCAAATGCAAGTATTTGAGAGTGAGAGAGAGAGAGAGAGACAGACAGACAGACAAACACACTAATAAATGGCTACTTAGAGACTAAGAATTATTTTTGTCATGGAGTAAAGAAAGAATGATCCTTGAGAACCTCTAATTGTACCAATATTTCTTCTGGAAAAATCAGCTTTTTTTTTCATTTGTATCTGAGCAACTGTGTCTAAATAATTGGTACTCCCCACCTTCTCCCCAGGAGACCTTATAAAGTAAGATGGATCTGAAAACACCTTGATTGTTAGGTATAGAAAACAAGGTCTGACTCGAGTTTAGAAGTCCTGGGTTGATGCTCTTGTTGTTAAGGGTAGTGGTTTAATGTTCCTGAGTAGCCCTTCCCCCAACAGAAAGTAAAGACAGCATTACTTGTTGCCCAATTAAGAGATCAACTAAGTCTTTTAAGGAAGAAAACTATACATTACTATCTCACATAAGTGCAGATGTATAAAGGTTGAACAAATTATTAGCTAGCAGAACCCAGCAGTGTGTAAAAACAATTGTATACCACAATTAAGTAGGATTTACCCTGGGGATGCTAGGCTGATTTAACATCCAAATAAATATCAATTAATATATTACAATCCATCAACAAGTTAATGTAGAAAAACCTAGGATCATGTTAGATGCAGAAAAAACCCCAACAACTTGAAAAATCCAATGCCTATTCAGAATAAAAACTCAGAAAACTAGGGATAGAAGAGCAGTTCCTCAACTTTCTCCTAAGATCAGAACCAAGGCAAGGAAATTCCCTATCACCACTCCTATTCAGTACTGTATTAGAAGTCATGTTAATATAGTACAACACAAAAGGAAATAACTGTGATTTGGATATGGTTTATCCTGCAAAGATTCATTTGTTGGAAACCTGTTCAAAATGTGACAATGCTGGGAGTTGGTGGGA
>NW_012267411.1:3520591-3544083 GCF_000151885.1 Dipodomys ordii | reverse complement strand
ATTCCCACCAACAATGAATTAAGGTTCCTTTCTGTCCACATCCCCTCCAGCATCTGTTGTTGTTAGAGTTCTTGATTTTTGCCGTTCTAACTGGGGTGAGGTGATATCTCAAAGTTGTTTTGATTTGCATTTATTTTATGGCTAGGGATGTTGAACATTTCTTCATGTGTTTATTGGGCATTCTTCTTTCTTCTTCAGAGAAGTTTCTCTTTAAGTTTTTCACCCATTTATTTATTGGGCAGTTGTTTCTTTGAGGATTTGTTGTTGGGGGGTTTAATTTTTTGAGTTCCAAGTATATTTTAGATACGACCCTGCCGCTGCCGCGGTGGCTGCTGGCAAGCGCTCAGATGTGTCTTCTTGCCTTGGCTTCCCCTCTCTTGCCTCACTTTCTGTCCTGTGATGGCACACTTGGTGTGATTCTCTGGCTTAGGACTGTTCACTGGAACTCTAAAACTGCTTTCTATGGGAGAGCTTGTTCAGATTCCAGCTTCTCCTCCGCCATCTTCCCGGAACTCCCCTGAGTTCATTTCTTATCAAGCATTGTTGCCTCCTCTTCCTCCTTTGTTTTTCCCCTACCATCCCTTCCCTCCCATCTCCAAAACTACATTCACCCACCCACCTAAATTGTAAAGTTCGTTTTTCGACATAGCATCTTGTACTATCACTGTTGTAATGGGTCTACCTATATCCCTATTTTAAATGATTTGTTTATTCCCTTCTCCCCAAATTATATCAACATCAAATATAGTGAAAATAGGGTTTATACCATAGGAGAGGGAAATACAAACAACAAAAAAATCATGTGGTACCTTATAAAGACATTAGAAACAATAGCAAGAAAGAAAAAATCACCTGTGTCCTTATCTTGGGGTTCATTTCACTTAACATCATCTTATCTGACCTTTTGTCCTTATCTCAGATATATACTATTTATTGCAAATAAGGGAAACCATGGAACATATGTTTCTTTGCATCTGGCTTACTTCACTTAATGTATTTTTTTCCAAGTCTTTCCATTTCCTAACAAATGGGGCAATGTCATTCTTTCTAAAGATTGAGTAATAGAATTCCATTGTGTATATATACCACATTTTTTCGATCCATTCATCTACTGAGGGGCATCTGGGTTGGTTCCATATCTTAGCTATGGTAAATAATGCTGCAATAAACATTGTTGTGCTGGTAGCTTTAGTATGGTCTTGTTTGTGATCATTTGGGTAAATGCCCAGAAGTCGGATTGCTGGGTCATAGGGGAGCTCTATGTGCAGTCTTTTGGAGAATCTCCATACTACTTTCCAAAGTGGTTGAACAAATTTACACTCCCACCAACAGTGCAGTAGGGTTCCCTTCTGGCCACATCCCTTCCAGCATCTCTTGCTATTATAGTTTGTTATTATAGCCATTCAAACTGGAGTGAGGTGGTATGTCAATGTTATTTTGATTTGCATTTCTTTTATGGCTAGGGATGTTGAGCATTTCTTCATGTGTTTATTGGCCATCCTTCTTTCTTCTTCAGAAGAGTTTCTCTTTAAGTCTTTAGCCCACTTATCAATTAGGCAGTTGTTTCTTTGAGGATTTGTTGTTGGGATTTTAATTTTTTGAGTTCCAGGTATATTGTAGATATGAGACCCTTGTCTGTTGTATGGCTAGTGAAGATCTTCTCCCAATCTGTGGGCTTTCTATTGATCTTGCTAGCTATGTCCTTGCCATGCAGAAGCTCTGCAGCTTCATCCTGTGCCATTTGTCCAACCTTTCTTTGATTTGTTGTGTTTTTGGGTCTCTATTGCGAAAATTTCAGACTGTGCCTAGGAGACCTAGGTTTTCTCCTATTCCTTCCTGTAATATTTTTAGGGTGTCTGCTTTGACTTCAAGGTCTTTGATCCGTTTGGAGTTGATTCTGGTGCAGAATGATATATAAAGATCTAACTTTACAGGTATTTAACCAATTTTGCCAGCACCATTTACTGAAGAGGCTGTCTTTCTTCCATTCTATTTTTTTAGCTTCCTTATCAAAGATTAGGTGGCTGTAGGTTTGTGGGTTCATTTCTGGGTTTTCAATTCTATTCCATTGGTCCTGAGGTCTGTTCTTGTGTCAGTACCAAGCTGTTTTGATTACTATGGCTTTGTAGTAGAGTTTGAAATTTGGTATTGATATTCCACCAGCACTGTTCTTTTTATTAAGGATTTTTTTTTGCTATTCAGTGTCTTTTATTATTCCAATTTTTGGATTGCTTCTTCTATTTTCTTGAAGAATGAGGTTGGAATATTGATAGGTATCACATTGAATTTGTAAATAGCCTTGGGAAATTCTGTCCTTTTCATGATGTTGATACTTCTGATCCAGGAGCATAGGAGGTTTTTCCACCTCCTAAGTTCTGTTTTGATTTCCTTTTTCAGATTTTTAAAGTTTTCATCATAAAGGTCCTTCACTTCTTTGGTTAAGTTAATTCCTAGGTATTTTATTTTTTGTGGGGCTATTACAAAGGGAGTTGCTCTCCTGATTTCAGCCATGCTCTTCTCATTATTGGCATACATAAAAGCCATTGATTTTTGAGGGTTAATTTTATACCCTGCTACTTTGTCAAAGTTTCAAATCAGCTGAGTAATTTGGGAGTAGAGTCTGTGGGATTCTTTAAAAAAAGATGTCATCTGCAAAGAGGGAGAGTTTTACTTCAACTTTCCCTATTTGGGTCCCCTTTATGTTTGCATCTTGTCTTCTTGCTGTAGCTAGCCATTCTAATACTAAATTGAAGAGAAGTAGAGAGTGGACATCCTTATATCCTTCCTGAGTTTAGAGGAAATGGCTTTAATTTTTCACCATTAAATATAATGCTTGCTGTAGGTTTGTCATTGCCTTTATTGAGGAATGTTCCATGGATTCCTAGTTTTTCCAGAGCCTTCATCATAAAGAGGTGTTAGATCTTGTCAAATGCTTTTTCTGCATCTATTGAGATAACCATGTGGTTCTTATTCTTGCTCTTGTTGATGTGATGAATTATATTGATTTGCATATATTGAACCAGCTTTGCATCCCTGAAATGAATCCTGTTTGACCATGGTGTATGATTTTTTGGATGAATTGTTGAATTTGATTGGCCAAAATTTTGTCGAGAAGTTTTGCATTGATGTTCATCAAAGAAATGGGTCTATAGTTCTCTTTCTTTGATGAGTCCCTGTCTGATTTGGGGATGAGGGTTATAATGGCTTCATAGAAAGAGTTCGGTAGTGAACTTTCTCTTATTTCATTGAAGAGTTGGAAGAGTGTTGGTGTTCTGCTTTAAAGGGCTTGTAGAATTTCGCTGTAAATCCATCCAATCCTGCGCTTTTCTTAGAGGTCTCTTATTGCTGTTTCTATTTCAATGCTTGATATGGGCCTGTTAAGATAGTTTAACTCATCCTGGTTTAGTTTGGGCATATCGATATTTGCTAGGAAATTGTCCATTTCTCCCAGATTCTCAAGCTTATTAACATAAAGGTTTGAGAAGTATTTCCTTATAATGTTCTTAATCTTGGTTGTTTATGTGATGATGTTTCCATTCTCAGCTCTGAGTTTATTTGGGTGTGTTCTTTTCTTTTTCTGATAAGATTTGCCAAGGGTCTGTCAATTTTGTTAATTTTTTTGAAGAATCAACTTTTTGTTTTGTTCTATGGTTTTTTTTATTCCAATTCATTTAATTCTGATTTAATTTTAATTATTTCTTTCCATCTACTGGGTTGGGGTTTTGCTTGCTGCTCTTTTTCAAGGAGGTTTAGATGTGTCATTAAATTGTTGGTTTCAGATCTCTCCAATTTGTTGATGTAAGAACTCGGAGTTGTAAACTTGCCTCTGAGTACTTCCTTTGCTGTGTCCCAGAGGAGCTGGTAATTTGTGTGTTCATTTTTGTTGTCTATCATGAGCATTTGAATTTCCTTTCTAATCTCTTCCATGACCCACTGGTGATTCAACAGTGTGTTGTTCAGCCTCCATGTGTTACAGGCTTTTCTTTGGTGGCTTTTGGTGTTGAGTTCTAATTTTATTCTCTTGTTGTCTGAGAGAATTCATGGCATGAGTTCCATGTTTCTGAATTTGGACAAGTTTGCTTTGTGACCTAAAATATGGTCTATTTTGGAAAATGTTTCATGTGCTGCTGAAAAGAACGTGTATTGTGATGCTGCTGGGTGAAATATTCAGTAGATGTCTGTTAAATCTAGTTGATCTATGCAGTTGTTTAGTTGTTGTGGTATCTCTGTGGAGTTTTTGCCTGGTTGATCTATCTAGTGGGGATAGTGGTGTGTTAAAGTCCCCAACAATTAATGTCTTTGGATCTATGTGAGATTTAAGTAAAGTATTGTTTCTTGGATAAATTTGTGTGCTCTGTTGTTTGGTGAATAGGTATTTAGAATTGTAATATTCTCCAGAAGGAGATATCCCTTAATTAGTATATAGTAACCTTCTTTATCTCTTCTCACTAATTTTAATTTGTAGTCTATTTTATCTGATAATAGAATTGCAACTCCTGTCTGTTTATGGGGGCCGTTTTCTTGGTAGATTTTATTCCAGCCTTTCACTTTCAGAATGTTTGTTTTTATGGGCAAGGTGTGACTCTTGAAGGCAGCAGATAGAAGGATCTTGCTTTTTAATCTAACTAGACAGTCTATGTTGCCATCCTAGGACCTGAGCCTGAGCTACCTGTACCAGGCTCAGATACTCTTTTAATAAATTATCTTGGCATGTCACAGCACTGTGCATTGCTACCTGTTGTTCATGCTCTGCTCTGAGTCATTTTCATATGTGATCTCCATCTTTTCAGTAACACAATGGTGTCAAACACTACTTACTTACTGGAGATTTAAGTCTATGAATATTGAGAATTAGGACTGAGAGGTGTTTGGTAGTTCCTGCCATGTTATCCACCTTCTTGGGGCTGTGACAATTGGTTCTTAGATTCCTATGGTTCTTAGATTCTCAGTTTGGGTGTGGTTCCTTGGCCTTTATTGTTGTCTTGTTGGTTTTCCATGTATAGGACATCTTTAAGTATCTTTTGTAGGGCTGGTTTGGTGGAGATATATTGTTTCAGTTTTTCTATGCTATGGAAGGTTTTTATTTGGCCTTCCCTTATGAAGGAGGGTTTAGCTGGGTACAGTATTCTTGGTTGATAGTTGTTTGTCTTTAGGGCATGGCATATATCATTCAAAGCTGGAGATCTTTCTTCTAATCATAGCTACTCAGGAGGCTGGCATATTGAGGATCCCAGTTTAAAGCCACCGTGGCAGGAAAGTCTTTGAGATTTTATCTCCCTGGAAGTGTGGTCCAAGCAAACATGGCAAACAATGTAAAGCTCTGAGTTCAAATCCTAATAAAAATAAAAACAAAGTCATTGTATTCAAACCTGTTAACCTATTTATTATTAATATACCTAGGAGCAAAGTAAGTAGTGTTTGACACCATTGTGTTACTGAAAAGATGGAGATCACATATGAAAATGACTCAGAGCAGAGCATGAACAACAGGTAGCAATGCACAGTGCTGTGACATGCCAAGATAATTTATTAAAAGAGTATCTGAGCCTGGTACAGGTAGCTCAGGCTCAGGTCCTAGGATGGCAGTTTTGGCTGTGGGCCAAGAGATTTCATCCCAGCCTAGCATATTTGAAGCTGAGGCAGAGTTGCCACAACCTGAGTTCAAGCCCTGTGACTGGCAAAAAAAAAAATTAAGACCCTCACTTGGATCTCGTACTATTTTATTCTGCCATCCCTGGCATTTGAACTCAGGAGCTGGATAACTCCATTGCACTGTGGGTGAAGTGGGAGCTTATTGTTCTTGAACAAAAGATATTCAAGCCCAGTTCCCAGGGCCTGAATTCGAGCCCCAGGACTGTCAAAAGTATTTATATGCATGTATAATATATTATCTATATTTACATACATATGTAAATATAGATAATATATTATACATATGTTATATGTATAATTATATATTATAATAATATATTATATGTAATATACACACATAATATATTATACATATTTACATATGTATGTAAATATAGATAATATATTATACCAAAGACACAGGACTTTCACACAGACAAAAAAATGTAAATATTAGCTTCTTACTCCCCCTATAAATTTTTGGCACTGCTGGTATTTGAACTCAGGCCCTAGAATCCGCAGTTCATCAATGCATCAGTGGAAGCACACCAGCCTCTATCAAATTCAGCTGCAGGGCAGTTCCAAGGACCTGAGACCAAGCCCCAGGAGTGGCCAATATATAAATGGATATATAGGTAGATTGCTGTATGTATATACATATATATATATATATATATATATATGCAGAATATCTATAGAATGAGAGAGAAGTCTATATATCATTAAATTATGTATTACTACTAATTATTAGGCATTAAATTATGCCTCAATTTAATAAAGTATTAATTATTATTCAATGTATTATAATTATTGCATATAATTTTATAATAGAATCATTAACTACTAATTTAATGATTACTTTTATAACATTCCATTAGTAGTCATATATATAGGAACGAGTTTCTTAGGCTCTCCCGTCATTTGTAGGTACTAGTAATGGGATTTGAACTCCCGGCCCAGGTTGCCAAACCCGGCTATGGCTTCACTGTCAGCACACCAGCCTTCAGCAATGAAAGGTCATGCACACTTTCCGGGCTGTGTCATTATGACACAGGATGGTCACAATGCAAAGGAAAAAAATATAAAACCACTGTGTAAACTTCCCACTTTTTTGTATTTTTTGTTGTTGTTGGTGGTGGTGGTGGTGGGGCTTGAACTCTGGGCCTGGGCGCTGTCCCTGTGCTCTTCAGCTCAAGGCAAGCGCTCTACCGCTTGAGCGACAGCGCCACTTTGAGTTTTCTAGTGGTTTTTATTGGAAATAAGAGTCTCACGGACTTTCCTGCCCGGGCTGGCTTTGAACTGCGATCCTCAGATCCTGAGTAGCTAGGATTACAGGCGTGAGCCACCAGCACCTGGCTCCCACTTTTTTTCTTCTCTGTATTTTTTTTTTTTTTTTGCCAGCCCAGGAGTTGAACTCTGATCCTAAGATACAAGGATTGGCTATGGGTCAAGAGGTTGCACCTCAGCCTAGGGTAATCCAAGCTGGGGCAGAGTCGCCATGACTTGATTTCAAGCCCTGTGACTAGCAAAAATAAATAAATAAAAATAAGGCCCTGGCTTGGAACTTGCTCCATTATTCTGCCATTCCTGGGATTTGAACTCAGGAGCTGGGTAACTCGGTTGTGCTATGGGTAAAGTGGGAGCTTACCGTTTTTGAACAAAAGAAATTCAGGGAAGTGGTGCTGTGGCTCAAGCGGTAGAGCGCTCGCCTTGAGCTGAAGAGCTGAGTGAGGGACAGCGCCCAAGCCCAGAGTTCAAGCCCCACGACCGACCCAAAACAACAACAACAACAAAAAGAAATTCAGGCCCAGTTTCCAGGTCTTGAGACTTCAAGCCCGAAGACTGGCAAAAATAATATTTATCTACATTTATATTTATTTACATATATAGTATATATTATACCTAAGACCCAGGACTGTCATAAAAATAACTCCAAATGTAAAACTTGGCTTCTTACTCCACCAATAAATTTTTGGCAGTGCTGGAATTTGAACTCTGCGCCTAGATTCCTCAGTTCATCAATAGCTCGGTGGTAGCACACCAGCCTTCAGCAAATTAAGTGCTGGGCAGTTCCAAGGACCTGAAATCAAGCCCCACAAATGGCCAGTATATAAATAAGATAGATGTGTAGATTGCTGTATATATACATATACTTATATATATATATATATGTATAGAGATTTCTATTATTAAATTATACATAATATATTATTACCAATTTTTAGGTATTAAATTATGCCTCCATTTAATTATCATGGTTGAATACTTAAAGTATTACTTAAAAATTAGTCAATGTCCTCTTATTATTGTATATAATTTTATAATAGAGATAGGGAAAAATAAGTCGTTTAAGGATACAGGTGGACATGTTGCAACAATGAGAAGTACAAGTTGTCATGTCCAAAAACGAGCTTTACAACGTCGGTGCAGGGGGGAGGAGGGGGGAGGGGAAGGATTGGGATTGGGATTGGGAGGGGGGAGGCTGGGAAGGGATGTGAAGGGTAAACAAAGGAAGAGGCTTCAATGCTTGGTAAGAAATGTATGCATTATCCTGCCCATGTAATTGTAACCCCTCTGTACAGTATTTTCACAATAAAAAAAAAGAAAAAAAACATGAAGACAAAAAAAAGAAACTGCATGACCAAAAAAAAATTTATAATAGAATCATTAACTACTAATTTAATGATTACTTTTATAACATTCCCTTAGTATTCATATATATATATATATATATATATATATATATATATATTAATGAGTATCTTAGCACCTCTCACCATTTGTATGTGCCAGTCCCAGGATTTGAACTCTAGGCCTAGTTTGCCTGGTTTGGCTGTGGCTCCACTGATAGCACACCAGCCTTCAGCAATGAAAGGTCATGCACGCTTTCCAGGCCATGTCATTAAGACCCAGGATGGTCACAATGCAAAGGAAAAAATGTGAAAACTCTGTCTGGAACTTCCTGCTTTTTTGTTCTCCGTTTTTTTGTTTGTTTGTTTTGTTTTTTTTGCCAGCCCCAGGTATTGAACTCAGGTCCTAGGATACCAGGTTTGGCTGTGGGTCAAGAGGTTGCACCTCAGCCTAGCATAATCGGAGCTCAGGCAGTGTTGCTATGACCTGAATTCAAGCCCTGTGCATGGCAAAAAAAAAAAAAAAAAAAGGCCTTGCTTGGAACTTGCACTATTTTATTCTGCCATCCCTGACATTTGAACTCAGGAGCTGGGTAACTCCATTGCGCTGTGGGTGAAGTGGGAGCTCATTGTTCTTGAACAAAAGATATTCAGGCCCAGTTCCCAGGGCCTGAATTCAAGCCCCAGGACTGTAAAAAATAATATTTATATACATTTATATGACATATTTACATGTATATCATATAGTATACTTAAGACACAGGACTTTTACACATAAAAATAAACACGTGAAAATTGGCTTCTCCACCTATAAATTTTGGCAGTGCTGGGATTTGAAATCAGAGCCTAGAATCCCCAGTTCATCAATGGATCAGTGGTAGCGCACCAGCCTCCAGCAAATTAAGCCACTGGGAAGTTCCAAGGACCTGAGACCAAACCCCAGGAGTGGCCAATATATAAATGGCTAGATATGTAGATTGCTGTATTTATATATATAGATACATAATATTATATAATATAGAATGAGAGATATCTATGTATTATCAAATTATATCTATTACTATTAATTATTGGGTAATAACTTATGCCTCCATTTAATTATCATGGTTGAATACTTAATAAGGTATTAATTAAAAATTAGTCAATGTTCTATAATTATTGTGTATAATTCTGGTTTTTTTTTTTTTTGGGTCTGGTCCTAGAGCCTGAACTTTGGGCCTGGGTGCTGTCCCTCAGCTCTTCAGCTCAAGGAGGGTGCTCTACCACTTGAGCCACAGTGCCACTTCTGGCCTTTTTTTTCTGCTTATGTGGTGCTGAGGAATCGAACCCAGGGCCTCATGTATGCAAGGCAAGAGCTCTACCACTGAGCCACCTTCCCAGCCCTATTGTGTATAATTCTATAATAGAATCATTAACTACTAATTATTACTTTTATAACATTCCCTTAGTATTCATATATATAGCAATGAATTTCTTAGCATCTCTCTCCATTTGTATGTGCCAGCCCCAGGTTTGGACACTTATAGCCTGCCAGCCTGCAGCAATAAAAGGTTAGGTCCACTTTCCAGGCTGTGCCATTAAGATCCAGGATGGCCACACTGTAAAGAAAAAACCCATGCAAAACTGCTGGCTGGAACTTCCTGCTTTTTTTTTTGTTTTCTGTTTTTTATTTTTTTGTTTTTGTTTATTTATTTTTGTTTTGGCAGCCATGGAAGTTGAACTCTGGTCCCAGGATACGAGGATCAGCTGTGGCTCAAGGGGTTGCACCCAAGCCTAGTGTAGAATTGCCAAGACCTGAGTTCAAGCCTGGTGCCTGTCCAAAAAAAAAAAGGCCCTGGCTGGAACTTGCACCATTATTCTGCCTTCCCTGGGGTTTGAACTCAGGGGCTAGGTAACTTTGTTGCATTGGGCGTGAAGTGGGAGCTTACCATCCTTGAGCAAAAGAAATTCAGGCCCAGTTCTCAGGGCCTGAATTTAAGCCCCAGGACTGGCAAAAATAATATTTATATACATTTTAATATATAACATATATTTACATACATATTGTATATCGTATCTAAGACCCCAGACTTTCACACACACACACACATACACACATAAAAATTGGCTTCTTACTCTACCGATATATATTTGGCAATGCTGGGATTTAAAATCATTATATTGAAAGTAAATTTCCTAGATTGGTGCCTTTCATCATAGCTACTCTCTATTTCACCAATAGAAATACATCCTTTGCTTTGCTCTCTGCCTTCATAGTACCTGGGATTATAGGCATGAGCCATCATGTCTGGCAATTGCTGTTTTTTACAGGAAGACTGCCACAGGCAGTGCAAGTACAATGGAACCACACACTAGCTGTTGAGAACCATGGGACTCATATTCCACCCTACAAGGATTCACAGACAGAGTAAGGGTCAAGCAATGTAGTTTGATTGTGACTTGCTCAAGATCACACGCCTGGTTAGTAGCAGAGCTTGGGTGACAACCATGATCTCCGAGGATTTCCCTGTCCAATGAACATTTATCAATGCTATTCCAGACTTGACAGCCAACTACCAAGTTGCCACTCAAGGACAGGAGAAGTCAAAGCTGGTGCATCTCAAAGCATCAGTTAGGCTGGCCCTGATCCAAGTTGAATGGCCACAATAAGGAGCGCTGCTTCCAGCCTCCCCTCTTAATCATTCCTTCCAAATAATGATGTGTGGGTCAGGCATCTGGAAAAGTGAACTTCTTTCATCCCAGTAAAATCCCTCCTGACCTTTGGGCCACTTTTCCAGGAGGGACTTTACTTACCCCCAGATCCACTGAGTAGAACAAGGGGCAGGGGACAAGACCCCAGATGAGAGCTCCCAGGCAGTTCAGTGCAATCTTGAGCAGCGGGGCTGAGGGCTGGAGAAGGGAGTGCACAGCACCCTCCCCTGGCTGAACAAGGAGACAGCACAGTTAATCCAGCACCACAGGTTTGCCAAATACTTATTTTATCACCCCCTCGCCCCCGCCTTTTTTTTTTCTATTTTGGTACTGGGGTTTGACCCTTGATCCTGGGTACTATCCTTGAACTTTTTCACTCAAGGCCAGAATTCTAACACTCGAGTTGTCTTACTATTACTTGTGATATTTGCTGTCTAACTGGAGATGAGCTTCTTAGTTTATATTCTCAGGCTGGCTTTGAACCCCAGTCCTCAGATCTCAGCCTTTTGAGTAGCTATGATTATGGGCATGAGCCTCTGATATCTAGTCCAAAATGGTTCCTTATGCTGCCTAATCATTCCTAGTGAAACCTTTGCCCTTTTAAGATACATCTACTATCCTGTTGGTTTCCAAGGGATATGGTACTCACATAACATAAAAACTATATTTATATACCATATTTACCATAGCTAAGATATGGAACCAACCCAGATGCCCCCCAGTACATGAATGGATCAAGAAAATGTGGTATATATACGCAATGGAATTCTATGCCTCCATCAGAAAGAATGACATTGCCCCATTTGTTAGGAAATGGAAAGACTTGGAAAAAATTAGGTGAAATAAGCCAGGCCCAAAGAAACATAGGTCCCATGGTTTTCCTTATTTGTAATAACTAGTATATATCTGAGACAAGCAGAAAAGATCAGATAAGTTGATGTTAGGTGAAATGAACCCCAAGATAAGTATTCAAATGTTTTTTCTTTCATGTGATTGTTTCTAACGTATTTATAAGATGATTTCATTGTTGCTTTGTATGTCCCTCCCCTATGGTATAACTCCTTCTTTCACTGTATTTGATGTTGGTATAATTTGAGGAGGGGAAGGGAAAAAACAAATTGTTTAAATAGTGATACAGGTGGACCCATGGCAACAATGAGATGTATAAGACGTTATGTGGAAAAATGAACTTTACAACTTTGGCTGGCGGGTGGGGGAGAGGGGAAGGGATGGGAAGGGGAAACAAAGGAGGAGGCAACAATGCTTGATAAAAAATGTACTCATTATCTTGCCCATGTAATTGTAACCCCTCTTTATGGAATTTTCACAATAAAAAAGAAAGAACATAACTTTTCCTAAGGGTGACCTGCTAGGATGTATGGGAGGCAGAGTGAGTTCCAGTCTGAACTCTACTGCTCTCTTAGCAACCCATGGGAACAAAACTAAGTGAGAAACTTCTCCCAAATGCAGCATCAGTACTGGGAACACCTCAGAAACACTTTTCATGAGAAGAGTCAGAGAAATAGAAAAATGAGAAAGACTGACAATGTTTAAGATAAAACTTAATCTTGCTTAATAAAGTAATAGGAAGCTGAGGGCTGGTTGACTGCCCAGTATTCCTAGTTCCTTGGTTGGATCATGGTTTTTGGATAAGGCTGAATCTTACATCTGCAAAGTTGTAAATGTATATTTGCTGTCAGAGAGACTCTCCATTAATGTCTATTTTAGGCTCTAAATACCAAGTTGATAGCACCTCATCCACCATGGGCAGGGAAATGAATCTTCCAGATAGGGAGGCAGGCAGTCCAAACAAACTGATCCTTATCCATGTCCCCGGTCGCCTCCATAAGCCAGCATGACTTTACTACTCAGGCAGATCTGCGAGGCGCGCACGGCATAATCAGGACAGAGGATTTGTGGGCAGGAGACCACAGCCCATTGTAGGACGGAAAGGCTCTTAGCCACTTTGTTAATGAGAAGTGGAAACTGGGGCTGCAAGGAGTGGGGGTGTTGGGTAGAGGGGCTCAGTGTCCCAGCCAAGGCTCCCTTGTGGAAAGGGGTACCAACCCCGATTTAGATGGAGGCAGCAGTGGCTGTCAGATAGAGGCTGGAGAAACAACTGAGAGGATTCTGTTTTGTATGCAATTTGGATCCAGGCAGGCTAGAAGGCCTCCAGAAACTCTTTGAGACTAGTTTGAGAACAAGCTCAGGGTGCATGAGAACAAGGTAAGAAGCACTGTGTTGGGGCAGATAACAAAGGGATGCTAACAGGAGGTTTACAAACAAAACAAAACAAACAAAAACCCCAACTGCTGCAGGCAGTAGCCTGCCAGGATCAGAGGTGTGCACAGCTGTCCTAAGAGATAGACTCAGCAGGTCAGGCAAGGACAGCCAGAGCCAGTGGCTTATGGGCACCTGTGAGGTGTTCAGGCTCAAGGACGCCACTCCCACACTCCCTCAGGTCTGCCTTAATTAAGGGACCTATGTAAATGAGGGAAAATGTACTCCCTTAGCCTCTACAAAGACAAAAACCACATCCCCAAACTAGATTCTAGCATCTAATTTAGTAAGGCCTCTCCTGAAGCAGATGTGTGAGCTATAGCCAGTCAGAACCCACACAGGACCAAACCTCCCTCTCTTAGCCAACTCCCATTCCTAGAGTGCATTCTCTCTACCTAAGGACCCTGCTCCACATAGGACAGCTAGAGACTACCAGCACCCACAAAGACTGAGCCACACCCTCTCACCAGAGCCCTTCTTCTCCCTGTGGTCTCTTCTGTATCAGTCCAGATGCTGCAACCGATTAACAATGGAGAGTATCTCAATATGAAAGCAGTTCAATGAGCCACAGCTGGACTTGATGTGACTAGCAGGTGGGGTTCTTTTCTGTTAACTGACATTCTGTGACCTTGACTGTGTGTGACTTGCAGAGACAGAGAAGCACCATGAGAGCTGCAGTTTTGAGTCTTAGCTCTCAATGTGCTCATCTTACTATTATTTTTTGTTGGTTGTGGGGCTTGGGGTGCCATCCCTGAGCTCTTCTGATGAAAGCACTTTGAGTCACAGCTGCACTTCTGGTCTGTTAGTGATTAGAGATAAGAGTCTCATGTGGACTTTTCTGGCCGGGCTATCGTCGAACCATGATCCTCAGATCTTAGTCCTCTACAAGAGGGACAGCCCCTTCTTTGCCACCGAATTGGGCATTTTGAAGGCTGTGGAGCACCTGAACATCGTGAAGCCCTACGAGGTGGTAGAAAAAGAAGAGCGATTGTACTTGGTGATGGAGTACCTTAGATGGAGGAGACTTACTGGACCACTTGCAAAAGGTGGACACGCTGGGGGAGGATGAGGTCAGGCTTGTGTTTAAGCAGATCTTGACGGTAGTCAAATACAGCCATGACAATGGCATTGCACACAGGGACATCAAGGAAGAAGAAAATATCCTGTTGGACAGCAGGAGCTGTTATGTGACTTTGGGCTGAGGACAAGTTCTCACCCAGGGAGCAGCTGGACAGGGAGTGTGGGGCTCTGGCCTATTGGGCCTCTGAGACGTTCAAGCAGCGGAGTTACCAGGGCTACAAGGTAGATGTTTGGAGCCTGGGAGAGCTGCTGTATGCTACATGGTCGTGGGCGATGTGCCCTATAAAGGGGGTCATGGATTGTGATAAAAAAACAGGTTTGGGGTGGCAAGTTTATGCAAGAGCTTGTTTAGCCTCCAGCTTCTCCTCTGCCATTTTCCTGGAACTTTGGGGTGGCAAGTTTAAAATAGAAAAATGCTTTCCCCCTAAACTCTGAGAAATTTAGCCTATCTGATGACTGTTGATCCTAAAGAGAGACTGTCGGTATGGCAAGTGATGCGCCACCCCTGGTTCAGGCCAACAAAACAGCCTCACCAAGCCCCAGCCAGACTGTTGTGAACCAGCCAGACCCCACCATCCTGCACAGCATGGCCTCTTCCATGGACTTTGACCCACAGGAGGTGTGGGCAGCCCTGTCTGGCAGAACAGTTCATACCAGCATGGCAACATAAAGGATTTTACAGGAGCAGCAAGACCAGGGTAGAGACCTGACCTGCCTGCTGAGATGCTGCTCCCTGGGCGTCCACCTTGCCCCTCGCCTTTTAAGAGAGCCAGTGCTCCTGTGCGCCACCCTGCTGCTTGCTACCCACTGATCAGCAGCAGGAGGAGGGTGGCAGGAAAGGCACCATGTCTATGTGCCTCCCCTGCTGCCTCTGCAGCCCCTGTACAACCAGCACAGAGGGGGAGACTGAGGGCAGCAAGCCTCCCCCTGCTCCAGCAGCAGCAGCAGCAGCAGGAGCAACACCTCCCCTCCCCATGGGCCACTCCAGTGAACTGACCTGCCCAGCCCCTGAGCAGGAGAGGCAGGTGGGCAGCAGGGCTGATTCTCTCCCCCGTATCCTGTACAATAGGTGGATGGGGGCACACAGGGGGAGAAGGACATCAGCTTGGCTGCCCCAGTTCCAGGTCCAGAAGCATCTGATGCAAACTGGAAGGGCTCAGGGGAGACAGAGGAGAGCAGCAAGCTTCCCTCAGGATCACCAGCAGCAGAAACATCTACCAGGGCCACAGAGGCAGCGGTGGAGGGCAGCGCCCTTTCTCCCCTGGGTCCTGCAGCTGCAGAAACATCCATTCCAGCAAAGGAAAGTGGCAGGGTCTGAAAACGGCTAAAGAAGAGTATTGTTAATTGTTTCTAAAAACTGTGCTGCAGCTGTTGCTTGCCTTAAGAGAACCCCACAGAAAGTGCTTCTTCCTGTTCGTGAAAACCAGTGTTGACAGCCTGGACACCAGTAGGCGGAAGGGCATGGGTAGCACCTGTCTATTGAGTGTGCAACTTCTGTTTAGGATGAGGAGAAGGGGAAAAACAAAAAAGAATAAATGCAAATAGAACAATAAATGAACTCCAAGATATGGACACAAGAGGTTTTTCTTTGTCGTCGTTGTTTTTAATGTACTATGTGATTTTTTGGTGTGTCTTTTGTAAGTCCTTCCCCCTATGATATATCCTCTGTTGCCATCGTATTTGATCTTGGTCCCCTGCATCTTGTATATACATTTATCTAATTTGGAGAGGTGAAGGGGAATAACAAAATGCTGAAACAAGGACACAGGGTGACCCATTGCAACAATGATATAAGACACTATGTTGGAAATAAACTCTATAACTTCTGGGGGGTGGAGAATTAGGGGAGGTGGGGGTAGGAAAGGATAGGAGAAAAAGGAAGTAACAATGTTCAACAAGAAATGTACTCTTTACCTTACTCATGTAACTGTAACCCCCCTGTACAGCATCTTTACAATAAAATTTAAAAAAGAAAAAACATATTAAAACAAAAATTTAAAAACCCTCTTATTTCCATTTCTTGGAGGTCATTTTGATAAACATCATTTTACATGGTCACATGCACTTAGCTATTGATTCTCTCCTAAGATCCTTTGTTCTCAGTGCACAAATGCTTATAGTGCTGTTTAATTGATCATATCCAAGTATAATTTGCCTCTTACTATCCACTGGATTAACTTGTAGATCTATAAACATATTCTAGCTATTACAAATAAGGGAAACTATGCAGCCTATGATATTTTGGGGCTTCCTCACATCACTTAATATAATTTTTTCTTTGGATTTTCATTTTCTTTTGCCAGTACTGGGACTTAAAGTTAGGGGCTCAGGCACTTGCTCAGTTCTGGCTTCTTGGTGATTTACTGGAGATAAGAGTCTTAGGCATTTCTCCTGTTTGGCTTCAAAACACTGTCATCAGATCTCAGCCTTCTGAGTAGCCACAATTATAGGAGTGAGCCACTGGCATGGTCTCTAATATCAACTCTTAACAAAACAATGTGCACATCTAACCAAGCACTAAGGCAGCACTGGCAAACCACTTTGTGTCTCTCCTACTATGTAAAGTAGACATAGATTTTGTGCAAATATATTAAGATCTCCCTTTGGATGGTTGGTTCTGGTACTGACAGTTGTTAATCTGTAGCAATGAGGAGCACCTTTATTAAAACATGACTTGGACAGGCCAACCTTATCTTTGGGAAAGGGAGAGTGATGTCTGCTGGATTCCAGCCTGGGGCAGGAAGAACTGCAAGAAAATAGGAGAGGCTGACTGGGTGGAAGAAAAGGCCATGGGAACAATGATGATGTGGACACAGTGAAGATACAGGGCACACAGACTGCTACTGCTCTGACTAACCCACAGTAACCCATCTTCACTTTACAAGAACCCCCTGCAGTGTCCCTGCAGGCCTTCCATGCCCCCAAGCCCTGCTCATGACTGCTGCTTCCTTTGCTGACCATCACTCATGATTACTCTGCCCCAGCCAAAGGGACCTGCCAGGCACTCCAGCCTCGGGGGCTCTGCACTGGCCACTGGAGAGGCCAGAACTTCATTGCCTATGCCTACACTCATGACCACTTCCTCACAGGAAGCGTTTGCTGACTGTTAAATATATATTTAATCTATAATATTTAATCTATAATATAATATATATAGTATAAATGATGCAATATACTATATTAATATATAACATCTACTATATAATATAAATATTCAAAATATAATTATATGATTACATAGTTATATAATCATATATAATCATAATTATATAAGCATATAATTGTATTATATTTATTTTATATGTATTATATATTTATTATAATTATATAATCATAAATATATGATCAGTACTATATAAGTATATATAATATATAGTATAATTATATACTATATATTATACAATATATATATTTATATGTGTTATATATTATATATAACATTATATATTATATGTTATATAATATGTAATCTATATTGATATATATCAATTCTATAGACATATCCTACATTGATATATTGTATATTAATACATATAATTATGTATATCAATTCACTTTTTTCCAAAGCATTTAATACCATCTTAGTTTGTTTTCCTTCTTTCTTCCTTTGGCTCTTTGCTTCTTTCTATCTTTCTTTCTGTTCTGCTTTCCTTCAGTCTTTCCTTTCTCCCTCCCTTGTATTCATGTAGTCTTCATTCCTACTCTTATGTGAATATGGCTACTACAGGACAGCTACATAAGAGGAATTCAGTAGATATTCCTAAACGAATAAGGGAATCAAGGAGGAAGCAAAGAAGAAAGAACCAAAACCCTGCTACAGTGCACAAAGTTGTTAGAAGTGTTCAATTAAAGAAGGACATATTGGGCTGGGAAGTTGGCTCAGTGGTAGAGCGCTTACCTTGCATGCCTGAGGCCCTGGGTTCGATTCTTCAGCACCACATGAGCAAAAAGAAAAAAGCCGGAAGTGGCGCTGTGGCTCAAGTGGTAGGGCACTAGCCTTGAGCTGAAGAGCTGAGGGACAGCGCCCAGGCCCAGAGTTCAGGCCTCATGACCGGAACAAAAACAAAAAAAAAAACAAAGGAGGACATATTGAGACATGCTATCATTTCTAAATTTTATAATATTTCATTATGTTGAAGTAATTTCAAAAGCAAACTCATGAGAGTATTAAGTATCTTTAGAATTTTAGGGGTGTGGGAAGACAAATGTTCATCTCTAAATGTTTATAAATGAGTGCTTGAGCTTAGAGATTGTTAAAGTTATCATTTGATATCTAATGGCAACTTCACCTTTTTCATAGTGCTTTTATTTCTACCTTGAAAAAAGTAGGAAAGAGTAAGTAATGAAATAATAAAACACTATGTGATCCACAATATAAAAGAATAATGATCAGCAATTCAATGAGTCAAACCCCGGGACTTACTGTCCTGAAACTGTAGCTGGAGAGGCAGGAGCGGAACTGATTCCAGGCATCTGCATGAGATTAGGACATCAGGCAAGAACAGCTGCTTTCAGATACAGAGGTAAAGAAGCACTGCTGCCAGGTGCTTTCCAGTCCAGGAAAACATTCTCAAACCACAGATGTTACTTTGAATCAAGTCAGGGCCTAGGATCTGTCAAACTGGATTAGAGCAAGATTGTCCAGCTGTGGCCCATGCAGCCACCACTGTTGCACACAGTATGCATGGAAAACAGGAGGGAGCACACAGGAAACAATGGTCAAAAGCCCACCTGTACCAGCACAGAGCAGGTAGGATTCAATGCATTGCCTGCATTATAGAAAGCTGAAGAACAAACCTGTGGTAGATGTGAGACCACCAGAAAGGATGAAGAAAGGAAATAGACTCAGTTCCTTACTTCTCAGGTGGCTCTTTCTCTGGTCCTCTTTTTGTCAACTTATGCCTGACTCTTGTATGATGTGATAGTTACATAATACTGATTATTGTTTTCTAGGTGTGGGGAAAGCAGGGTAAGATTAACAAAATAAGGACCATGGATTATGCTTTCATAAATTATACCATTTAATCTAATAATAATTTCCGTGTGAACATCTACAGAATTTACAATTTCATGATAACAGAATTAGGTCCCAAGAAGAGACTAAGGGGAAAAATGCTCTTTTTTCCTTCCAGTTTTGGTAACTGAGAAGATGTGAGGATCACTTTATCTCATTCTGGACAGGGAAGGTCCTATTTAGGCATGATCAAGGTGGTAGTTCTTATCCCTTGCAACACCCATGATCTCTATGCATTTCCCTGTCCAATGAACATTTATCAAGCAATGCTATCCCAGACTTGACAGCCAATTTCCAAGTTGCCGCTCCAGCACAGGAGAAATCAAAGCTGGTTCATCTCAAAGGATCAGTTAGGCTGGCCCTGATCCAAGTTGAAAGGCCAGACTAAGGAGCACTGCTTCCGGCCTCCCCTCTTATTCATTCCTTCCAAATAATGATGTGTGGGTCAGGCATCTGGAAATGTGAAAGATGTCTTTCATCCCAGTAAAATCTGTCACCAATTTTGGGGCACGCTGCTTCCATTTTTCTAGTTCCTGGAGGAACAAGACCCCAGATAAGAGCTCCAGGGCAGTTCAGTGCAATCTTGAGCAGCGGGGCTGAGGGCTGGAGAAGGGAGTGCACAGCACCCTCCCCTGGCTGAACAAGGAGACCGCACAGTTAATCCAGCACCACAGGTTTGCCAAATACTTATCCTTTTTTTTCTTTTTTGGTTACTGGGGCTTGAACTTGGGTACTGGGCAATATCGTCGAGCTTTTTCACTCAAGGCTGGAACTCTAACACTTGAGTCATCTTATCATTACTTGTGATTTTTGATGTCTAGGTGGGAATAAGTTTCTTAGGTTTAATTGCCGAGGCTGGGTTTGAATCCCAGTCTTCAGATCTCAGCCTTCTGAGCAGCTAGGATGATAGGCATGAGCCACTAGTACTCAGCCCCAAATGTTTCTTCATGCAGTATGCTCAATCCTAATGCCTACCCTTTCCCTTAAAAGACACATCTGCTATCCCATTGGTTTACTTGGAACATGGTGCTCACATAACCTAAGAAAATAACTTTTCCTAAGGGTGGATGGCTAGGATGTGTGGGAGGCAGAATGAGTTCCAATTTGAACTCAACCTCTCTCATACTTAGCAACCCGTGGGAACAAAATTGAGTGAAAACCTGTTCTCTAGAATGCAGCCATCAGTACCATGAGTATTTCAGAAACACTTTTCATGAGAGGAACCAGAAAAACATCAAAATGAGAAAGACTGACAATGTGTAGGATAAAAGTTAAAGTAGCTCAATAAAGCAATTGTAAGACTAGGGCTGGTGAGTGCCCTTACTCCTAGCTACTTGGGAAGATCATGGTTTGAAGCTGGCCCTGGCAGAAAAGTTCCTGAGATCCCCTCTGGGCAAACCCATAGCTGGGAGCTGTGGCACACTCCTGTCATCCTTATGCGGGAGGCTAAGACTAGGAGGATCATAGTTCTAGGCAAGCCTGGGAAAAAAGAGTCCATGAGACTCCATCTCAATGGAAGAAAGCTGGATGTGGTGACACATTCCTGTCATCCCAGCAACTATAGGAAGCCTAAGATAAGAGGATCAAGGTCCAGGTACCCACAGAGGAAGGAAGTGAGATATCTTAAAATAACAGGTGAAAAACAGGGCTAGAAATGTGGCTTGGGGGTATAGTGTGTCTCTAGCAGTGTGTGGCCTTGAGTTTAAGCCCTAGTACTGCCATCCTCATCATTAGCATCATCAAACTC
Source organism: Dipodomys ordii (assembly GCF_000151885.1). Taxonomy (NCBI): domain Eukaryota; kingdom Metazoa; phylum Chordata; class Mammalia; order Rodentia; family Heteromyidae; genus Dipodomys; species Dipodomys ordii. Next base: position 3,523,010 of record NW_012267411.1, on the reverse strand, counting down.
ACACTGCCTTGCCTTGAGTCTCTCACAAATAATACAATTATTCCTTCTCATTATTCCAATTGCTGTGTTGATCTCACTTGGAGAAGGTAAGGAGGAATTGCTGATGAAAGTCCAGAAACTAATTAAATTGTATTCAGTTGTGAATTTATCCACAACCATTGCCTCATTTTCATTGGCCCCCTTCTACCTGTCGTCTAGCTCTTTTACTGTCCCATTCTAAAACAGAATTCTCACAACGTGGTCACTTGGTATGACCTGAAATTTATGCAACCTTTTCTATAGGTGTATGTTGTTCCTTCCCACATATATCCCCATGCTGGGAATAAAGTCCCAAACATTGCCAGACTGTGGGAAAAAAAGAAAAAGAAAAGACTTCTCTTCACTGTGTTTCAAAGATGAAGTGAGGGAGATGATGATGATGATATCCACAATGAAAGACCGGAAGAAATTGGTTCCTGAACATATACTTGAAAAGAGGATTAAAAGAGTTTATGAAATTTGGTTCCTGGTGCAAAAGAATAAAACCTAGATAAAGACAGTTTGGGGAGCACCAGAGAGTGAAATTTATCTATGTTGACTTTGTCTTCTTCCATTAGTTTGAAACTAATGAAAAGAAAATCACTATTTCTTCCATTTCTAATTTTTGTTCTTGATAGTGACTATTAATGGCAGGAAAAACATATTTTCTTTTTAAAATATCTTAATATTTTTAATTAAAACTTTATTTTAAAGGTGATGTACAGAAGGGTTACAGAAGTAAGGCAATGAGTATATATCTTTTTCAACAGTGCTACCACTTTCCCTCTTTTTCTCTCCCCTCCCCTCCACCTCCCTCCCCAAGTTGTAAAGTTCACTTCCAACATACTGTCTAGTGAGTATCAGTGTTAAATTGGTTCACTCTTTGTCTCACCATTTCTGTGATTCCCCTTTCCTTTCTCAAACATATAAACCTCAATACAAAATAAAGGGTACAGAAATAAACACTGACAACCAGAAATAAACCAAGTAGAAAAAAGAAAAGAAAAGAAAAGAATCGAAAACAGAATTGTAAAAAAAATCTTGTTTCCATTTCTTGGTGTTTATTTCAATAAGCATCATTTTATATGATCATATGCTCATAGCTATTGAGCCCTGGTGATCCTCTCCCAAGAATATCCTCCTTTGTTCTTAGTGTGCAAATGCTTAGAGTGTTGTTAAATTAATCATGTCCAAGTATAATGAATTGACTTTTACAATCCATTGGATTAACTTGTAGACTTATAGACATATTCTAGTTATTATAATTGAGGGGAAACATGCAGCCAGTGTTTCTTTGGGTCTTATTTACCTTGCTTAATGTAATTTTTTCCAAGCCTTCACATTTCCTTATGAATGGGATGATGTCATTCTTTCTGATGGAAGCATAGAATTCCATTGTGTACATATACCACATTTTCTTTTTTTGACATTTAAAATAGATTATTATTATTATTATTGTCAGTATTGTCAGTTGTGGGGCTTGAACTCTGGGCTTGGGCGCTGTCCCTCAGCTCTTCAGCTCAAGGCAAGCGCTCTACTGCTTGGGCCTCATCGCCACTTCCAGTTTTCTAGTGGTTAACTGGAGATGAGTCTCTCAGACTTTCCTGCCTGGGCTGGCTTTGAACCATAATCCTCAGATCTCAGCCTCTTGAGTAGCTAGGATTACAGGCATAAGCCACCAACTCCCGGCTAGATTGTATTTTATTAATAATAATAATTATTATTATTTTATTATTTTGGGTCCGGTCATGGGGGCCTGAACTCTGGGTCTGGGTGCTGTCCCTCAGCTCTTCAGCTCAAGGCTAGTGCTCTACCACTTGAGCCACAACACCACTTCCAGCTTTTTTCTTTTTGCTTATGTGGTGCTGAGGAATCGAACCCAGGGCCTCAGGCATGCAAGGCAAGCACTCTACCACTGAGCCACCTTCCCAGCCCTGATTGTATTATTATTGTAATAGTGATGTATAGAGGGTTTACAGTTACAAAAGTCAAGGTATTATGTACATTTCTTTTTGAACCATGACACTCCTTCCCTCCCTCTCTCCCAGTTTTTCCCTCTAGTCTCCACCCACAAGATACATAATTTATTTTCCACTAGTGTCTATTGAGCACCACTGTTGAATTTGTTTATTCTTTGTTACATCTTTTCTGTGCCAACCTTCCCCTCACAAAGACAAATAAAGTAACAGATAAGACAAAAGAAAAGACAACAAAAACTGCAACAACATAGACAACAAGTTTCTTGTTTCCTTTTCTTGGAGTTCATTTCATAAAACATTATTTTACATGATCATATGCACATAGCTATTGAGCTTTGTGATCTTCTCCTATGAATATCCTCCTTAGGTCAGAGAGAGAGAGAGAGAGAGAGAGAAAGAGAGAGGGGGAGAGAGAGAGAGAG